>NC_046162.1:64479593-64840218 GCF_011064425.1 Rattus rattus
CTGGGCTCTTGGATGAGAGCTTTGCCTCTCTCAGGCTTAAAGAGACAAAGGGATTTCCAAATCCCCCCCCCCACATGGCCATGCTGGACCTGGTGTGTTCAGTAACTCAGGTTCAACACCTGTGGTCACCCATCCCTGTTGGATATGTGTAGGATCAGAGGCCTGGGATTGATTCCCACAAAAAAAGAAAAAGAAAATACATCTGACCTCTTTTGCTGTATCCCACAAATGGATGCATTCCATGTGCCCTTCCTTTGAAGTTCCTGGGCCACTTTGTTCTCATACACACAAAATAAAGTAGGTAACTGTGGCAGTCCTCGACCTATGGAAGACTGAACATTCCTGACCAAGCTTGGCTCTGAGTAGGTGTAGAGCTTTGAACAAAATGTCCAGGATCCAAATGTCCCGGCATTATATATCCTAGAATGCTTAAGAACCTCAGGCCAGGGACCATAGATGCCAAAAGCCTCCTGTTTGCTTGGTTGCCCCCTCCCCATGTGTGCACAGGTACACATTGTGTTTGCAGAAGGGACTGGCTACTCTGGCTACTTGCTGGTGTTTCCAGGGTTTCCTGCCAGGACTTAGAAGCCATACATGGTTTGATTCAGACCACTGAATGGAAGACTTGGAGGGAGAGAGCCTGGCCTCATAGCATAGCAGGCAGACAGTCCTCCCTGGCACCCTTCAAGCAGCTCTGGGCCACACACTACACTCTGTCACTAATGCCTTTTTTTGCTTTTGTTTTCTGAGACAGGGTTTCTCTGTGTATCCGTGGCTGTCCTGGAACTCGCTCTGTAGACCAGACCGGCCTCGAACTCAGAGATCTGCCTGCCTCTGCCTCCCACCTAATATCGACACTGTAAACACTCATTCAAAACTACAAACACAGCCCTTCAACCACATCACTTTACTCACAGCCTTTAATCCCAGGCAGAGGCAGGCAGATCTGAGTTCAAGGCCAGCCTGGTCTACAAAGCAGGACAGCCAGGGCTACCAGTACCAGAGAAACACTGTTTCAAAAAACCCAAACCAAACCAAAAACAAAATACAGGCATGATGTCCCAGGCCTTGGGAGGCAGAGGCAGCCAAATATCTGAGTTCAAGGCCAGCCTGGTCTACATAAGGAGTTTTAGGACAGCCAGGGCTACATAGTGAGACCTTGTCTTGAAAAAAAAAAACAACAAAAAGACCCCCACAAATTAGAGAGAATCTTGCATAGTTGTCAAACCTGATCCTGGCCCACTGGCAAGTGGCATCTAAGCCAGAAGAGTAGAAACATCTCAGGGGAGCCGTGAGCCTTGTGGCTACACAGGCTTGTGTACATGTCTGGGTGGAGGTACAGGCACTCAGGGTTCCCGAGCAGAAGGGGTCAGTCCCAGGAGTCTCTTGGATACTTTTGGAGACGGAGGACTCACTACCTACTAGAGACAGACTGTGTAGCTAGACTTCCTTTCTGGGAGATGTAATCCCCATCTCCCCCTCCCTCCCTCCCTCCCTCCCTCCCTCCCAAGTCTCAACACTGTGAGTGAGGCAGGATTCCACTGAAGTTCACTCTGGGGGGCCAGTGAGTTCGCTTTGGGACTTCCTTACAGAACACAGGTGAAGGGTTACTGGAGTGTGGGTGCTTGTCCCAAAGGTCACAGTGGAAAATCTACCCAACAAGGATGATGATTTCCCATAGCAACAGGAACAGAACCCTCCCCTTGGTCTTTCCTGGCCTACATACTTGTCTTAGTTAGGATTTTCCTACTGCGAACAGACACCATGACCAAGACAACTTTTTTTTTCTTCTTTTTTTTCGGAGCTGGGGACCGAACCCAGGGCCTTGCACTTGCTAGGCAAGCGCTCTACCACTGAGCTAAATCCCCAACCCCCCCAAGACAACTTTTATAAGGACAACATTTAATTGGAACTAGCTTACAGGTTCAGAGGTTCAGTCCATTATCATCAAGGTGGGAGCTTGGCAGCATCCAGGCAGGCATGGTGCAGGAGGAGCTGAGAGTTCTACATCTTCATCTGAAGGCTGCTAGGAGAAGACTGACTTCCAGACAGCTAGGTTGAGGTCTTAAAACCCACGCCCAAAGTGACACACTTCCTCCAATAAGACCACGCCCACCCAACAAAGGCCACGCCCACTCCAACAAGGCCACACCTACTCCAACAAAGGCCACACCTACTCTAACAAGGTCACACCTACTCCAACAAGGTCACGTCTACTCCAACAAGGGCCACTCCCTGGGCCAAGCACATACAAACCATCACAATACTCTAGCCTTTCCCAAGGCCACCTGTAATTAGGGCAGAGTTGTGTGCAACAGGTGGCAGAGAGCCAAGGGATCCATAGGTGAAGGTCTTGCGACCACCCCAGCCCCTCTATGAGGGGATGTAACAGCCACCAAGTCCAGCTAAGGTGATCTTTTGCAAGTGGACACAGCTCATGAGACACAGGTATTTGGCTGGAAAGATAGTTCCGGACAACAGTGGTTTCCAAACAACTTGGCCACTTCCTGTTTTTTCTTATTTTCTTACACTGAGCTGAGCTCTGAGTTTCTACCTGTCTGTCCATGAGCCTGAGGCACCTGCATCTCCCAGTCTTCACCACTCTGTCCTCACCTAGGCAGCCTCATAAAATGGCTCCAAGCAAGGCAGGCTACCAAACTTTCTGGAGATCTGACTTTTCTTCTAACTCTGTGGGGAGGTGAAAGCTAGAGAGCCCTAAGGAGCATCTAATCTAAGTCCTCATGTCTTGGTTTCTTTTCTGTTGCCATGATAAAATACTCCGATAAAAATGACAGGGGAGTATTTTAGCACACAGGCCTAGGATGCAGCACCTCACTGCAAGTGAACACAGGTGCTCACTGCAGGTGCACACAGGGGCTCGCTGCAGGTGCACACTGGGGCTCGATGCAGGTGCACACTGGGGCTCGCTGCAGGTGCACACAGGAGCTCACTGCAGGTGCACACAGGGGCTCACTGCAGGTGCACACAGGTGCTCGCTGTAGGTGCACACATGGGCAGGAGCTCCAGACAGCTGGTCATGTTGAATCCATAGTCAAGAAGTAAGAACTGGCCCAGTGGGTAAAAGCTGTGGCTGCTTTTGTAGAAGACCCTGGCTCAATTCCCAGCACCCACATGGTGGTTCACAACCATATATACCTCCAGCTACAGGAGATCTTTATTTTCTTCTGGCCCCAGACAGCACTATTCACATAACTCGACACATCTATACACATAAAATTAAAACAAATCTTAAGGAAGCAGAAAGAAATGAATGCTTGTGCCTAGCTCCCTCTTTGATCTCTGACCATTTTCTAGCCTGTATAATATTCCACAGGATGGGTTTTCCTACCTCAGTTTACCCAGATCCCTCAAAGGCATGTCCATAAGCCAACCTAACCCACATGATCCCTTGATGAGACAGATTTTGCCAGGTTGACAATGAACACTACCCACAAGATTCCTAACTATAAGTAAGGTTCAGAGTGGCTGGGCAGAGTGTTCAAAGCTGTACAGCTTTTAGTAGAACCAAGATTCCTGACTCCAAGCTCAGTGCTCTCTCCTGACCAGCTGGTGGGACACATTTCACAGGGCTATGGAGGAGGAGTGTGCCAGGGGCTGACACAGCAGGTACTCATAGATGGGTCTTTACCTTCTTTCTTTTCTGCCACACCCAGGTCCCTGCTGGGATTACTGTCATCAGGGCTTTCACCTTTGCAGGGCTGGATGCTGTCCTCCCTGACCCCATGAGCCAGTTCCTCCCAGGATGCTGAACACCCCCAGAAGCTAAGGGAATTGGTGCCAGCCATGCTCGCACTTGGGTGTACTTTGAGCTGGGAGCTTTGGCTTTCAGTGTTGTATTGTGGAAAGATGGACATTTTAGGAGGTGGAGCCTAGGAGAGGTCCTTAGGTCATTGGGGCAGCACCCTGGAAGGGGCTGTGCTGTCCCAGTCACTGTGTGGGTCCTGTTCGGTGAAGCCATTCCTTCCTCTTGCACAGCCACTGTGAGGTCCTCCCAGGCATGGCACACAAAGTCATGCTTGGACTTTCAGCATCCCAAACTGTAATCAGAATAAATTTGCTTTTGTTTCTGGCTTTTGTTATTGTTGTTGTTGTTGTTGTTGAGTTTGAGACGGGGCCTCACTGTGTTCTCTGGCTGGCTTGTAACTCTCTCTATAGCCCAGACTGCCCTGGAATTCACAGAGAACTGCCTGTCTCCTCCCCCTTCTCCTCCTCTTCCTCCTCTTCTTCTTCTTCTTCCTCCTCCTCTTCAAAAATTTATTTGTTTTATTTATATGTAAGTACACTGTCGCTGTCTTCAGACGCACCAGAAGAGGGCCTCGGATCCCATTACAGATGGTTGTGAGTCACCATGTGGTCGCTGGGATTTGAACTCAGGACCTCTGGAAGAGCAGTCCGTGCTCTTAACCACTGAGCCACCTCTCCAGTCCTTGGCTCTGCTTCTTGAGTGCTGGGATTAAAAGCACACACTTCTTGCTTTGTAAGGTTATCCTGCTTAGCTTGTAGTTCATACTGTCAATGGAGATGAAGCTTAGGCTCCAGTCTTCCCGAGGCTGGGCTGTAGGATAGCTTCCCAAGGCTGGACTGTAGGCTAGCCTTTGGACTGCCCCATCTTGAGGGACATCTCCTCCAGCTCTCCACTCCTGCCCAGCTCCTGGGTATCAGTCACCTCCTTGGGTATAATGTAGGCCTCAGGACCTCAGTCTTTGGGTCTCATTTCTTCATCTCCTTCCCGGATAATCTCTCGGGCAACAGAAGAGGCTAGACCAAGACCTGGAGAGGTGGGGAGGTGTGACTGGAAGCGGCCTGTCACATCGTGCAAAGCTAGCAGTAGTCTCTGGCTCTTGCTGCACACAGCCCCACTGCCCAGGGAACCCTGCAGTCCTTAGGTAAGATGGCATGCGTGTGCCTGGCACTCAGCCTCATACCATAGCAGCCTGGTTGCTAGAGCCCCGGATTGCTTTGCTGCCGTGTCTCTTCCCGTAAGGCATCTGAGTGAGCGGTCCCAGTACGCATCACCCAGAAGGGCATAGACACTCCTTTGGCCCTGCATGCTGGACTGTCCCCATACTGGATCCCATACTCTGGCTACTGCAAACACTGCCCATAAGAGCAGGTGGATCCTCCTTTGCAGAGCCACCCAGCCGGGCCCCTGGAAATGCCACCAACTCCATCCAAATTCACTGCCTGGGCTGGTTCTGTTTGTTTTGTTTTGTCAGGTTGACCCAAGTTAGAGTCAAATGCCTCTGTCCTTTGCTTGATTGCTGATTGGCTGACTGATGTGGTAAAGCCTGCCTGCTGTGCACAGTGGTTCTGGGTTGTACTGGTGAGCCAAGTTAACCCCTTCCTGCCCGGGTCACTTTCGATCTTTGCGTTTATTTTTTTCACAGCAGCAGGCAGCGGACTAGACACCAGCCCACGCGCTGCCTCCCGTAGAAGGTCCAAGGAACGTTAATAACAGGAAACTGTCTTAAGATAGAGTCTTCACCTAGAACCCAGGCTGGCTTAGAAGTCCCCATGGGGTAATACTCCTGCCCCAGCTTATTAAGTCCTTGCACGAGGCACCAGCTAAACAGGGTTTTATTTGATTTTTTTTTTTCCTTTTTGAGAAGGGCTCACTATGTAGCCCCAGCTGGCATGACTTGTAGATCAGACTTGTCTGTAACTCACAAAGATCCCCCTGCCTCTGCCTCCCAAATGCTGGGAATAAAGGCTTGGGTCACCGTGCCCAGCAGCAGGATTCTAAGGCTCCGGAGATCCAAGAGTGATCTTCGCACCTTCTGAGACTGACCCGGTCACTCTGGGAACTGAACAGAGAGCTCCCTCATCCCGCCCCTGATCTACAATGATGGGACAGGGCTGCATGGCACCTGTGGTCACTTGGCTCTCCTTAGAAGTTAAAACTCGGGCTGGGGATTTAGCTCAGCGGTAGAGCGCTTACCTAGGAAGCGCAAGGCCCTGGGTTCGGTCCCCAGCTCCGAAAAAAAAAAAAAAAAAAAAAAAAAAAAAAAAAAAAAAAAAAAGAAGTTAAAACTCAGTCTCCCCAGGACACTGCATAGCCACATTCCTCAGAGGAAGCTTAGCAGGAACCTGCCCCAGTAGCCAGACTTCCCCAGTGTTGTATCTTTCCTGGGAGTCTTCCCTAACTAGACTCCTCCTTTCCCACCACGTTAGTTAATTTTTATGAACACCAGTGGTAGGCCTGGAAGCTGAGAAACTTCCACACAGATAAGAAGCACAAGATGGGCCAAGATGCTGCTCAACCACCTGGGAAGGGACAGGGGCTGGCAGCAAATCCATTCATTCCTTCTAGAAAAATCACCCCTGCACCTGCTGTAAGTAGACACCCAAGCTAAGAGCCCAAGTGGGGCCCCCAGGCAGAAAAGTAGCCAAGCTTGGAGGCTCAGCTCAGTACCTGGGCCAGATCCAGCATGGAGCAAGTGGAAGCCACTGGCAGGGGGAGGGGGGAGGGAGGACAGAGTGCGTGTGCACACTCTGTGCCCATAAGACAGTGCCAGGGAGGCCGTCTGTCCCCTGTTTGATTTCTGTGCTTCTCAATTCAGGCCAAGGTGGGGGGCCATCTGCTCAAGTGGGCACAAAGAAAACATTTTCACTGTGAGGAAAATTGGCTTCAGAAGGGAGCCTGATCTCAGCACAGAACCAGCAGAGAACAGTACTGGTGGGCGGAGTTGGGGCTGTGCCTAGCGGTGCTTCCCAGGGCAAGGCAGGGGGCAGGAGAGAGAATGCCAGGAAAGAGGTGTCCTATCCAGGCAGTCTCCAGCATCAAGCCCCTTCTTAGGGGACTTTACAGAGGGTGCACATGAGGGCTGTGTCTGTGTGTCTGTGTGTCTGTGTGTCTGTGTGTCTCTGTCTCTCTTTGTGGTGTGTGTGTGTGCATGCGTGCGTGCATTTATACACTTGTGTGTGTGTGTCTGTGTCTCTGTTTCTATCTCTGTGTCTGTGTCTCTGTCTCTCTATGTGGGGTGTGTGTGGGTGTGTGTGTGCATTTATACACTTATGTGTCTGTATGTCTGTCTCTCTCTGTGGTGCGTGTGTGCATGTGTGTGTGAGCGTTTATACACTTGGGTGTGTGTGTGTCTGTCTGTCTGTCTCTTTCTCTCTCTCTGTGGTGTGTGTGTGTGTGTGTGAGTGTGGCAGGATGCAGAGATCAGAGGAGAATGTCTACTGTCTTCTTCCTCCATGGCTCTCTTCTCTCTGACTCATTCCCTCCAGACAGTCCTTTCACCGAAGCAGACATTTACCAAACCACCAAGATGAGCCTGTCTCCACTCCCCTGTTCTGGGGTCACAGGGACACATGGCCATACCCAGCTCTCATGCGGGTTCTGGGGATTTGATGGGTCTTTGTGCTTATGTAGCAAGCACGCTTACCCCCGAGCCACATCCCTAGCCCCTTTGTTTGCATACAGCACTACGTGCCACTTTGTGTGTGGACTTCAGCTCCCTCCAATCACATTCGTCCTCCGGACCAACTTCGGGCTGTCAGTGCCTTTTCCTGAGAAGCTATTGGCCAGCTGCAGCCCCCTCCCATTTTGGTGAGTGTGGTGTTGAGGCGGGTATCACACCAGCTCAGGCTGAGTTGGAACTCGCTCTCTAGTCCAGATCATCCTCAAATGCAAGTTGACCCTCCTACTCAGTCCCCCCCTTTCCCTTGCCTCTTTCCCCCTTATATACTGGTCATCGTAGATAGATAACATTTGCTGGTTTGAGTGTGCACCCAATGCTATGCCATGATGCTAGTCAGCGTTGGCATGACTACAAGCAGAGGCTTTGTATATGCACAAGGTTCCATTCGGTGTTCAACCCTCAGCCTTACCTCTCATAAATGCTGGTGTGTGTGGTGCTGCAGGGGGGAAACCATGCCCCGGCCCATTCTAACCAAATGCTCTCTACCACTGAGCTACATCTCCAGCCCCAGGGTCCAAATCTACCTCTGTCTCCTAGAGTTTGCTGTGGACACCTCATGAGAAAGTAGAGGTACAGATACTGTCCTCTGAGCACTGACTTCCTCACTAATGGCTTCAGGGCTCCTTGATGTTATAGCACAGAGCAGGGTCGCCTTCCACTGGGAGGCCATCCTGTGTTTTTTACTTTGCCACCCCCCCCATGTGTTGATGAATTCTTTGGCTACTGAGAATGGTGTAGGTAAGTACAGGGGGGTGGAGAGATAGCTAGGTGGTTAGAGCACTGACTGCTCTTACAGAGGACCTGGGTTCAATTCCCAGCACCGCCACAGCAGCGCACAGCTGTCTCTAACTCTAGTTCCAGAACATCTGTCCCTGACTTCTAGTCTCTGCTGTCTCCTGTGTGTACATGGCATAGAAGCTCACGAAAGCTCACACGCATACACATGGCAAATGGTTTTTAAAATGTGTTTTATTACCTTTGTTCGTTTGTTTGTTTGGTTGGCTTTTTGTCTGTTTGTTTTTGTTTTCTCTGTGGCTGCCTCTATCCTGGAACTCACTCTGTGGAACAGGCTGGCCCCAAACTCAGAGATCTGCCTGCCTCTTCCTCCCAAGTGTTAGGATTAAAGGTGTGCACCACCGCCACCCAGATTCATTACTGCATTTTATGTGTGTATATCTTGTCTCTGTGTGTGTGTGTGTGTGTGTGTGTGTGTGTGTGTGTGTGTGTGCACGCCATGTGCATGCCTGGTGCCTGTGGGGGCCAGAAGGGGGCGCTATAGCTCCTGGAACTGGAGTTAGAAGTGGTTATGAACCACCATGTCGGTACTGGAAGTTGAACCCGAGTCCTCTGGAAGAGCAGCCATGCTCTTAACATCTGAGCCATCTCTTCAGCTGAAGAAAAAATTTAAAAATAGATTATTGGCAAACAAGTGCCCTTTGACTCTCTGCTTCTGATCCTCTTGGTTACATTTTCAGAGGTAGGATTACTGGATCATGTGACAGTTCTATGTTTAGTTCTCGAGGGGCTGCCAAGCCTGGAGTTACAGGTACCCCATACCCAGACTTCATGTGGGTTCTGGGGATTTGAACTTGGGTCTTTATGCTTACATAGCAGTCCTACCCAACAACTCTAGCCCCTACCTTGAAAAATAAAATCCCTTTTTAATTACATTTGTTTTCGTGTGTATATTGACAGTGCCCGACACAGGGAGTACGTGGAGGTGGAGGTTACGTCTCTTAAAACCTCTGCACCATGTGGGTCCGGGGATAAATCAGGTTGTCCTGTGTCACAGGGTGGAAGGGTCATCCGCATCCTCACCAACACTTGTTAGTTAGGCTTGTGAAGTTATAGCTGTTCTAATGGGTGAAGAGGCCCCTGCTGTGGGCCTACTCACATTTCCCTAAGGACCAGTGCCAGTCAGACCCCTCCTGCGCTTACTGGCCATTCGTATATATATATTTTTTTTCTTTTCTTTTTTTCGGAGCTGGGGACCGAACCCAGGGCCTTGCGCTTGCTAGGCAAGCGCTCTACCACTGAGCTAAATCCCCAACCCCATTTGTCCAGTTTTGAATTCAGTCTTTTACTCATGCTGAATTCACTGTACATGCTAGAAAGGTGTCCATAACCGTGAGCATGTTCCGTGGTCCCGTGGGTCGTCTTCACTCTTGCTCCTGTCCCGGGACACTAGGCAACACCGAGTATTCTGACAATGCCCTGTCTGTATTTTCTCACATTGCTCATGCTTTTGGTGTCATGTCCAAGAAATCCGTTGCCTGAGGACTCTGTGGGTCCCTGCCTCTGCTCTCAGTGTACTCCACTCCTCCCAGGGTAAGCCTCTCCAGGTGGAGCTGGGGTTGGCCAGCAGGGCCCGCCCACCCACTCTGTGAACTCTGTAGGCTGAGGCCCTCGCTGTTTGTTCTCATAGCAGTCTTTCTGGCTTGAAGATTCTTGGCTCCTGGTTTTGCTCTTCAGAATCGGTTCTCTAAGAATCACAGAATGTCAGCACAGATGCAGAAAGCAGGGGAAAAACACCACAGAAATGCTCTTTGAAAAAGAATCGGCTTCTTTGGCACACGAAGGGAGCTTCGTAACTCCCGGGCCAGCCTGACTGTTGAGGAAAGCCCCGTGATGGCTTGGCTGGCTCTCTTGCTTCCAGGGGTCCAGACTGAGAGGAAAGGCGCCGAGAGTAGAGTGTAGACATGAATGTTTAAAACATGGGAGGGACTGTAGCTTGCAAGGTGCCCTGGGAGAGACTAGGCAAGGTGGAGGATTGGGAGGAAAAGCCTCACAAATCAAGAAGGTAAACGAGACACAGCTGGAGTCAGGGCTGCTAATTCGTGCTCCACACTTTTATTTGGGAAGTGACATTGCTCTACATCGGTGCACACCTGCTGCCCGGAACAGCCACGTGACAGCGTAGATGGGGCATGTGTGGGTATGAGGTCTGTGGTGGGTGTGGTGGCTCCTCCTGCCCCTCATCCATGTCCACACTGAACCGGAGAATGGGGATGAAAACAGGTCGAGTGAAGGAGAAGTTGCATGGGATCGATGTGAACCCTAAATTCCACACGGCCGATGTTTCTGTAAGAGAAGAGATCAAGCCATGTGTGGTGGTGGCTTACGACTGTGGTCTCGGCACTTGGGAGGAACCCCACTCAATACTGGCAGAGAACCAGCCTGGCTGTCAGCAGCCAGTAAGCTTCTAGAACTGTGTAGATAAATCCCATGGCCAAGCCACCCAGTGGTGGCAGTCCAGGTTAGTCAGGAGCTGAGTCCTTCCACCTTACTAGTAAGGGTTGTTTCTCAGGCTGTAACACAGGGTGGCCAGCAGGCCCTGCAGACAGAGGTGTATGCTAAAGCCTGACCCACTTTGACCAGACAGACAGAGCTGGACTCTGGAGCTTTTTTGTCCTCCATGGCTCTGTGACTAGGCTGGCCATTCGACAGTGGAAAGGAGAGGCCGCAGGCTGTTGGTTCAAAACGGTAACTGTCCTATCTTGTCTGCAGTGACATAGGTGTTCAAGTCCCATTGCAGAAAGAGTGGGATGACTGACAGAGAATATCTAAGTGGCTTGGGACAAACAAGAGGCACTAAAGTGTCACCTGGACTCTACAGTGGGCAGAGGGAGGAGTGGAGGGTGGGGTCCGGGGAACATGGCACTCTACTGAATGCAGGGGCAGAATGAAGGGCAAGCATTCGAGTGTGCATATCTACACGCAGGCACGGATGCGCGCGCACAGACACCTACACACAATTAAAAATAACAAAATAAATCTTATAAAAATAAGAGTCCCAAACCCGGAGCTCCTTCCTAGGTTTCCCTATAGGGTGAGACCCTGCTGGGTGCCCTCTATTGGTTTCTGGTCTTAGGGCAACCTCACCCCCACAGAGCACAGTGGCATTGCTGGAATAGACCTTTATTGTCTGGCCTTACAGGGAGGCAAGGAGAGAAGCGAGGAGGCATCCACTTGATCTGTGGGTGTCTTAGTTTGCTTTCTGTTGCTGTGAGAAACGCCAAACACAACCTGAAGATGATTCGTTTCATGTTCCAGGGAGAGTCTATCGGTGAGGGAAGTCAGGGCAGGATCTGAAACGGGACAGAAACGGAAGTAGAAGCCATGAGGAATTTGCTCACTGTCTTGCTCCTCCTGACTTGATCAGCTACCTTTCTCTTTTTCTTTTTTCTTTTTTTGGTTTTTCGAGACAGGGTTTCTCTGTGTTGCCCTGGCTGTCCTAGAACTCACTCTGTAGACCAGGCTGACCTTGAACTCGCAGATATCCACCTACCTCTGCCTCCCAAGTGCTGGGATTAAAGACATGTATCACCACCATCTGGCACAGTTACCATTCTTATATAACCCGGGCCCACCTGCCATGGGAAGGCATTGCTCATTGTAAGCTGGGGCCTCAGATCAATCAACAATGAGGGAATGTCCTCACAGACATGGTGACAGGCCTAACTGAGAATCGCTTTTCCAGGTGCTTCTTTTTTTTTTTTTTAAAGATTTTTTTTTCTTTTTTTTTTTTTTTTTTTTTTTTCGAGCCGGGGACCAACCCAGGGCCTTGCGCTTACTAGGCAAGCGCTCTTCCACTGAGCCAAATCTCCAACCCTTCCAGGTGCTTCTTAATTATGTCAGGTTGACAAGAAAAACAAGTGCACTGTAGCAGGGCTCCAGGCATCGAGTCCCACTGTCATGAAGTGGAAACCACACAGGTATGGGCAGCAAGAGTAACAGAGCAGTGGGGTGTGGCTAAGGGTCAATGGGGTGTGGCTAAGGGAAAATGGGTGTGGCTAAGGGGTAATAGGATTTGGCTATGGGGCAATGGGGTGTGGCTAAGGGTCAATGGGGTGTGGCTAAGGGAAAATGGGTGTGGCTATGGGGTAATAGGGTTTGACTAAGGGAAATGGGGTGTGGCTAAGGGCAGTGAGTGTGGTTAAGGGAAATGGGGTGTGGCTAAGGGGCAATTGGGTGAGTGGGTCAGAGCACATTAACCTCACTGAAGCCAGGCCACTAGCAACTAATCTGGAGATAATTCTGTAGCTAGACAATGTCACTAGATGCTGACAGCAGGCCAATCCACTGACTGAGATCTGAGGGAATCTCATTTGCATGCAGAATGTGAGCACCTCCAAACTGTTCATGGGGTCACCACTGCTCTGGCATCTGCGGCTTCAGCCTTATCCTAATTCTCAATAAAAATTAGGACTGTTGATCCCGATCATCTGGCTTCCTTGAAGTCTCCCAAGTCTGGTTCTTACAGGTCCCTCCTATCTTCTTCTGTCTGAGACTCAGGGCTCCCAGGGTGTGGTGTGCAACCAGCAGCTTGTCTTGACTCCCAGACGGTGGCTGGATGGGACGGACAGTATGGAAAGAACACCTGCACTTCCTGAATGGTATGGGAAGACACTGTATGGCTTTCAGCAGAACCGTGGGAAGTGATTTGGGAGGGAAACATTCTGGGGGACAGGACAGGTTCTGTCTGGGGGTGGAGGCATCTGGAAGCAGGTTTCCTGAGGCTGCGGGGTGGGAGCATGTAAGAACTTCTGAATGCCTGGACTGCTGTCTAGACCTCAGAGAAGAACGCAGAAGTTGGGCAGGGATGTTGGCTTCACTGACTCCCAGCATCCAAGGACCGGAGGGGCCCCAGCAGAGGAGCAACAAAGAGAAGCTATTATCATCTGGTGCCCACTGAGCAGACAGCCACCATGCTCTAGTCTGCAAGACTCTGAGGAAGAATGAAACCAACCCAGACCTGGAAGCACCAAAGAGCTCCACTTCCTGGACATGGGTTGAGTGCGGGGAACACAAAGACTGTCCGGATCACCAGAGACCATGTGTTAGAAGAAGATTTCCACACGTCAACTCTGACCTCTAAATGGTGCCATGACACGAACACTCTCACACGCATACATATGCACACATAGGAAATTAAAAATAAAGGACTGGAGGGATGGCTCGGTGGTTAAGAGCACTGACTGCTCTTCCAGAGGTCCTGAGTTCAAATCCCAGCAACCACATGGTGCCTCTCAACCACCTGTAAATGGGATCAGATGCCCTCTTCTGGTGTGTCTGACGAGAGAAACAGTGTGCTCACATACATAAAATAAATAATTCTTTAAGAAAAACAAATAAATTAAAAGAGCTCTAGGGTTGGAGAGACAGCGCAGGAGTTAAGAGCACTTGTAGCTAAGTTTGATTCCCAGCCCTCACAGCACATCTCACAACCTCCTGTAACTACAGCTCCCTGGAATGAGATGCCTCTGACCTCTGAGGGCACCAGTGCTCATGGACACAGGCCCACCATATGCAGACACGCACATTTAGACACAAATCTTACAAAAAGTAAGAGTCCCAAACCAGGAGCTCCTTCCAAGTTATCCCTATAGGGTGAGACCCTGCTGGGTGCCCAAGGGTAACCTGTGTTCCTGAGAGCACAGAGACAGGACCCCTCACTGCCTTTCCTGTCTGACTTGGGTATGAGCGCTCCTACCTGGAGGATCTGGAACTTGCTAGATGTTCTGTCCTTGCCTAATATGAAGTTTCCTCAATCAGACTGCAGTCCTCACCAATGGGGCACCCCTGAAGCTACAAGAGTGTCAGCTTTGTGCGGGCACTAGTCCACAGTGGGGGGAAACACCATTGGTCAGTAATCACCTCATTTTGAGTACACAGGATTCCTGGAACAAGGTGCACCGGCACATTTGATAGGAACAACCATAGCTCATTGAGGCGAAGACAGGAAGAGAATGTTGCAGGTGTTGCCTGACCTGTGTTCCAGTTTGTTTGATAAATCACCAACCAAAACCAGCTCATCTTACACTTCTCTGGCCCAGCCTGAGGGGAGTTAGTGCAGGAACAGAAGCAGAGACCATGGAAGAACACTGCTTACTGACTTGCTCACTTTCCTTCTTTTTCTTTTCTTCTTTCTGGTTTGTTTGAGGCAGGGTTTCTCTGTGTAGCCCTGGCTGTCCTGAAACTCACTCTGTAGACCAGGCTGGCCTTGAACTCAAGGAGATCTGCCTGCCTTTGGCTCCCCAGTACTGAGATTAAAGGTATCACCACACTACTATACTGGGTCGTATTTGTGTGTGTGTGTGTGTGTGTGTGTGTGTGTGTGTGTGTGTGTGTGTGTGGTGGATTTTTTGCTCTTTGGTTTTTGTGAGTATGTTTGCTTTTTGCTCTCTTGTACCACCTAGAACCACCTGCCCAGGGGCACCTCTCATAACGGGCTGGCCCTTGCACATTAATCAATAAATGATAAAATTGTCTCCATAGACTTGTCTACAGGCGATCTGATGGAGGCCATCCCTCAATTAAGGTTTCTTCCTCCAGCTTGCTTGAAGTTAACAAAAAGTAAAAACAAGACAAAACAACAAAACCACAACCAGAACACCATGGTTCCAATTTCCCACAGGTCAAGGACTAAGTTTTCTACACTGAACATGTGTTATGCAACTTAAACCCTATTTTAAACCAAATTCTTCAGCCTACAGTGTGGCAAAACTCCATCCTGGACACGTGCTCTGTCAGTGTCCCTGGTGGGACTTAGGACGCTGGGCCAGGCTCCCAGCCCACCGGGCAAGCTCACTCCCCTTCCCTCCGCCGTATGCTCTCGGCGGGCTAGAGCGGGCAGGCGCGGCTCTGGGCGCGGCCCTCAAGGCTGCTCTGAGGCAGAAGCGCACATGAGACACCAGGAGCAGCACAGCTGGGACTCGAACGTACGACCGCTGCCTCGGAGAGCCGGTTGTCAAGGCAACGCGGTCGGCCGAGCTGATCTCAGAGAGGCGGACCCGGAACACAGACAGCATGCACGGAGTGCTGGAGCCGAGAGGCGGGACTTCCTGTCTCGGCCTCCGACTGTGCTGCGCAGGCGCGTCTCGCTCAGAACGGGGCGGGGCCCTGGCCTCAGAAAGTGCGTGTCTCCTCGGGCACAGATCCGACCTCTCTTGTTTCTCTCCGTGACAATTTGGGCTCTTACCATCCGCTTCTGCTTTTTCACCTCCCCACTCCATCGTGCCTCAGAACCTTAGGCTGCTTATTCCGTGACTCACTTTCGGGACTACCTGAAATCCCTCCTCCTTAGAGCACCAATTTAATGCTGTGCACCCCTTCCTTTCCCCTGCCATGGTTTTTCTCTATAGGTCTTCTCACCTTCCAACACAGTTGATAATCTTGATTGTGAAGGCAGACCATGCACATACTCAGTAAACGCAGACTTCCTCTTCCCTGGAAAGAGATGAGGGGGAGGCTGCTCAAGGCAGGAGAGGCTGGATGAAAGGACTCTGCTCCCATTGTGTCAGGAGAGAGGTCCCTTGAAGTTCTCTGGAAAGGAAAGCCCGTACCTTGAAGGGTATTCGTGTAGGAGGGCCCAGGCGCCTCAAAGAGTCCTACCTTTCCATCCTGGGTCAGGATACCTCTGCCTAAAGACGTCAGTTTATCCAGGAAACCCCTCTCAGGAGAACACACTGAGTTAGGTGCTATGTTGGCTGGAGGAGACATGGTGTCACCTGGTCTGGCAGAAGCCAGATTTATGCCAGGCACAGGAAGGAGGAGGTGGGAACTGTTCCCGGGGCCTCCGGAACTTGTGCTGCAGGTCCCCTGGAGCCACTTCTGTGGGTTGCAGCCGGCACAGGGCACATTCTGTGCGTAGGGGTTCTGGGCTGTCACATCTGTCTTAGAGTTCCAACGCAGAGGCAACAACGACTGGATAACTCATAAAAGAAAGCACTTAGTTGAGAACTTGCTCCCGGTTTTAGAGGGTTGAGTCCATGATCATCATGGTGGGGGACAAGGCAGCAGGCAGGTGCAGGAGCGCCCATATCCTGATCCACAAACATGGGCAAAGAGACCAAGGCTCGGCAAGGTGCGGGTTTTTTGGTTTTTGTTTGTTTGTTTGTTTGTTTGTTTTTTCTTCTTCTTCTTTTTTTTCGGAGCTGGGGACCGAACCCAGGGCCTTGCGCTTGCTAGACAAGCACTCTACCACTGAGCTAAATCCCCAACCTCAGTGCAGGTTTTTTGAAACCTCAAAGTCCACCCCCAAGTCGCACACCCGCTTCCACAAGGCTACACCCCCTCACCCTTCCAAAACAGTTCAACAAGTGGGGATCAAATATTCAAATACACGAGTTTAATGGGTCCTCTTCTCATTCTAACCACCACTTCTCTTGCTCCACTCGGCTCTCAGTGGACTCTGGTTTACTTGACTAGCCTTTTTTTTTTTTTTTTTTTTTTTTTTACAAAGGAGGATGACTGTTCCCAGTCCCTTTCACCTTTTTCGTAAGTGCAAGATCTGGCTTCAGGGCTGCTTGCTGTGTCTGGAGGATCACGCGTCTAGGCGGGAAGCCAGACAAGCCTCTGGGACTGCCCAGAATTGTGTCCAAACATCCGGACAAACGGCTTCCCCGTGGGGCTGGGCACTGTGAGGGAAGCTCGTTGCAGGCACAGGCAGCCAGGGTAACCATATGCTCGCTGGCCTTGTGGGCACAGCACGGGCCACTCGGGCAGCAGATGCTCCCAAAGGCATTTCTGTCAGGATCGAGCTTGGTTTTCTCCTGTCCACCCGCCTCTGCTTCCTTAGTCCTAGAATCCGAGGGTTTTAGACTGTGTCATTTTGGGGTCCATCTGATTCCTGTGTTCTGGCATGGAGCCCTGTGGCCAGGAATGGACAGCTGCTACACTTCGGCTCCCACAGCCAGGACATCTGTGTGGCACCATGGAGCTGGGTAGCAAGGAGAGCCAGCACCTGGGAAAGGTCACTCTCTGCAGTGGGCCCACCAAGTGGTGGAATATCCCCTACATGCCCCAGATGGCATTTCCCCTTGCCGTCGGCTTCCCAAGGGCCATTCCCACAGCCTTGCCCTGCCAGGGTTTCCTGTCCTCTGAGCTGTATCTTGAGCCAAAGGAGGGAGGAGCTGGCATTGGTCAGCACTGTGGATGTGGAGGAAGGGGCAGCCCATTGCATACTCCATGGCTGGCAAGGACACTGGCCTGCTCTGCCAAACTCAGAGCTTCAGTGCTGGCAGAGGAATACGCCGGAGATGCTTTTACATAGCCGGAGTTAGGTCCTTTGGAGGAGGCCATTTTACTGACAAGGAAGCCCCAAGAAGCCAATGAGGAAAGGCCAGCTCAGGACACAGAGTGATCTCTTTCCAGAAGTGGCCCCCAAAGCAGCTGGTGGAAGTTAGGATTAAAGATTTTAGTTCTGGGACACTCTCTGACTGGCCCGTGTTGCCATGGGAACAATCCTATGACTCCCCTAATATTCAGCCTAGTCTGGCTGCCCTCCTGGCCCACTCAACCTCTGGTGGTCAGGATGTGCCTTTCCCTGGAGTCACCTGTCTTTGTGTTGCCAGGAAATGGCGTAGGATCCAAGAGAGCTTCCTCTAGGCCATTCTCACAAGGCATGATCCGATTGCATCTTGGAGGGAAGCTCATTAAGACACAGGACGCTCAGAGGTGAGGCAACAGGATACTCTACGAGGAGGTAAAAATATTCTATCCTGCAGGAAAGACAGCTCCTTAAAAGCTCAGGAAGTCCCTGAAACTGAACAGATTCACTATGTCTCGGAGACTGGCCCAACAGCCAGGTAGAGGCAGACCCATGGCAGAGGCTCAGGTCAAGTGAGCTACCTGGAAAGAACATTCTCCATCCAGTTGAGCTGCCTGCAGGCTGTGCAGTGTGCTCTAGGTCCCCAGCTTTTGTGAGCTGTCACTCATGCTGGAGTGGGACCCGATGGATGTCATTTGACAGCTGTCTTTGAGTCATTTCTGCTCCTGCAAGTAACCTCTCATTCACATTCCTGTAAGGAACCCCAATAAACTCATTGGTTTACCAAGATGGATATTGGTGGTTTCCTTACTGTGGTCCATCGATGGCTCCCTATCGGGGGGTGAGTTGATATTTGTTCAGTTTTCCCCAGGAAAAGAGCCACACAACACGGTACCATCTGTAATTCCAAGTGTGCCAGTTAATCAGCTTTGGCTATTTAGCAAGTAACTCCAAAGTTTAATGTTTTAAAAAGACTTGGACTTCTTTGTTATTTTTTCTTTCTTTCTTGATTTTTTTCAAGATGGGATGTTTTTGTGTGGCCCTGGCTGTCCTGGAACTCAATCTGTAGACCGGGCTGGCCTTGAACTCAGAGATCCTTCTGCCTTTCTGCCTCTCCAGTGCCAGGACTAAAGGAGTGTGCCGCCACCACTACCCAGCTATGTGTAGATTTATCTCAAATTCCTGGGGTTGGAGACTGCCTGGATCTCCAGAGGTGCCTCCCTTATCTCCAAGGCTGTGACTTCACCACGGCCCAATGCTCCTGTCCTCACACACATCCTTACTACACCTTTCTTCTGGATCATCTTGATACCCAAGTCCTGAAAACAGTATTTACTGTCTATTTACATACAGCCCTGGGTCAAAAGTCAAGGGTCAAAGGTATAGTGCCGTCCATTTTCTCCTTCCTGAAATTCCTTTCCCATGTCATCCACGGTGACTGCCCAGAAACATCTTTGGCTGGAGCATCATCCAGACAGACATCTTGCCCATTACCTACACTTGTATGTGCAGGGAACGACAAGGTCTGGGGGACAGTGGGGCCGCCTGCACCAGGTGGCAGGACACAGCAGAAGCACCCACAGAAGAGTGGTTCCCCTAGTCTCTGGGGACTGGGGAAGGGTCTCATCAAGAGGGAGGAAGGCATCCTGGGCTCTGGGTGCTGCATCCTGAAGCCGGGCACACAGATGGTCTAGGGAAGACTGTGTTTGGGGCGGCGTCTCCCCATCTGGAGAGCCATGGAAGCCTTGCTGAGCAGTCAGCTGGAGAGCAATGGCTGTGTGCACAGCCTGCAGCCCAGGACTGACAGCAGCACAGAGGATCCAGGAGGCAGCTTTTCAGCAAGGGCCTCAGAGCGTTCTTGGAAGCAGGCTGAGTATAAATTATAAATAAACAAACGAGAACTCTGCAGCAGGGCGTGGGCTGGTGGGAAGAGGGAGAGACAGGAGGCAGGGAACCACCTAACAGCTAAGGTAAGGCCACTCCCTGGCCTGGCACCCGAAAGGGCTCTCTTCCTATCTCTGGCCTTGAGACTCTGCATACAGACGACAGCGCTGGGGGACCAGGTTCCCAGGATCAGATATTGGTGTCTGACCCTTGCCAGGTGGAAAGAAGAGATTCCGTGCAGACCCCCACCACACACCGGCCCAGGGGCCCACTGCCTCACACAGCCTGAGGCACAGTCTCCTTAGACCAAAACAGGCCCCTGTGGACACTCATCCGTGTGGGAGGTGTCTTACCAAATGTTTGAAAGGGGGAAAAAAATCCCACTTTCTTAGTTTTTTTCTCCCTTTCTAATTTTGGATTATTTTTCTAGATGACTTCATTTCTAAGAAGGAGGTAGTACAGAGAAAGAGGACGGACAGAAGAAGCGAGGACTGAACCCTTGAGAGGGCCTAGGGGTAGGGGCTAAGGCTATGTAGGAACAGAGTGAGCACCTGGGATGGGGACTGTGGAGGGAGAGCCCCCATGCTCCCTGGTGGGGTGTGGGACCCTGTGTTCCTATGCGGATTCTGGGACCTGCTGCTCAGCCATGTTCCAATGAGGTCTCCCACACAGCCAGGCTGGGAGGGCAAGGAACTCAGGAGCTGGTCTCTGGGCAAGACCTCCCTCCTGCATGGGCAGAACTGAGAGTCATGCCCAGGACATCCTTCAGCCTACACATTTCCACAAGCCAACGGAACTCACTTGGGCTGGCTTTGTGGGAAAGGATCCATGACAAAGTATTGGGAAGGTTATTCATTCAACCAAAGAAGCTTAGAGTTGGCTTTGGAGGTCACACAGTCAATAGTTATGCTCCAAACATGATTTTCTACCGATGGGCACGGACCCAGCAGCCTACATCTGTTCTCTTGAAAGCCATGGTCCTCAGCTCTCTCTTGCTGTGGTAATGATTACTTCTGAGAGGCAAGGAACTGGAGATAGTGGTGCAACTGCTGGTACTATAGCTGCAAGGGAGTCAGTGAACAAGGATTACCTCCGAGAGGCAGGGAACTGGATAGTGGTGCAACTGCTGGTACTATAGCTGCAAGGGAGCCGATGAACAAGAGTTCTCCATCCCACCTGAGAAAGATGGGATCCCACAAAGAGGAAGGTAGTTGCTGTTTCTTTTACTGGTGAAGGACTTTTCAGCCGAAATCCTTAGTGACCTTCTGGATTTATGGGAGACTGCAAAGATGGGCTGAGTTGGAAATTTGGAGCAGGTATTTATAAGTTTACATGTCAGGAGGACTCTACCATGGGGACACAGGAAGGACCAAACACCCAGTTGGAGTGTTGTGGATTCAGACCTGTGCCTGTCTGCTTTGACCACTGCCATGTTCCATGCTCAGCTCCCTAGACCTTGTTGGCAGCTCTGGCCTGAGAGAAGAGAAAAGGGAAGGCAATATGTGCCTGAGGAAATGATTCCTTTGCATCTCTGGGGACCAGAAAGTCCAAAATAAAGATGCCGAATGGAATAAATCCTTCAGAGCTCACCTCCGACCTCGCTTCAGCTTCCGGGGTGCTGGTGGCCAACAGCATCCTTGGCTCATGAGTATCTGTCCCACCACAGACTCTTCCTTCCTTCCCAGGGCCTCTGTGTTTCTCATAAGTCTCTTTCCCCCTCTTGGATTAAAGGTGTATGCATCACATCTGACATCGTTTCTCCTCTTTGAGAAGGTGGCAGTTACCTTGTTGGTTGCTGACTCAGCCCTACCACTCTGCTCCCCACCTATCAGACCATCACTGAAGCAATGGGGCAGAGTTCCTTGGCTTTTAAGGACAGCAAATGTGGAACATTGGGCCCATGCCCATGGATGGGAAACATGTATTTGAGGCATGCAAGTTGGTGGCATCTGTGAACTCTTGCTATATACAGCCCCAGTCCTAGGCAGACTCATCTTTCTGAGGCGTCCGTCATCCGGCCCCTTGCATGAGACATGGGCACAGAGCAGGAGAGGAAGGAGGGGCTAAGAAGACACTGCAGGTGGGAAGAAAGGTTTGGGCTGGGCAGAGCTGGCCTATTCTGCTGTGGAACTCTCTTACTTGGTTATCTGAACCCCTTGTCACTTTGTGGTTATTCCTCCCCCATGAAGTACCATGAAGGCACCATTCACCAGGGGCCTAGCCCTCTCTGTGTCTGACATCGAGGAGGCAGACATCTTCCATCCCTCCTGCCAGCAGGCTGTTCTCTGAGGCCACTAGAGCATCACTGAGTCCCTAGATGTCCATTGCAAATCCCTTCTCCTCTCCAAGTCCCCTTGGGTTCAAGTTGATCCCTCCTCCCTAAACACAAATGCTCTCCCTGGTGAACCTTCCAGATTCAGAGTGGAAACTGAAATGTACTGTCCGTGTATGTCTTGCTGTTGGCTGTCTTACTTGTTGGCTGTCACCCTTAAAGGAGATGCCAATCCCACTTCAAGACAAGAGAAGGTTAGTCTGGGTCTCAAACTCAAGCACCTCATTCCTCATCTGTCCATCCTGCTATATGGGCTCAGTCCCGGGACAGAATCGTCCCTATTAGGCCCATCTTGCCTGGCATGGTGCCTCCTAAGCACAGAGGAACCTCAGGCCGGGTACCTTCATTAGCCTTCCAGGGCAGCCATGAGCAGTGACACCTCTCCAGGACACACTGTCTTCTGCTTGCCCTTTGAAAGCTGGGACTCTGGGCCTTTCCTTTACCAAGAGAGCCTCTTATCTCTGCTCTATATTCTTCTCTATGCTCTATGATATCAAGGGCATGTTGGTTCCTTGGGTCATGGGGCAGCTGGGAAGGATGGCTTTGGATGGATGGAGGTCCCAGTAACTGTAGAATCTGGCCAAATCCACAATGGGTCCTGAATTTTCTCTGGAGGTGGCTAAGTCTCTAGTGCCCAGGTGATTAGACCTAGGGTTTGATCATGGTCCACCTTTAGCCATCATGACCAGGAGAGCCACTCCTGATCACTCGTAGGTAGAGGCCAGCGCTGAGAGACACCCTGCCTTGGCTCAGTGCCAGTATTAACACTTTGGAAAAAAAAAAAAAAAAACAAAACAAACTAAAATTCAAAAAACAAAAGGCACTGCCAGCAAAAGGGAGGCTGAGTAACAGCCGGGCTGAGTCATGGCAGCAGGAGGCATTTGGTAAGAGCTGGAGAGTACATGGCCAGCTAGGAGCAGCCACCTTAGGCGTAGAGGGAAGGGGAAGAAGGGGAGACCCACATCCTGCCCTCCCTGGACTTCCGAGGCACCAGTCAGCATCTCTGTAGAACGCAGTCTTCATAGGTCCACACGCTAGGGATGGCATGGGGCAGACCAGCTTCCCCCGCCCCCGCCTTGCAAAGGGAAGCTCTGGCCCAGGTGCCACCCAGACCTCCTGAGCCTTGCCTCAGTCTGGTCTTAGGAGGCAACAGCCATAAACCATCACAAGGTGGTTGGAGGAACGAAGAGAGCCGCATCAGACTTACGAGTTCTGACTACAGGCCTTAGGACCTGGGGTACCTGATGGACCTGCAAGGCTTCTTGCTGGCTGGGGGCCTGCTCTTTCCTTGATGACTTTCACACAGTTCCTCCTAATGTCCCTGGAGGACCAGGGTGAGGTTCTGTTTTTTCCAGCATGGATTCTGTTTATCATCTCTTCCTTGAGAACTGGGGTTCCTGGCTCTTCCTCTGTAAGTCCTGAGTGCAGAAGGCTTTGCTTTGGGGATAGTCGGGATAGGAGTGGATCTCTGACCTCAGCTAGTATCCTGGCCAGAAGACTGGGCAGACCCTCGCCCCCGAGGTTCCAGCTGCTACCAGTGTGGGTAGGGACCGTGGGTAAAGAGCCTTGCCTGGCACCGTGACCTCAACTAACACAGCACAAAGACCAGCCTCAGAGAGCCTTGGGTGAGCCTGGTAGGGTATGCTAACGTGTCTTCACTGTACCGCCCCCTAACAGACAAGTGTCTGTGTGCTGGTGACACCCTCATCCTACTGAAGCTTCAAGTTTGGGAGCTGGCAGATGTCTGGAGATGGTTTTCTGTCAGGCTTCAGGAACCTGAAAGAAAAGAGTTGCCCAAGACCACCCCGCCAGGTTCGATGGGACAGGCCGACCCTGCTCTGTGAGATACCCCACCTCTCTTCCGAAGATGGGCAAGGACTTCACAAACCCATTGGCTTTGCCCCTCTCAGAGTCCATGTGGTCCCAGCCTCTCCTTCGGATGTGGTCTGCTCCTAGCTTGCTCTAGCGGGTGCCTGCCTCTCCCGCCCCCAAGCTCCCTGCGGGAAGGGGTTCCTATGGCACCCCTTCCCCCGCACACACTTAGCTCAGTGGCAGCCATCTGCCCGGAGATGGTGGCAGCAGATGCCTCAATGCACAGCGGTGCCTGAAACATAGTCGGCCCAGTGCCCAGTCAACCTGAGCCTGTCCCATCAGGGCAGGGGCTGTGGCTGCCCCAACACTGCTGGGTCAGGGAAGCTCTTCCACAGTGAGCTCCCCGGCAGGTCAGGACACTCAGACAGCTGGAGGCGGGAGTGTCTGGAGGGTTTCAATCCCCTCCCAGTTGGGGAGGGGCGTTGACAGGCAGCACTCTGAAGCTCTTCAACTCCCAGAGGCAGGGCCACCCACGACTTGGAGGTATCTCCCCGAGGTAGGCCCACAGTGTGGCGTCACCTCTCCCGATCTCCAGTCTTTTCCGTCTCCCCAGTGGGGACAGGTGACAGTGCAAGGTTGGGAGACTGTTCTAAACCTCCAGGGCCACAGCTCCTGGACACACTGGCATTTCCAGGACACACGTACCAAGTTGGTTTCCAGGCCCAGACTGGGAAAAGAGCCCTTAGGCTCATCCCTGCCAAGGATTCCTGAAAGCCAAACCCACTTCTTCAGCCTCAGGAGCAGGGTAATGGAAGGTGGGCCAGGTGTGAGACAGGACCTTCGTGGGCCATGGCATCTCCAGAGTATGGTGGTCCACACCTGTAATTGGGAGCTGGGGCAGGAGTTCCCAGCCATGGGCTACAGGGGGAGACCTTATCCCAGTATACAACGAAAAGATGACAAGACACTGGTTGAGCCTGGAGCCCTCTGGATTGGTGCTAGAATTGTGATGACCACAAAAAGAACATTCTCAAAGATCTGTAGATCTCTGGCGTGCTCCGGTGGACTGTAGCCTGCCTGGGGGCGGGGGTGGAGGGGTGCAGTGGACAGACAGCCTGACTCCTCAGGACCCCACAGTGGAGACACTGGGAGGCTCTGAAGGCCCAGTCCTTGCAGCCTCTCCACTGGGCTCACCCTGCGTCCTCCTCTCAGCGTCCCTGCAGGGCGAGTGTGCAGACACAGGCGCACAGGCAGGCAGGCAGGCAGGCAGGCAGGCGCACGCACGCCTCCAGGCCGCCTCTGCTCCCCTCGCATCTTGCATTTGTTTTGCTTCAGCAGGGCTCGAATGGGGACACGCTGCACTCTCTCAACTAGCAGCTCCCTCCAGCCCCCCACGGAGGTGCCATATGTCAGTGTCGTGAATAGGCATGAGGCTTGGGGGCTGGGAAGTGACAGCTGCCAATCACTGGTTGCTGAGTGGACCGGGATAAAGTGGCTGGCCGGCAGGGACAAAGCCACAGGGTGTGGTGTGTCAGGGGCTGGGCAGTGTTCTGAGTGGGCACCCCCAGAACGCAGAGGGCCTTTCTAAAAGCAAAGCCAAATCTCCAAAGGTCCAGAGACACCAGAGTCTTTGTGGCTTATAACGCCAACTGAGGGGCTAGTGCACTTCATCTGGGAGGACTATCTCCTCCTCCCAGGACTCCTGCCCTGGTCTTCAGGAGTCAGGGTCAAGCCTGCACCTCCAGAGCGAGGTCTCGGCTTAGCTAGAGCTTCAGTGGGTCTCATTCCCCCCAATATCACGGCTGGGGAAAAACAGCCCCAGAAAGACTCAGAGACCACCCCAGAGCCTTGCAGGTTGCTAGAAGCAGAGCTAGGATTCTGCTGGTAGCTGCCAGTGTGTTACCAATGGTCCCATGTGACGAGTGTGCTGCAGCCTGTCCTTAGGCAGTATCCGGGCTGCTCTCTGCTTCTCTGTCCCCAGCACTGTTTCTGGGGTCTGTCCACCCCTTTATCTCACAGCCCTATCGCTTGTTCCCTTTACCTTGAGGATGTTGTCACCCCTTGGCTTCCTGCAGTCATGCAACAGACACTGGTGGTGCAGTTATCCCTCCCCAGCAATGGTCTGACCCAACCATTGGTCCCCTCAGCCGAGACCTTTTCAGGCAGATGACCAGTGACCATGTTATGAATGAGAGGACAGAGCCTGTGTCCGTCTGGGGTGGTAGGAAGGCTCTGCCCACTCTGGGCCCCTGCAGGCTCTGTCACCTCATTTCCAGCCCTGCTGGAGGCTGGGCATGGATTGGATTGACTGCTCCAGGTTAATTGGCTCTCTCTCCCCTGCCAGCATGACGGATCCTGCCTGACATTTCCCCAGATAGTTAATTGATAGCCAAGTAATTTGTCATGGAGACCTCGTTATATGCCAAGTGGGTCCCCTAAGCTGTTAGCGGCTGTGCCCCAGAAATAAGATTGGCAAGTTAATAATGGAGCCTTAATCATACTGTTCCTTGTCAGTGGAGGATGAGGATGTCTGGGAGGTAGAAGGGCGTTTTCCTAAGGCCTCAGAGACCAAGCTGCATTAGGTCCCGCGGCTCAGGTCTCTTCATATCAGGTACTGGCCTTTGTGTCCTCACACAGGTACCCACTTTCTGAAACAGTCTTGTCTTCTAGTGACAAGTCCTCCTTCTCCCAAGATGAGCTAAGGCTCATGTTCCTGGTTCTGGCTGGGTTTTGATCTCTCTCGTGCTGCAGGACCCATGTTGTGGCTTTGGCTGAAACACCAACCCTGGAGTACCTGGGGCTTCTGCTGCAGCCACCTGGATAGAGGGTCTGGTCTGCCTGGGGTCACCAAACGGGGGAAGAAGTGTATGTGGGCTGCATGCCCTGGCATGGGAGAAGCCTCGTGGTGGAGTTAGAACCATGCCTGGACCACAGTGTCAGTCCAGAGGCTCAGCTCAGCCCCCTTGAGTCCTCGGGGCCCACTTCTGCTTTGCTTAGCTTCCATCGGAGGTCATCTGGAGTATGACTGTAACCAGGCTGGCCCTGCATGACCGCAGTCTGCTGCACCTCCTAGCTCCCTTTGGAGGAGAGAGAGTCAGAGGGAACAAGGATTGCCTAGAGCATGAATGCTTTAATGCAGTCCCTCAAGTTACGGGGACTCCCGACCATAACGTTATTCTTGTTCCTGTTTCGTAACTGTAAATTTCTCAACTGTTATGAATCACAACGTAAATATACGATATTCAGAACATCTGATATGCCACGCCTGCAGAACGGTCACGTGACCCCCCACAGGTTGCAAACCACTAAGCTAGAGGGAGAGGAGACCATACACAAGGCGTTGTTCTGACTGCTCCTGAGCCAGGGCCCTAGGGCGTGAGAGCCAAGGGAAGCAACAGAGCTTCAGACTGAACCTCTGCCCTATCCCTGGGGCCCTAGCCCTGGCTTCAGCCCCCGGGACAGCCCTTTGGAGCTGGACCATCTCCTCCATAGGACCTTGGAGACCCAGGTGTGGACGGCTTTCTGCACATTCTCTGGCACTGTGGGAAGGTGTTGGACCTTTATGAGGTGAGGCTTGGGTGAGACGTCAGAGAATTGATCCCGAAGGGGAACACAGGTCCCTGCTCCCTCACTCCCTTGCTTTCTGGCTGTCGTGAGACCAATCCTGGCTCCCGACTAAGGCATGTTGCCTCCTCAAAGGCTCCAAAGTTACTGGTACCCATGGCCACGAGCCAAAACAAACCTTTCTTTTCTTTAAGACCATTCTCTCCAGTGTTTTGTTATAGTTGTGAACGCTGATCAACTAAGGTGGCCTTGCTCTACATAACTGTCAGGGGAAGCTAGCTAACACTACAGGGCACCGCAAACACCTGGAATGATGTCTCTGTACCTTACCAGCAGCGCTCCCACCACTACAGGAGCTGTTTTTGTGTGCGTGGGTGAGGGATAGGGGGTCAAATCCATGCTAGGCAAACGCTTTACCTCTGAGCCACGCCCTAGCCTGCTGGTACAGGAACTCTCATAGTAGTTTATTTTAATTATTATTGTTTTATTTTTATTTTAAAGAGCCTCATTTTAGATTCTCCTGCTGTAACACCGCCAGGAACACTGGTTTCTGAGGCAGAAAGGATGGGCCCACAGCTCGAAGGGTCTTGTGCAGCAATAAAACAGAAACTGTGGTGAGATGGAGAATTGTATGGGGTGCTGACCCGAACCCCTAGGTCGTGATGAAAAATCCCCAAGTGTAGTAGGGCTACCTCTGGCAACCTGTGGTGGTGCATCAGCAAAAGGCGGCGGGGGTGGGATGGTCTGGGAGGAAGAATGCATGTGTGTCACTTATGTCTTTTGGCAAACAAACTACCTTGGACCAGAGACTTGCTATGGCTTGTGGTTTCTGAGGGACGGAAGACTGGGAGCAGATCGGTTAGGGGCTCTCCCTCAGGGTGTCAAGGAGTTACAATGATGATAGCCAGTGCTGCTGTCAGCCAAAGTCTGGAAAGGAAGAGCAGACATTTCCAAGATGGCATCCTCAGAGCAGAGGGAGAGACAGGGAGAGAGAGAGAGGGAGAGAGGGGAGGAAGAAGGGAGGGAAAGGGAGGGAGAGCCAGTCACACATGTTCTAGAGGCTGACACCGGGAATAGTCCCTGCTCGCCTTTGTCATCCTTCATCAGTCACACAAGTGACCCTAGTGTCGGGCAACTAGACAAATTTATGGGGGGTGGGGCGCTAGGCTTTCTTGGAGAACGGCTACCAGGGGTGCCAAGGAGTCAAGCTCACACATGGCCTTCTGATGCTAATGCTCCTGGAGTAGATGCATGTGGGGTGGGGTGGGGAGAATTAAATCACAGGTGCACAGAAGGTGAGCCAGCCCCTCCCTAGACAAGGCGCTTGTTAGGCCTAGAGGAAACAAGAGGTTGCACAAGTAAAACGAATGTAATTGTGATACCCTACTCAGTTGAGTGTCCTGTGTGCAAGGACACGTGTGGGAGTGCACGTGTGTGTGCACACTCATGGGTGCATGAGCAATGGCTAACATAGGAGAACAGAGGATGAATGGGCAGCATCAAGAAGTCAATCTGGGGGGGGTTGGAGATCTAGCTCAGTGGTAGAGCTTGCCTAGCAAGCGCAAGGCCCTGGGTTCGGTCCCCAGCTCCGGAAAAAAAAAAAAAAAAAAAAAAGAAGAAGTCAATCTGGTGGGGAGGGGAGGCTGGGGGGAGGGGAGGAGCAATGTTGGAGGTTCGGAGGTAAATACCAGGGGCAGGAGAGGTAGTTTCTCAGGTAAGAGCACTCAAGCAATTGGCTACTCTTGCAGAGTTCGGTTCCCAGCACTCGTGTCTGGTTCACAGCATGGCTCATGACAGTCTGCAATGCCAGTGTGAGGTCCTCTTTTTTTTTTTTTTTTTCTTTTTTTTTTTTTTTTCCGGAGCTGGGGACCCAACAGGGCCTTGCACTTGCTAGGCAAGTGCTCTACCACTGAGCTAAATCCCCAACCCCGAGGTCCTCTTCTTACTCCCCAGGTACTACAGTTATATGCACACACCACACACAGACGCACAAAAAAAAACCAATGCTTTTTAAAGAATGAAGTAAACAATCATATGCGAAAATAACAGTTTGCCTGTGAGAGGGGACTCGGCAAGGAGGTGCAAGCTTCTCACTGCAAGCCTTGCACAACCGTCTGACTCCCAGATAATGCGGGCTTTGACTGGAAAGCCACCATGAGTGAGATTTAAAGGGGGAAAAAACGAAACCAAAGCCGGGATGTCATTCACTTGGTCGTGTTTGTCCAGCAAGCACAGAGCCTTGGGTTTGATCCCTAGCACGGGTGTGGTGGCACTGACCTGTCGCCCCCACGGCTAGGAGGTGGGAGGAGGACCAGAGGCTCAAGGTCGTCAAACTTCAGCTGGACCTTGTTTGAAACAAAACAAGACCCAACCCAAGCCCATTCCCAGTTCTCCATGAGTGCCTCTGCCTGGAGTCAGGGCTCCTGCACTTTATCTTCCCCTTTCCCAGGAGCCCTTAAGGACCTGGTGCATCGGGCACCTGCTCTGTGCAGGGAATGGGAAGCAGAGTCCTACTCCATCACCGTTGCCACATCCATCTGACTACCTCTTGGGCCATTCATCTGCAAGTCAGTGGTGCCTCTATTCTGCGCCTCTGCGTTGAATGAATAATTTGGTAAAACTTCTTGCTGGACCTGGTCAGGGCAGTGCAGCAGGGATGCTGGGTTGGGCTGCTGTTGGGGTGGGTGATCCTCTACCTTATCATGCTGATGCTTGCCCCTCACCTTTGATACTAGATCTTGGGCTGACAAGTGGGTTGGGGGTGTGTTCCCCCTGGCACTGTCTGGGGGGGGGTGGTCCCGGCTGATGTTCTGCTGATTCTGGAGAGACTACACCCACCATCTCACTATTAAGGAAAGAGGCACCCAGAGGCAGAGTGACTTGGCCAGGCACACTCAGCATTCAAGAGGCTGGAGCTCTGTATAGATACAATCCCCAGGACACAACCCCAGACTTAGTCCTTCCAGGACTCTTCTGAGGAAGTAGGGCAATACTCCTGTGGCCTAAAAGCCAGGGGACAGCAAGTGACTCTGGTGAGTTGTTGAGGAAGGGTCAAAGTTCCCCAGCCTGACCTGCCTAGTATGTAGGAGCCATAATGGCTTGGGCCTCTCTCCTCAGGGTTGGCCACGGCCAGATCATAGCAGACCACTCCGGAACTGAGAAGAGTTAGGGGAGACAAGAGATGGAGAGAGAGGAGAAGCTAGGAGTCGTTGTAAGAGAAAGAGAAACTAAAGCATAAAAGAGTTGATATATTTGGGAGAGTGAGTAAAGAAAATAGGTTGAGAAACGATGGGGAACTGAGAAGGGTTAGAAGAGACAAGAGATGGAGAGAGAGAAGAAGCTAGGAGTCGTTGTGGGAGAAGGAGAAACTAAAGCATAAAAGAGTTGATATATTTGGGAGAGTGAGTAAAGAAAAGAGAGAGAGAGAGGAGAAGCAAGGAGTCGTTGTGGGAGAAGGAGAAGCTGGAGACCTGGTAAATAAAAGGTGCAAGGGATAGATGGTACCGGGCTTTGTATGTTTAACTGAGCAATTATATCCTACCAATTGGACCAAAGATTATTGTGTGGTGTGTTCTTTTGTGTAGGAGTCTCAGTATAAGAAAGTGTGTGGCTGGGCTATGTTTCTGCCCAAGATATCCAGCAGATATCTGGGGCAGTGAGGTGTGGAACCCTAGCAGGGTAAAAACACCAGTTGTATGCTCTTTTAAATAAGAGTTTCAGTATAAGAAAGTGTGTGGCTGGGCTGTGTTTCTGCCAAGATATCCAGCAGATATCTGGGGCAGTGAGGTGTGGAACCCTAGCAGGGAAAAACACCCTGAGGGAAAACATTCACCCCGTTTTCGTTTTTTTTACTTTTATTTTTATTTTTATTTTTATTTTTATTTATTTACAACAACAGACCACTCCAGCCCTGGCAGCAGCCCACCATTCCTGGTTGCCACCTGAGCAGGAAGTGGGAATGGCTGGGGTCCTGAGTGACACATCCGCTAGTTAGGTGAAGCCACCTTCTTCCAGTTGCTGCACGGGGGTGGGGATGCTGGGAAGGGGCACAGAAACTGCGGGTGAATATGAAAATCTATTTGGATCTGACTTGAATTATTAAGAGGTTCAAGAATATTCTTAGCTCTGGAGAGCTGTGGTCTGCTGAGATGGACATCACTGCGGCCCTATTTTTAAGGTTCTGCGGGAAGGAGCGGAGACGCCACTGCACTTAGGGCCCCCTGCCCTCAAGCACTGGTGTCTGGCCACCCCGACCCAGACTTGCCCACATTCCATGTTCTATCCACCCTGCTCCTTGAGTTTGCATCCCCTGGCCCTTGTACCCTATGACCCCAGACCCCTGTAGCAGCTCAGCCAGGTAAAATCTGGGCTGCCACGGCTCATCACTTGGAGTGGGGTTGGAGGGCTAGGGTCATCACTGATGTAGCAGGGGATCACAGCACTGGCCTGTATCCCAAGCATGCAGTGTCCCTGCAGGGTCCACATGCACTAAACTCTAGCATGTTTGAGGCACAGACCCAAAGCTCGACCGTGTCTGTCTCCCTGATAACTGCATGCTGTCCTGAGTCCCCACACCCCTGCTCCATCTGAAGGCCGGGCTAGAGCTCTACCTAATCCTGGTAGTGTCTGGGAGGGCCATGGCTAGTGGTTTGGGGACACGCAGGCAAGGCGTGCTCCTCTAAATTTGGGGGTCACATGTGGGTCCCCTGCAGGGAATCTGTGCTCTCACTGCTCCAGGTCATTCTGGAAGGCCACCAGGGAAACCACTACATATGGACTGTGGCTGGGCAAGGCTAGAGACAGGGGTTGCCAAAGGCAGGGCTCAAAGTAGGGCTATTTCTAGTGATTCAGGGGTAGAAAAAAAAATAGTAAGGCATTAAATTTAAGAATAATTCCTAAGATCCAGAAGAACTGGAAACTCAGCTACAAATGACCGCGTTCCACACACACTCCAACATGGGCAACAGACAAATGATGTGAAGAGGTGTTTGTCCCAATGCAGACAAATGGCCAGTGCACAGAGGTGCTGATGCCACCTGTCACTAGGAGAAGGCAAGCCAATGCCCATCAGGTCCTTTCCTACTCACTGCTGGCCAACTCCAAAGACACGGCGAGTGCTGGAAGGTGGGGACACGCTTTTGGGGTGCTGGGAGGGGCCGCTCCTGTGGGAAGCAGCTTGGTGCTGGGTTACCTATAACGTTAGGCATGGGTGCACTATAGGACGTCTTAGGTATGCGCCAGTGAGAAGTGGAGACAGTTACAAAGGTGCTCTTGATAGAGGCTCTGTAGGATGCACATGAGGGAGTTCAGGACTGGACAAACCAAATGCAGGAGACTGAGAGAAGTGGTGATGTGTGGAGTCCACCGAAGGAGTCGGCAAACACTCCGAAGGGCTGACAGGGTCTTGTGGGGAAGGGCGGGTACTAGAGGCTAAGAGTATGGGACTGTCTCTGGGACAGTGGAAATGCTGTGGGGCAGGCGTGGTAATGGTTGCCCAAGACGAATCTTCTTTTTGTTTGTGACAAAGCCTCAGGCCCATGTTCCTCAGGGTTGCCTTGAACCCAGGCCCAGCGATTCTCTAGTCTCAGGCTCCCCAGTAGCTGGGCCCACACACTCCACTGTGCAAAACTGAATTGTGAATAATCCAAAAGGCCAAAGAGTTGTAATTTAATAACTGATTTTCTTTCAGAACAAATTGCATAAAAATTGTCTATAAGCCCACTCTCAGGCTCTGGCCTGCGCCTCAGTATATGGGGAAATGGGTAGAGCTCTTGCAGCTTCTGGCTGTACCGGCTGCCTCAAGAGCTACTCTCCCTGGGAGGGAGTGTTGGGGGTGGGGCATGGCCACTCTGCCCATGAGGGGAGCCTGAGTGTTGGAAAGTGCCAAGCCGAGAGGTATCAGTGTGCTTGGTTCCGTGGGGTCTGACTCCTGTGTGTGTCCTGGGAAAAGGTCTCCTGTTGAGAGGTGAATGGATGAGACAGGGTGACCAGGCTGGGTCCCCAGCCACACTCTGGTGGCTCACAGGAGTGGGAGGAGCTGTCTGCTCAAGTGAGGCCTGGAAGGGGACTCTGTCCACACCTGTGAGGGTGTCCTTAAGGGCTGATCCCTGGCCTCTGGGGCCCCATTTCTCAGGATGCTGTGCGCCGGGCCCTGTGTGAAGCCCTCAGCTACCTCTCCTTTGGAGTCTGGCTGCATAGGGGGAGGGGCCTTACTCCCCACCTGACATCAAATTTGCCTGAGGTTCTAGCATTGTGGCTGAGCTTCAGTCGTTGCTTCTCCCCACCCCTAAATCCCCCTCCACAACTCTGGCTTGACAGGGCTCGAGAAGGGAGAAGTCTGCAAGTTAGGAAGGCAGATGGTGGGGCCAGCTGCAGGCCCTCCAGCTCTGGCTTCCACAGGAATGCTAGGGATCGTGAAGCGCACGTGTGTGTGTGTGTGTGTGTGTGTGTGTGTGTGTGTGTGTGTGTGTGTGTGTGTGTGCGCGAGTGTGTGTATGTGTGTGCATGCGTGTGCATGCGTGCTCCTGTGCACACATGCATAGCATGTTTGTGAGAGACCAGGGAGGGCGAGTGGGTGGATGTGGACACCCTGGTGGCCCTGGGGTTGCCTCCTCCTGCCCCACACCTCACTTACTTGGTGACAGGACCACGTGTGTATCTTCAGTATATCTGAAACTTGAACCCCCAGGGGTGGGGACAAGCTGCCAGCTCCATCAGAGACTGCAGCAGCAGACTTACCCCCAAGGGGTCTTGACAGTCACTGCGGTGGACTGGATCTACATGGGTCTGGGGATCATAGACCCACCCTTCCCCTTCCTCTATCACCGACCCTCAGCCCATCCAGACCACCATGGGTATTCACCCACCACCTGTCACCTCTCCTCCAGGGAGTCTGGGGACTAGGGTTCCGGCAGGGGTTGTGTCACAGGCCTGCCATCTGTGTCCCACCTCAGCTGCCACTCTGGTGAACCTAGAACGTGTGTGGGAGGACAGGGTACTTACTGCAGCCATGCTGTTGGCCTGCCTCAGTTGCCCCTTTAAGGCCACCCAGGGAAGAAGCCACCAGGCTAGAACAGACCCGCCTTCTTGGTGGGATGGGATTTTGACGCTCTCTCTGGTGAGAGGGTGGCAGGAAGAGGAGTGAGGAGCCAAGCCTGGGGCTTTCTCACCATGGGCCTCAACCGGCTTCCCATCTGGCACCCTCTGTGCAGCTGAGTCCCCAACGCCCACGCTCGAGCCTGCTCCAAGACTGAGGCTTTCCCACTGCAGGCCTCTCAAGCTCAGCAGCAGGCAGGCACCTTGGGGGCTGCAGCCTGGCTGTCCCCACGAATGACAAACAGTCTACTGTGGCTGGGGTGGTGAAGTCAGAATGACCCATGAGGAAAAGCCGTGAAGCCAGAACCAGGTCTGTATTGAGCAGAGGGGGAAGGGAAGAGCTGCAGGTGCTGGTACAGGCTGCCAGCCACAGGGCCTCTGGGCACCGAGGCCTGAAGTCCTTCATGTACTCTTGGTGCTTGTGTGTGCTTCCTGGTCTGGAGTGTGGTCCTGCTGGGGCGTGGTGACCACACTGACTAGCCAGTGATGGAGGAGGCTGGTAGCCACTGGCCCAAACTGGACGAAGCCTGCTGCATCCTCCTGGAGTTTCAGTCACTGTTGCCTCTGGGGTGTAGTGGTGAGGGTTCCCAGAGATCTTCTCAGGGTGGTGACTATACCCAGGCTGGAGAAGGAGGCCAGAGGTCTGGGCCTTCCTGACACCTAGTTCCCTCCAACTGCTGGTCCTTCTGCTCCTGGAAGCCTGGCTCAGGGTCTCTCAGGTCTGTGCTGGAGCTTCTGCCGCAGCACTCAGGAGGCCTGCCTTGATCTGCAGGTGCTCCTGGGCCTCCTGCGGGGCATGCATTTGGGCTCTGCTCCTTCTGGCTCCTGGTAATGACATCAAGAACAGGTGACATATGGGGCTGGGGATTTAGCTCAGTGGTAGAGCGCTTACCTAGGAAGCACAAGGCCCTGGGTTCGGTCCCCAGCTCCGAAAAAAAAAGAACCAAAAAAAAAAAAAAAAAAAAAAAAGAACAGGTGACATAAAAAGCCAGGGTGTGTCGGAAGTCCCCTTGCTCTCCAGGGGTCTCTCAAAGGCCTGATGAAGGGACAGCCTAGAGGGACAGGCAGACAGTCACAACTGAACATGTGTACTCTGCCCTCAGGGGTCCAAGTTCAGTTGTGAATCGGGGTAGGGGTCCAGCCGCCCATTCCCTCAGTTCTCAAACAGCGTAGCGGCCCAGGAACAGCCTCCAGCTACCATGGGAATGAGCATGAGAGGTGCAGTTCTAACTACTCATACACCACCCAAGTCAGGGCCTTTGTACTTGGGACTGAGGCACGACAGAGGCAGGGATCAAAACTGAAGCTGCCATAAGTTCCACGTTCCGCTGCAGATGCCCTGTGCCTTAGCTCCTTCACCTGTGAAATGGGATCACGGTACTTGCTTCTTGGCAAGACTTCCCTAAGGCCTGTTCTAGGAAAACCACTTTGTGTAAAGAGTCCATGCTAGCCCTGTGTCCCTAGCTGAGACTGAGACTGACTACAGACTCATGATCTCAGAGCTCGAAGGACGGAACTCCGATGATGGGGAGACAGGCACGGGAGGGAATGTGGTGAACAACACAACCGTATCTGACTCCAAAGATCATGTCCTTTCTGGGGAGACCTGGTCTGGACCTCTGGACAGATGAAGTGGACCAGAAAAGGCTAGGTGGCTGTACTGGGTGGTTTTATGGCAGCTTGGCCCAAGCTAAAGTCATTTGACAAGAGGGAACCTCAACCGAGAAAATGCCTCCACATGATCAGGCTGTCCGCAAGCCAGTAGGGCATTCTCTTAAGTAGTGATTGATGGGGGAGGGCCCAGCCCAGGGCGGGTGGTGCAATCCCTGGCTTGTGGTCCTGGGTTCTATAAGAAAACAGGCTGAGCAAGTCACAAGGAGCAAACCAGTAAGAAGCTCTCCTTCACAGTCTCTGCATCAGCTCCTTCCCCTCTCCCTGTGCTGCTTGAGTTCCTGTTCTGACTCCCTCCAGTGATGAATGGTGACGTAGAAGTTTAAGATAAACCCTTTCCTCCCCAACTTGCTTTTGATCATGGAGTTTCCTCACACCAATAGAAACCCTAACGAGGCTAGCAGCCATGTTTGGAGGTGGGCCTTAGGTCAGCTGAGCCATAGGAGTGGGGTTTCTTGAGAGTTCCTACTACATTTGAGATCTATTCTCCTCTGAGCGACCTCCTCCCTAAGTCTCCTACCAGGCCCAGCCTCACTCTGTGGCCCTAAGCTACAACCCTGCATCAAGGACAGGATGGGCTAACACACAGCCCATTGAGGGTATCCTTCCCACACTCACCTGTCCTTTCTCTGTGCAGGAGACTCCCCATGGTGTCCTAGAGTCCTCCGGATGTACTCTCGAGAGCGGATGTCAGCCTGAAGGATATACACAGCTGAAGCCAGGCCCTGGCATGCCTTCCCATCCCTAGCAGCCTAAAGCACATTATCACTTTCCAGGGCAGCCCCCATAGGCCCACCAGGTCCTTTGGGGATGTCAGTCCCACACAGTGTAACTGACAGAGATGCTGAGGCCCTTGGCGCTAAGGTGAATGGGCTGAAGGTCCTGGCTCCAGAGCTCCTGCTTTTCCAGGCTGCTCAGCCCTCTTCTCACAGACCAGGTGTCTGTCTTCTCTGGCTGTCCCTCTGATGGGCGTCAGCTGTGACACCTGTCCATCTCCAGAAAGTTTGATGAGTTACCATAATAACAAAGGGCTTGGGGACCACAGGTAGGGACACAGTGGGACTCAGATCTGAATATACGCCCTCCCCTCCACCACCTCTTAGGGCCTGGCCTCAGGAAGCCCCTGATCCATGCTCAGATGGGTTTAGCTTAGCTTTGGGATCACAAGACAGCTAATCCTGAAGACAGCTCATCTTCAGCTAAGAGAAGTAGGCCGTGGGCAGTGGGATGTCATGATGGGCAGGGCCTGAAACCAATAGCCCTACTGGCTGTACCAGGGTCTGGGTATTACCAGAGCAGAGGGAAGGAAGACCCTAGAGACAGGCACCAACCCCTTCTTGGAGAACTTTGGGGACATGGAACCGTTGGGAGGGCGCTCTGCTGAGGGGCCAGGGAAAAGAAGATAGGCCAAGAGCCACAGCCAGTCCTGCTGGGCAGGACAAAGCCTATTCCCTTCCTCCCTGCCAACCTGGGACCATCATGTGCTCGCTCTGCGTGTGCCCAGGGTTGGGCAGGCTCTCTTGTAACAGGCATGCTCTGGCTTCCAGTATTCAGGGTGCTTTGCAGGAGGCTGACCCCTTACTTGCTAAGACAGAAACTGCTATGACTCTGGGAAACACTATGGCTGAAAAAGCAGGTCTGGCTCTGCACTGCACTGGGCTGACAGTGCTAAGGGGGGTATCAGTGGCTTTCTCTCATTAGACCGCCAAGATGGAAGGGGAAAGGCCTTCTGGGGCTAGGGACGTGACTCACAGGCTGAGAGAGCACTGCCCCTGTAACCCAGTAACGCCCCAAGTGAGGACTAGGGTAAAGAGGGACTTTCCTCGGGGGAGAGGTTTGGGGGGCTGAGACAAGAGCTCACTCACTCATGGGCCACCTCTGGGCAGCCTCTCCAGGAGCTGGGCTGAGCATCACAGGAGGCACAGCCTGCTGCTGCCACCTGGAGGACATCCTGTGCAACTGCAGCTCTCCTGAGGGCTGAGTCTAGTCAGGCTCTGGGCAGAGTCCAGCCTGCAGCCCTTCTGCTGCATGGCCTCCTTCACACCTGCCAAAGACCCCACAGCCCACAGAGGGAATGGAGCTGTGGCCTGAAAAGCTGTCCCACAGCGGATGCAGACAGCAGCTGCTTTAAGCCCCTTGCTGGAAAGCCCTGGAACTGGGTGATACTGCCTCCCTGCTCTGGCTGAGTTGCTTGAATGCATCGAATGCCTCCTGAACCAGGGCTTTTCATGGTGCCTTTCCAGAACTTGGACTGTCCTACCCTCCTCTAAAGAGTGGCTTTTCCTGGGTCGTCAACCTAGGGGCCTCTGTTGGCCAGCACCATCATGCAACAGGTGATGCAGAAAGTGACCGGTGCATGCTGGGATCTCAGCTGCGTGTGCCTTCTTGTAGGGTGAGATGACTGGTTTATCAGTGTTGAGCCTCTGGGACCCTGAACAGCAGCTTAGGTAACACATGTCTGGCAGAGCCATGGTCCTAACTGGTGTCTTTGGCACCAGCACAAGTCCTCAATGTAGCCATAGAAAGACCCTATGAGAGCCTCTGACCAAGGGTTGTGCCCCACTGGTCCTCCCTCCAGGCTCTCTCGCCCAGGGCCTGGGGATCTGTCTTCAGATCCCTGCAGAGACCCACCCCAAGTGACATTGTGTGATGGTCTATATATGCTTGGCCCAGGGAGTGGAACTATTAGGAGGTGTGGCCTTGTTGGAGTAGGTGTGTCACTGTGGGCGTGGGCTTTGAGACCCTCATCCTAGCTGCCTGGAAGCCAGTATTCACTAGAAGCCTTCAGGTGAAGATGTAGGACTCTCAGCTCCTCCTGCACCATGTCTGCCTGGACGCTGCCATGCTCCCACTTTGATGATAATGGACTGCACCTCTGAACCTGTGAGCCAGCCCTAAATAAATGATTGCTGTTATAAGCATTCCCTTGGCCATGGTGTCTGTTCACAGCAATGAAAGGTAAACTAAGACAGACTAGGGGGCAGTGTCAGTACCCGGACCCCCGCTCCCACTTCCAGCCCCCATACCTGGCGTATAGGTTCTGGGATCCGGAACCTACAGCAGCGGTGGGTGAGACGCACAGCGACCTCCAGGCTTATTCTGTGGCCCACAGAGACATAGAGGGGCTTGGTGCTGTGGTCATGGCTCTTCAGGGCCTGTGGATGGAGGGAGGTCAAGTCTCAGGACTGAGGCTCTGAGGATGTCCTGGATGGCAGGAAGGAGTTCACACAGTACAAGGACTCTGGGATTGTTGGCCCTCAGGTATCTTCGGGTGACACATGGGGTGAAGGTAGCCAGAGGAGAGAGAATGTGACACAGCATACCCTGGTTGGTCTCAGGACATATAGGGAAAAGGGCCCAGCCCGCACAAAGTGCATGTGTGCATGAGCTGCCGTGAGCTGCCTTGTGCCAAGGCCCAGTAGGCCCCGAGTCTAGACAGGGCACAGCTTTCTGGCCACTCACCATTCCCAGGACAGTCCCAGAGTTGCCAATCAGAGGAAATGTGTCTCCCCCAGCCTGCAGGAGCACAATCTAGGAAAGAGAGAAAAAAAACTGTAAAAGCACCTTTTAAAAAAATGTATATTGCAGGAATGCTGGTGCACAGCTGTAGTCCCAGCCCCAGACAGGCAGAGGGCGGATCTCTGTGAGTTTGAGGCCAGACATGACAACACAGCAGAGACCTCCATCTTACAAGCTCACAAACGAATCCCAAGCGGCCACCGTCGCCTTCTCTGAGTAGGAGTCTCTTATTGGCCTGAAGTTCACCAACTGGCTTTTCTGCTTCCTGGTGCAGGGGACAAGCATGGCCACACTCAGGACTTGTTACACGGCCAGTGGGAATGAACCTCAGGTCTCTATGTGCGACACAAGCACTTTACTGACTGAGCCGTGCCTCACCCACTGTCCCTTCTGAAGGAGCTGAAGGCAAGCTTGATTCTTTTCAAGGTTATTTTCAAAACAGTGAGTGTGGATGTCTGTGGGGGATGTGCATGTGAGGGCAGGTGCTCAGCGCAGCCAGGGCCATCGGAGCGTGGAGCTGGAGTTACACGTGCTTGTCACTACCCAGCACAGGCGCTGGGAGCCCAGCTTGGGTTCTCTGCAAGAGCAGGACGCACTTTTAACTCTGGAGCCATCTCTCCAGCCCAGCAAACTTCATTTTAGAAGCCTAAGCAGCGATGAGAGGGCCTCGTTTGGTCAGGTTCCCCACCCCCACCCCTGGCAGAGGCCACACTGAGAATGCTGGTGACTGTGCTGAGGTCACTGCCATGAGGCTCCGTCCACCCTGTAACTGGGGCTTAGAAAAAGGGCTGTGGTTTGCCAAGGCCCAAGAGGCAGGCAGAGGACACACAGGTGACACTGGGCACAGCAGTCCATGTCTAGGCTGAAGCTGCCACCTCCTGAATGTGTCCTCTCCAGCTAGGGTTGTCACAAGTCAGCTCAGAGCCCTTGTCTTCTGGGTGGGGAGGGACCAGGACATCCATCCGTCAGACTGCCACACGTGGACCTGGGTCTTTCCACTCTGCCAGCTCAACAACTCACTCACTCTCTACACAGGCTCCTGGGAGCTAGGAAAGACATGGTCAGGTCTCTTGGAACTTGTCCCGAGGGATAAACATTAGGACAACGGCCTCCCTGGATGGGGATGGCGCATCCACACTGAGGATTCTGAGGTAGAAAATGGCTCAGTGAAAGTGGAGCAAGGGCCACAGCCAGGCACCGCAGTAAGCAGGGCCTGGCTGTGAACACCACAGAGGGAAGAAGGTGGCCGGCATGAGATGGAAGCCTGGAAAGCCTGTCCCCAGGAACGGGAGGACATGGCCCTGTGTTGGTGCTGTGCTGGCAGAGGCAAGGAAGTAGGGGAGGCAGGCATGGTGGGAGGGGCCCAGGCAGCTTCTGAGAGCTGAGAGCAACCGCTCTGAACTGCCCAGCAACAATTGGAAGGCAGTGCCCCGGAAAGGTGGGTCTGCTTCTGGGCAAGACACCAGGGATGTGAGGAGAGAGCCAGCAGGCCCAGCTGGATCTGAGGTGCCCAAAGAGGTGGCCAAGCCATGGGCCCCAGGGATAACACAGGTACACATGAGTCACAGGGAGTTCCAAAGCCCCCTCACCTTCTCCTTGTGCGAAGCATTGTTCTCCAGTCCTTCTACCTGCAGGAGCTTCTTGGCCACCCCGACACAGGGCAGCTCGGTAAGGACGCCAAGGTGGCAGGCTACCCCAAAGCCTGTGAGGGAGCAAAGGGAGAGAGTTGGGTGGTGGGCATGGGTCAGGGAACCAACCACAACCTCTCATCTACAGACACAGACTCTTGGGCCAAACTGACCGGGGCCCTCTGTCCTGACAGCACCAGTGTTAAGGAGGGTGTAGGAAGCCTCCTCCTCCGACAGCATGGGTGAACTGAGGCACATACATCCTCGTGACCCTTCACCCCCTTCTATCTGTTGCTGTCCTCAGGCCTCTGCACCTGCCCCCTGTGGTCTGTGCTTTCTGTCAGGGCACCTGGATTGCAATGGCTGGCAACACACACCTAGGAGTGGCCTGCTGACCCAGAACTGCTGTCCTGATTAGCGTGTGTCTATCCTTTGGCTCCAGACCCACGGTTTCTAGCCAGACCTGTCATTCCTGATGGCTACAAAGGCCAATACCTCCCTCATGCCCTACATGTGAGTGTCATTGTAGGACACAGTGCCCCGGCATGCACGGGGGCAAAGCCTGCCGGGTAGCTCAGGGCCAGTGTAGGAATGGAGGTAACCTGAGTTCAGCCCCTCAACTCTTTAGTCATCAGGTGGGTCAGCCTAGATGAGGTACTGGGGATGGGCCAGTGTGGGTACCGTGGGAGGCAAGAGGGTACAAAGAGGTAGGGTGAGAGGAGGGCCTCTTCTGGGTGGAAAACATTCTACTCTCCCATGGCCCCCATCTGACTCTTTTAGGAGGATTACCTCGTTGGTGAAGCACCCCGTTTCCATCCACAAGAAGGACCTACAGAGCCACAGGGGAGTCAGTCAGCTGGGCTGTCCTGGGGCAGCAAGAAGGGGGGATGGCAACAGGGGTCTTATTTTTTGAAAATTTTATCCCCTTCCTTCTATGGGTGGCAGTGGCCTGAGGGGACCTTCCCTCCCTAAGCACAAGCAGAGGGGTTCTCCTCACTTAGGAGGCACCTACCTGGGGCATGAGGTCTGGTTCCTTCTCTTGTAGCCGCTGTACCAACTCCACCAGGAAAGGTACCTCTCGGAAGGCCAGGAAGCCTGACACATAGGGGGCCTTCAGGCCAACCATGCGGCTGTCCTCATACACCACCTGACAGCAAGGTCACAGATGCAGGTCAGATGTTGGCTGCAACCACTGTTCCATTTCATTCCTCTACCTCCCACCCATGGCTTCCACCTGTGGCCAGGGAGAGCCCAGGGTTTGAAAGACAGGGCGAAATGATCTGTCTGCACGTGGGTGCTGGAGAGTCAACTTAAATTTCACCTTATAGGTGCTTGCACAGGACCTGTGTGGATGAGCTCCCCCAAGACCTAGTGGACAGGGAATACCCTTAGGGCCTGGTGTGCATGAGGATCAGCATCGCCCCTTCCCCAATCCCATCTCTTTCAGGAGCTTGGCTGAGGTGATTGCTAGCCTCAGGCCAACCTACTCCTTGTATTCCTGGCTCACTCCTTGTCAGTGCGAGCTGACCACCTGCAGGGATGCTGAAGGCCAGAGTAGAAGACCCTGGGTGAGTGTGCTGTGATTCTGACAGCGCTGAATGTACCTCAGAAGAACCGTGGGGGAAAGGCTAGACAAGCAGGACAGGGTTCTGAGATCTTCAAACATTTTGGAGATGGGCAGGAATGCCTTTAGAGCCAGGCAAGCAAGCTGTAAGAACAGAGCCCCAAAGAATGGGGAAACTCAGGAGAGCTCAGGACAGTAGGCCTTGTGCATTCTGTGAGGAGGCATGGAGGAAGTACGGGGTCAGACGGCTTCCAGAGGAGTAGGGGACAACCCGGGCCTTTCTTAGGTCTTCTCTAGCAAAAAGACTAGTTTTCAAACTAAAAGCACCTTATCACTTGAAGATGGCTGGCTTGCCAACTAAGTACTACGGTGCTTAAGGTAGGGCTCTGCACACACAGCACAGGGTCGTGACTAGGTCTTCACCAGCCTCTGACATGTTGTGCAGACCCACTCCTTCCATGTCCATGTTCTCCAGAACCTCCCCCACCCAGGCTCTTGATGGAGCTTCCAGACCACAATTCCCAAGGGGACCCGAGGCTGGATCTGTACCTAAGTGCACCTAGAGAACTGGCTACTGGGTGCTGGGGCGCGGCCTGCTAACACTTTCACGAAAGAGTTAGGAGGAAACTTCGCAAGGCTGCAATGACTCTAGTGAGGCGTTACTCAGAATCTGACTCAGACAGCAAAAGCCGGAGACCACTACAGACAGTGCAACTGATCCAAGGCAGTGCTGTAGATCCCAGGCCCAACTGAGAGACACACCCACAACATAGCTCTTGCCCTGAGGCTTGGGGACCACTGAGAACAGCCGGTGCTGAGACTGAAGGAGCCAGACGAACATGTTTGCCATGTGACTGTGTCTCCTAGGGATTTCAGAAGCTGCAGCCATGAATTGCCACCAACATGACTGCCTAAATAACCTGGATGTGGATTACACCAACTGATAGGGACAGGGGAGAGCTCGGAAGGCCTCAGACCGGGACAAAGGACTACAGGCCACTGAGGAATGCTGGGAGCAGGAAGGTAGTCTGCCCTGGGGGAAGAGCAAACCTCTTTGGTTAACCAATGGCCAACTCTGAAATCACGCACATACAAGTAACCTTCCACAGGGAGCAGGGAGGAGGCAAATGGGGGAGCTTGCAGGGTGTGAAGGGAAAGGGGAAGGTTTGTAATTATGTTGTAATATCAAAAAAATAATTAAGGAAAATGCTTGCAGTGTCTTAAGCTCAACTTACACAGGTGTGCATGGACCTGAGGTTCATGGACCCACAAGAATCTTATTACACCAGTAATGATTGCTGGATGACTGTTTAGTTGTGTAGGTTTCGGTATGAGGGCAGAGATGGATGCTGCGGACGGCATCACTAGGGACCCCCAGCAAACCAGGCAGCGTAAGTCGCTGTGGCCTTCAGGATAGAACAAACAGGAAGCAGCCGACTGTAGGAGGGCAGGGAAGACTCCTTCCTTCTAGGTGCTGCTGCCAGGACAGCACTCATGAGGAAACCTCAGACAGAGAAGTCTCTTCTTCACATGGAAAAGGACGCACTTGGTACAGATGGTCAGCTATGGGAGGAGCTAGCCCATAAGGCTGCCATCTGTCAAGGACACCGAGGAAAGAATTCCTGACTGCCTAAAGGTGGACCACTCATTCTCCAAGCAAGGCCAGCTTATGGGGAATCTGCTGTGGGAGGTGGGTTCTCTGGTAAACGGGCGGTGGCTCTGGAACGGTAGTGAACAGCTTTGCTGTGACTCACGTTACAGTTTACAAAACCCAAGAGTGTGTAACCCAGTGAGGCTGCTGTTCCCACCGGCGCTATGATCGAATTTTACATAGTTTGTTTATTGTATGAGTGTCCGTCTGCCTGTCTGTAAACACACCAAACGTGTGTGCCCATGGCGGCAGACGAGAGCCACGGGGTTCCCCAGAGCTACGTTACAGAAGGCCGTAAGATGCCATGTGGGGCTGAGCACTGAACCCCGAACATCCCCTCCATCTTAACTGAGCACAGAACATCCCCTCCGTCCCACAAACTAGCCAAGCCATGACCCCAGTTACAGTTACATGTGGTGCAGAGCACTGAACCCCGCCAGCGCTCGTAACTGAGCATAGAACATCCCCTCCGTCCCACAAACCAGCCAAGCCCTAGACCCCAGTCACACCCTCTCCAGACCTGCGCAGCTTTAGTGTGATGACTTTGGTTTCTAAGAGGGGTTGGAGAGATAGCTTAACGGTTAAGAGCACTGACTGCTCTTCCACAGGATCTGGGTTCAATTCCCAGTACCTGCATGGAGGCTGACAACCACAGCTGTCTATAATTCTTGTCCAGGAAATCAAAATCCTCTTCTGGTCTCCATGGACACCAGTCATGCACACAGTGCACAGACATACAGGTAGACAAAATCCACGTAAAAATAATTTTTACAAGTCACTGTGAGGACATTTTCAGAGAGGTTCAACGCAAGAGAACAGATCCACCCTGAATGTGGGCGGCACCATTCCATGGGCTGGGGTCCAGGACTAAATAAAAGGAGAGAGCTCTGAGCACTAGTGCTCCATTTCCTGTGCTCTCTGGTCTGCTGGGATGTGAGCAAACATGCTCGCCTGCAGCCACGCCTTCCCTGCTGCACCCTCGAGCCATGCGCAGAATCAATCCTTCATGTGTGAGTAGCTAATGTGCTCATAAACCACAGCTCTACTGCCTTTAGGAGCCTGCCTCTGCAATCTGTGTCTTTAAACACACCCCCAGGCGCGCTGCAGTCGGGCGACTGGGAACCAATGGGCCACACTCTTCCAAAATTCTTTCCTGACTTAAAGACTACAAGAAGCAAATGCTAACCGAACGGGCAGGCACAGCTGCTCTGCTTGGTGCGAGGCTAAGACACAACTGTGGTCTACCCCCCCCCCCAAGAACCCTCAGTGGGGGGTGGGGAGGGAAGATGGCTCACTGCCCCGGAGGTTTCACATGGCTGAGGAATGTTATGACAGCAGGCACACTAAACAGGGCTTAAAGCCACATGCCGGGGTGTCTGAGGTTGCTCAGGGGAAAAGCTGGAAGATGGCTTCTGTGCCAGTTGCTTCCTATACGACTTTTTTTTTTTTTTAAAGATAGGGTTTCTCTGTGTAGCAGTGGCCGTCCTGGAACTCACTCTGTACATAAGACTGGCCTCAAACTCAGAGATCTGCCTGCCTCTTCTTCCTGAGTGCTGGGATTAAAGGTGCGTGAACCACCTCAAGGCCTTCCTATATGACTCTTAGGAGCTGGCATTCACACCACCACGTTCTGGTTACCTTTCTGTTGCTGTGATAAAATACTCAGACCCGAAGCAACTTGGGGAGAGAAGGGTTCATGTAACTTACACCTTCAAGTCACAGTCCACCATTAAGTCAGTGGGAACTCAGGCAGGAACCGAGGCGAAACCATGGAGTAACACTGCTCATTGCCTCACTGAGCTAGCTCTCTCATATAGCCCAGGCCCACCGGCCTAGGGACACTGATGCCCAGAGGGGGCTGGGCCCTCTCATCTCAATAATCAATCAGGACAATCACTCACAGACACAGCCACAGGCCAATCTGAGGGCCATTCTTCTATTGACCTCCCTCTTTCAAGGTGATGCTAGATTGGGTCAGGTTGACAATAGAAACTAACTAGGGCAATCTTTCTCACTAGGTCAGAGGAAACAGGAGAAAGGGTAGCGTGGGGAGCAGGAGACCCAGGGTGTCCACAGGAGTCACTGTCTCTTCCCTTACCTATCACATATCATAGTGAATGCCCAGGAAACCGTAAGAACATGAGCCCCGCTTCCTACCACATACCTACCTCTGAGCACAGGAGGCCTTTTGCATTTGTGTTGAACTGGAACTGAAAGGGGCCGTGTGGGCAAGGCACGAAGCCACAGAGGCAGGAAGGCTTTTGGAGGAGTGGTGATGGGAAGTGCTAAGGTTGGGGAGCAGCCAAAGCTCGCTGAGCTGCTGACTGCAGAGAGGCCACAGGCAGACTGATCGTGTGTGCACGTTATCTATTTAGAGAGGATCTCGGTGTCTTACATCTACAAGGGCAAGGCATGGTTCCTGGCATGAGGATTTACATTCTGGGGAGAGAGACGGGCTAAGTTCATTTGGTAGGACAAAGGAGAGGGCAAAGGGTTGCTATGGTCTTTAAATTCACATGCTGGCATCTTTACATACAAGGTGATTGCATTAAGAAGTGGGTGGCATCTCTGTGGTGACTAAGTCACATGTGAGGACACAGGAAAGTGTAACAGGTCCACAGACGTTAGCACAGCTGACTCCATGAAGAAAACACCCTTTAGGCTGTAAAACTCGGCATGTGAACAGCACCGAATGCCACAATTAAAACAAAGGCCTAATCCATCAATGTCCACATAGTTTTAGGAACGTTTCAAAATGAACTAACCCTGCTTTTTAACTTCTGTAGCTCCACTCTGACTCTTCTTGCTAACTGAAGTATATCAACCCAGAACATTGTTTTTGTGCTTAAAAGCTCATGCTGAGAAAGGCTCATTGCTATACTGGGACCCCAACACCCAGTGTAGAGGCCAGGCGCCTAATACTGTCTACTGGCTTAAACCCATGTCCGAGCAGTCTTTCTCTGGTGAATACCCCACAACCGTAGAACCCAGAGAAGGGCTTGTCCGTATCTGAAAGTCTCAGAGCCTCACAATCTCATCCTATTACCTGATCTTGAACCTCCCAGGTTACACAGCTCTGAGGAATACTCGTGTACAGGTGACCCAGCCTGAGGCGTTTTGTTCCATCTGACCACAGAGACTGGAAAAGGATGCTGAGAGACATCCGTCTGGTCTGGTGGTGTGGAGACGGCTCACTAGATTAAGTAATGACTAAAGTGGGCTCTACAGGATGCCGGAGCCAAACAGGCGAGGACCACTCTAGGAGAGGTGTGCCTACAAAGAAGGGCCATCAGACCCATTTGAAGGACTTGAAGCTCTGAAGAGTAGTGTTTAGGGAGTGCTGACCGCAGTGGTGGAAGGTGAACCATCAGGTCCATCCAAGCAGGCAACAGAGACCCAGAGGCCTCTAAGTCACATTAACAAGTGTCAACTTCATTAACCAGAGATCATGGGAAGGGGATCGAAGTGTTTTGTTGTTTTAAGACAGGATCTCGTGGAGCCCAGGCTGGGATTAGCTTTGCTCCTCTTGCAGTTGCTCTCAAGTGCTGCGATTACAGGGCTATGCACTGCCACGCCAAGCAGGAGGCTTTAAGAGGCCTGTGATTAGATCATGCCTGCTTTGTACGAAAACTGCCCTCTTATCCATGGAGGCAAAGAACAGCACTTGAGGTGGGGGATGGGGGTGGGGGTGGGGCTGTGAGGAATCAGATAAGCAGCCTACAGAAGGGGTGACTGTGGCACATGTGCAAGAGACAGAGGGGAAGCCCTGAAGAGTAGGCATGGAATTGGGAGGAAGACTGGGGAGTACTGTGCAGGAGGAGAATATGAATAAAGTTTAATAGTAAACACTATGAAAAAAAAATTTTTTTTGGTTTTTCAAGACAGGGTTTCCCTGTGTAGCTTTCTGTCCTGGAAATAACTTTGCAGACCAGGCTGGCTTTGAGCTCTCAGAGATCTTACCTGTCTCTGCTTTCCAAGTGCCGGGATTAAAAGGTGAGTGCAACCACGTCTGGCTGAAAAACATTTTTTTTTATTTTACCTCAAAAAATTAAAAATAACTTTAAAAATGGCGCTAGTGTGAGACAAGATGGGAATCAGGAGGTCTGGGAAGGTAGAAACATTCTGCTTGTGAAACCTGTGGTGTGTTTTGTATGCCATTGGCGTGAGCAACACAAGATGACAATCATAGTCCCAGAGAAGTGCACCACAAAAGCCATGTAGGAAGTGGAAGGTCCTTCCTTCCTTCCCTAGGCTATAGCTGCGACAGTAAAATGTCCCACAGGAGCTGTCCAAAATGGCGGCTCCAGTCAAAATGGAAGCATGGTGACACCTCCCCAGCCCACACCACCACAGGAGCTGTCCATGGTGTCACACTTCCTCTCCCTCCTGGTAGGACCTGCCCCAGGAGCTGTCCGTGGTGGCAGCGCCTTTCCTGTTTCAGCGTACTGCTGTCATGAGGAGCTGTCAACAGTGGCAGCACCTCCTCTCCAGCCTCCCCCAAGGCAGCATCAGAGATGGCGCCTCAGCAAAGGCTGGCTTCCACCAGGAAGGATTTCCCAGCCACCCTAACCTATGGGCCCTAATACAGGGAAAAGGAGGTGAGAACACCTACTAATCTCTGAACAGGAAAGCACATCCCAAGCTCAGGACGTGGAATCCCACAAGTTCTCACTCTGGAAATCTCTGCCCTGAGAAGCTCTGCCCACTCAGAAGTTCTATAAAAGCACTGACCCTTTGTTCAGTTTCCTGCTGTCCACTTTCAAGAGCTGAGGGCAGCCATCCATGGATTGGTCCCTCTTTCTCCTGAATTCTTCCCTCCAGTAAATCTCTTTCATAAGATTTCCTGCCTGATGTAATTCTCCAGACAGAAAAAAACAAGAAGAAAAGAAATGAAGAGAAGGAGCAGGGCTGAGGCTCCTGAGTTCCTCAGCTCAGCTGGGGATACTCTCCCCCTGGAAGCTGCAATGCCTCTGAGGCTTCCTCTCAGAGCTGTGGGGTTCCTGGGCCCCCCATGTCACTTGACACCCTTTCACTGGGACACTTTCTTCCCTCAGTACTTTGAGCTCCCAGGGCTTTCGAGTCCCAGGTTACCCTCCCATCCGATCAGAAACACACCAACCGGACCTGGAATTGTCTGTTGATATTTAAAAAAAATACTTTTAATTACCCATTTGTGTAGATATATGTAGACTTGTGGGGGTTTATGTAGACCACATGCATGCCCGCACTCCCTCAGCGTTTTGCTTTTAAAAAATTTCCTTCAAAGACATTCCAACCTGTTAAATTCTACAAATGAGGTGGAAGTGTATCATGTTCCAGGGCCTAAGTTGGCTTCCTAGCATCAAAAAGAAAAAACTTACATACACACACACACACACACACACACACACACACACACACACACACACACGTATGTACATACACAGAGGGAAGTATTTAAAAAAAAGTAAATTTTACAAAATTGTACCCCGACTCTGCCTACGATCAAACTGCACAGGGCTCAACATCCCACCCGGGTTACCTTGAGCTCTGGATAGCTCAGCACTACCAGGGAAGCGCAGGCCCGGACACTGTCCCCTTTCACGAAGGACACATCCACGCCCCCAACTTTCTGCAAGCCCGAGAAGCTGGGGTCCCGTTGCCATGCCTCCGTGTCCCGATCCACCACGCGCGATTTCAGCCGGGCTTGTTCTCTAACAGGACACGAACATCAAACGGGTTCAGGTCCCATGGGGACGGCGCGACCCTCGGGGCGTCCTTCCTCCCAACTAACCCTCTCTGCTTTTTGCCCATCAAGCCACAATTAAAAAAAAGCGCCAGGGGATGTGATCCCCGGTACCGGAAACGAGGACCACGCCCACAAAGGCAGGCTGCAACTTCCGGCAGCTGGCGGCCTGGATCAGGCCTGCGCTGCAGCACCGAGGTTAAGTTTCCCCGCCGCCATAGGGGCTGTGAGGTAGGAAGGTTACTGGAAAAGGCTACCCCCTTGGCTACTGCACGACCCCGACCCCATTACCCTTTCCAGAGCGACAGGGTTTCCTCTGGTGGCCATTCTGTGGCCGTGTGAGCCATGGTTAGGGCCTCGACGCTTTGAGGACGTCACTTCCGGAGCGCCCACTCCAAGACGCTAGCCTTCGACGCTGCGTCCCTCCATTTCAGCTGATGTCGCTGCCACCAGGGGCCGCTGTCACGACAGTGCTGGGCGTCAAACACTGGCTTCTTCCCGCAGTACTCTCTCAAATGCTGGCATCCCCTGTCCTGTAGGTGGGTTCACTCGGGTTTTGGAAAAGCGAGCCCCGCTCTGAGCCTTACCCGGCGTCCCCAGCCCTCTCAGGCAGCCTTGGCCCCGCTCTGTAAAGATTGGCCAGCAGTTGGATCCCTTGCACACCCTGAGCCTTGGGGCCACACGGTTCCACTACTGCAGATTCTGTAGCTCCGAAGACAGGTTCGAGTCCACACATCGACTAAATTGCGTGTGGGCGCGCTTGCCGCGCAGAAAACCTCTCTCTAAACTTGAGATACCTTTGTAGCATAGATTCTTCAGTTGCACCTATTGTGAGAAATCCTCAGTCCGAAATGACAACTCAAAAACCAGTGAAGGCGAGGGTCCTGGGTGTGGTGGCACATTCCACTAATTCGTTTGAGGCAAGTGGATCCCTGAATATGAGGCCAGCCTGGATTACAGTAACTGAGTTCTAAGAAAACCAGGGCTACACGGAGAAACCCCATTTCGAAAAAATATAAAGGATCCTGCAGACCAGGGTGTGTGTGTGTGTGTGTGTGTGTGTGTGTGTGTGTGTGTGTAAGTCAGGATTCTCTAGAGGAAAAGAACCAATAGAAAAATATATGAAAGGCGATTTAGAGTTTGCCATCCAAGGTGAGGGCAAGCAGGCAAAACCAAAAGCTTCTTTCTTCCGTATCTTTTTGTACAGGTTGTCACCAGAAGGTGTCCCTTAGATATAGGGCAGGTGTCTGGACCCTTGGGTTTTAGTTCATTAAGTCAAGTCCTCAAACAAGATTAGCCACCATAGGGTGTCGACCCTAAACAAAACCCAAAGTTGGCTAATGCCCAATGATTTGGTGCAGAACTGTAGTTTTTGTATTCTTAATCGCATTTGTCTGCCCCATAAAATGCCCATCCTGTCCATTTACGCCCCAGGGCCTCACTTGTCTATTGTGTATCCTTCCCTCTCCTTGATTTGAGCTCAGCAGACTGTAGTTTGATTTTCTTAAAGATTTGTTTTTTTTTTTTCTTTTCTTTTTTTCGGAGCTGGGGACCAAACCCAGGGCCTTGTGCTTGCTAGGCAAGTGCTCTACCACTGAGCTAAACCCCCAACCCCGGAGATTTGTTTTTATTCTGTATGTCTGTGTAACCAGTGCAGACATACACAATGGAGACCAGAAGAGTTAGATTCCCCTGGAACTGGAGTTACAGGGGCCTGTGAGCCTCCTGACCTGGGTGCTAGGAACTGAACTTGGGCCCTCTGAAACAGCAGCACACACTTGACAGTTGTTGAACCAGCTCCCCAGCTCAAGATTGTAGGCCTTTGTTTGGTTCTCCCTTAAATCAAAAGAGCCTAGGCAAGCAGGTACCATCTGGAAGGACTGGGGTTTACAACCTCTTGCTTTTTTCTGATCTGGTAAACTTACGTGTATCTAACGTACCTTCTTTGGTGTTAGAAATAGGTGGTTCATGGTTTATTTCTTGGACCAGTAGTTCCTCGGGGCTCTCTTCCTTCTGAGTTCTGGTGAATGCTGACACTGAGCCCAGAACAAGAAGATGTGAGAGTATGTACAACTGTGTTGTGCTGCTGTGTGGGAAAACCACAAATAAATAAGGGAAGAGGACTTTGAACTGGAGGTGGGGATGGCCTGTGTGAGACTTAGGAGACATGAGAGTTGTCCCACAGCTCCCTGAAGGACTTTGGCCCTTACTGGTTACTGTGGGGTGGATTGTCATTTTCTTCAGTGGTGCCATGCTCATGCAAGCAGCTTTATTAAACTCAGTGGGACACACACACACACACACACACACACACACACACACACACACACACACACACACACACACACACACACACAGGGAAGTAGGAGAACCCTTGGTGGATGAGTGGTTTCAGTAGGTGAGGAAGGGGATAGATGAGGTAATGGGGATGGAAATGAGTAGAATCCATCATCGTCCATGCAAAGGACAAAGAAGAAAGAATATGAGTGAGACAGGCAGAGGGAGCAAAGGTATAACTGTCCCAAGGTGGGAGTGCGGTGAGTGTGGTGAATGAATGTGGTGTGTGAGTTCAGTGAGTGTGTAAGTGCAGAGGAGTGTCAGCATTAGCTAAGGTTGAAGTAGCAATTGGCTTACAGTCCTAGGAGAATTGAGAGAAGTGTATAGCTACGTCATGCATATGCATTTCAAGAGGAAAATATAAAAGTCTAGATTAGACCAAACTAGAGCGTGTGGTTTGGGAAAGGTTTCCTGGAACACAGCTGACAGGACTTGAAAGCCAGCAGGTTTTCCATTGAGGTTTTCCAGTGCTCACTGTGTACCAGCCACTGTGCTGTCACTTATCTGCCCTGTGTTATTTCACCACAGATCGGCAAGGCATTTTGCAGAGGAAAAACCTGAAGTTTAAAGAGATCACATGGCCAGCTTTAGTCATCAAGCCTGCAGACAAGAGAGGAAACACCCCGTGCTCTTCCTCATCTTTGCCTCGATGGCTCTGAGACATTCTGGGTGTGCCGTGCCAGAGTGAGAGGTGAGAGTTGCCAGCATTGCTCTCAGGAGAAAGATGCTTTCCTCATGTTCGTTGTCCAGTTGCATGCAGATTCTGAATGCTTGTGCCTAGGTGGTGTTGTAAAAGTATAATAAAAAATAAAAAGTCTTTTTTCTAGGTCCAGCACCCCAGTGCCAAGATATCTGCTAGACATCTTAAGTCTCAGTCAGCAAAGCTTCTTACCTGCTTTGCTCCATCCCATATCACACTGCCGAAGGCCTCTCTCTGAGCCTGGAACAATCTCTCTATCTAGTTCCCAAGGCAGGTTTTCATGCCAGAAACACATATCCCAACTCCATGGCGGCTCAGTGTCTCTAGCCTCCCCACACTCCATTACACTTAAATCACTACATGAAAGAACACACAACACAATAACCTTTGATGCAATTGATAAGACATAATTGCCCACCTAAACATACAAAGCCCTATACACATCCATCCCTTAAGAACATTCATAACAACCTGTAAATACACAGAGTGGAATCTTAATGTCAGCTTCCATGTTCTCTCCGTTGCAGCGTCTCTGCCTCTTCTGTCTCTTCCCCTTTCCATTCCAGTCTCCTCTCCTTCCCTCAGACATTTCTCCCGCCCACCCTTCCTTCTTGTCCAATGACAGGCTTCTTCTGTCTTGTACCTGCCTCACCTGTGACATCATCCCACACCTAGGTTTATGTAGCAAACTAAGGGAGCAGGAATGTGCAGAGTGCAATATAGATGCTGCTTGCTGCTTGCTTGGTGTTGAGCTCAGAGCCTTTAGCTTTCTTCTTGGGCCAGCAATCACCTCTCCAGGTAGTTGGTTCTGCAGCTTGACATTCAACACATCCATCTGGCATGGAGATATTTGCTCCTAACTGAAACCCTGGCTCCTGAGAAGCAGAATGAGGCTTAGGAGAAACTTACTAGGCATGAAACCCAGAATTCCCAGGACTTGTTGACTGTCTCCAAGGTTCTATAAGCAACCAGCAATTGCTGGGGGAGAAGAGACTTGAGGAGATGTGAACTGGGTCAGGGAGCCCCAGGGTGCAGCTTAGATAACTTGTTACCCAGTGGATGTCGTTACCCATTGAAGTGGTTGGCCATGTCAGCCTTTGAGTCACCTGTACCCTGTACCTAAGCTCGACTTGTTGGAGCCATTTCTGTGGTCTGTTTGTCAACATGTTGTTAGGGGTGAATAGATGTCTGCTCACATCTCTCCAGGAAGCCACACAACAGCACCATATGACAGAGGAGCCAGGAAGTCACAGAACAGTACCACATGAGAGATGTTTCCCCTCACACCTGGTGCACTTGGGGCACCCAGACGTGGGTCACTGTGTGTCCTGGCTGAGCCCTCTGAGCCACTGATTTCTTCATGGTTACTGTTTACCACTGGAACTTTCTGTTAGCTGAAGTAGTTCATGGCTGTTTCAGTTAACAAGTAGCAAATCTTACGATGGTTTAGGAAAGGCATGGACTTTGAATTAGTGCTTCGCTTCCCTGCGTTTAATTCCTATTCCTAAGGGGTCTTCCTTATCCACTGCCCGGTTCACTGAGTCAGCACATCTTCACTTGCTGGCGGGTATCGTCAGTGCGGCTCCTTGTGGCAGAAGACTGAGCAGTGTTGTCTCTATCATAAATGAGAGTCCTGCTGTCCCTTTGTTCAGAGGAAAGGAAAGTATCACCCCATGTGCTGATGTAGAGTGTAGGTTTTGTTCTGAACCCTACTGGATACTACGGCAGGAACATTCCCACAGAAAACCAAAACCATTTCAAAAAGCTGTGCGTCATAAATGTAAACCCTGCCTTCAAAAGGATTTTAAAAATTTAAATCCATTTTTTTAAATGAAAGAAACTGTGTGCATGTACTTGCAAATGCTTGGAGAAACCAGTTCTTTCCTTCTATCACATGGATCCCAAGGATTGAACTCAAATTGTCAGGCTTGGCAGCAAATGCCCTTAGTCACTGAGCCATTTCCCCAGCCCAAATAGGACTCTTAGCTGTGACGTTCAAGTTTATTAAAGTGGGTGTGGCAAACACAATGCAGTTTGCTTTGCCAGTGTTAGATCCATGCATTTGTACAGACACGGTGGGTTCTACTACACAGACAGTGATGACTTTAAAAGCATAGCATACAAAATAAAACATCTTAATAAAATTCTTCATGACAGAAAAAATGCTTAGTTCAAAGCCAAAAGGGCCTTACAGCAAGAAGTGTGGGGCTAAGCTGTCCTTTGATGAAACACAGGGGTTCCAAGGCCAAGTTGGCAAGTTCTTTAAGCCCTGTACCCAAAAAACCTGGGATGCAGACATCTGAGGACAGGTACTCTCATAGTTTAGAAGAAAAGATCACCACTGCTCTAAGTGCAGAGCTGAAATGAGCTACTGCCAGGGTCTGGTCCCCACACCAAGCTTGAAGAGAATAGAATGTCAGCATGGTTCCAGATGCACCTCCTGCTGATAGGGCTGAGTCCATGGATGCTCAAAGTACGTGAGCCTAGAGTTCAAGTTTATTGAGTCTGTGAAGGAAACAACTTCCAACCTGTAAACACTGTGTTCTTACACCACTGCGGACGGTGGAGAGTTGCCAGGAATAGGGTTAGTCCAGGGGGATGGAGGGAACCAAAGGTGATTACAGTGAGATGGGCAGAGGGAGTGTGGGGTTGGGGGGAGGGTCTTTTTCTGCTTTCTCTTTAACTGGTTTGGTCTCAGCCTTGGCCGAGACTCAAAGAAAGGGCCAGATAATTGTGTGCTCAGGGAAGGTAAGATCACATTGCCTGCTTATTAGACAGCTATACGATCAGCAACTCTCCACAGTACTCCCCCGTACCTTTCCTTTCAACAGTGCTAGGAACCACAGATGCTAGACAGGGGCTCTACCTGAGCTACGTTCGCAGTTCCCAAATACCTCTGATTAGAGCTTACACTAACACATCCTCATTAGGAATCTCAAGACGTGAGATTTGGCTTCAGTCGACTGTTTTATTGTTTGTTTGTCTCCCACTTGCAGTGCTGGGGAAAGAACCCAGGGCTTTACCTATGGTAGGCAAGTACTCTACCACCCACCTCTAGTTCCAGCTCGCCAATGCACTCCTCCTCCTTCACTCTCTGTCCAGTGTTCTCAGTGAGTATTTGGCAGTGACTCATGGTGGGTTTACATTAGATCTTGTTCATGAGGCCTCATAGTTTTTATCAGCACCTTGGATTTCCTTGGGTTAGTGTGGCAATTTCCATATATCTTGCAAACCAAGAGATATGTGTATACTACTTAGAAATTAAGGGATTGGAAGAAAGAATAAACTGAGATTCTTTTATACATAAGTAATAGAATAAAAAATTGACTATCCTGAGTTTTTTCTCTCTGTGCAGTAAAGTGGTAGCCATGGTATATGAGGTAAGAGGTTGGCAATCTTCAGGAGGATCAGTATTGGGTGTGGCCTTACTGCAGTTCTCCTTTCTTCTGGAATGTTCAGGAGGCAGCTGATTAACAGTCACACTTAAGTTCTGGAATAGGCACATGTTCCAGAAACAGCTTGTCTTTCAAAGAGCTGTCGCATTGTACAGTTCGTGTGGCCTTGAATCCAGTCTGTACCCACACTTTCCGTCACACAAAGGCCACAGTCCATACTGGGAGCTGTGGAGGGAGGTGGGGAAGACCGTTCTTTCCAGCTGGGTTTGAAGGCTGAACTGCTCTACCTTGACTGCCTGTCCCACTTTCTTGTGGCAGCTGTTTTCCACACTGAGATGCAGCTGGACATGAGTATTTCATCTGGGAACTGGGACTCCACTTCTGTAAGGACGTCACTGTCTTTAGTCTCCATGTAACTTACTAGAGTATCCTTGAGGCTGTGAAATCAAAGAACAAGAGAGAGTTTTTGTAACATCACAGTCCAGCCAGTGGCAATGCTTTCTGGTTCAAGAGGACCAAGATGGGGGCTGGGATTTAGCTCAGTGGTAGAGCACTTGCCTAGCAAGCACAAGGCCCTGGGTTCGGTCCCCAGCTCTGAAAAAAAAAAAAGAAAAAAAAAAAAAAGAGGACCAAGATGCTTGCCAAGACTTGACATGCTGCGACTCTTAGGTCAGCCAAGGGCTGAGCTCCTGTGCTGGTCTGGGAGCCCAGGCCCAAGGGCTGATGTTTTTTGTTTGTTTTTTCAAGACAGAGTTTCTCTGTGTAGCCCTGGGTGTCCTGGACTCACTGTTGTAGACTAGACTGGTCTTGAACTCACAGAGATCTGCTTGCCTCTGCTTCCCTAGTGCTGGGATTAAAGGTGTGCCACCATCGCCTGGCTTCAGAGGGCTGTTTTATAAACTGGACATGGTACAGCAGACTCTTGCTTGTGTTTTCCCTGTAGATGCTTTATAAGAAAAATTATCAGATTTTATTTCATAAAACAGAAAGCTTTGGGTTCGGTCCGAAAAAAAGAAAAAAGAAAGAAAAAAGAGAAAGAGAAAAAAAAAACAAACAAAAAACCAGAAAGCTTGAGAATACTTGTAGTACTGAGAAAAGGTTAGTTTCTTTCTATACAAAGAGCTTTCAAACCATTAAGAGATGAATAGCCAGGGCTGGAGAGAGGACTGGGGAGTTACAAGCACTGGCTGCTCTTCCTAGAGCCTGAGAATGACCCTCAGCACCCTCCTGGTGACTGACTCACACCATCTCTACAGGTCCAGGTCCAAGGAGTCAGACATGAAACTGCTGACACATACACAAATATATATAATAGAAAATAAAAAGAAGATAAGCCACCCTCCCCCAAATAAACAAAAACTGTCAGGTGGCAATCCAATGTGCCATACACAAACAGCTTATGAGTGTAAAATGTGCCTGGCCATTGAGTGTCTCCAGAGTAGAGATGTACAGATGGCAAGGACATGCGGGTGTTGGGCCACCAGACCGACACACTTGGAGGAGAGGACTACCTGTGTGCCTTTACACACTGGTGTGACTTTTGCTATCAACGTTAAAGCGAGCATTTGTTTACATAATAATTCTACTTGTTATGAGGAGAATATGAGTTTTGTTATTTTCATGTGGCTCAGAGATTGGCCTCAAGCTTGCTGTGTAGCTGATGATGACCTGAGTCCTAATCTCCTGAGTGCTGGGATTGTAGGTATGTGTCACCATGCCCCATTTATGCAGTACTGAGGAATGAACCCAGGACTCTTTGTTTGGGGAGCATACACTCTACCAGTGAGCTACACCCCCAGTCTTCTGCCCTGACTTCTTGCCTTTTTGTGTGTGTGGTATGTTACACATATGCATGTGTGTCCATGTGTGTCCAGAGGCCCAAGGGTGACATTTTATGTCTGACTCCTTCCATCTTATTTCTGTGAGGCAGGTTCTTACTGAACCGTGAATCTTGCTTTTGATTGTCAGTTGGCCTGTGAGTTCCCAGACTCTGCTTGTTGTTCCCACCGTATACCAAGTGGTGGGGTTACAGGCATAGGGAGCCACACTCAGGTTCTGGTGTGGGTGCCTAGGATCTAAACACAAGTCCCCACCCTTGTACACTCTAACCTCTGACTTTTTCTTTTCTTTTAATCACAAGGAATTAAAATCAAATAGAAAACACTAATCAAAGAAGCCTGCTGTGGTAGTGCACACCTTTAATCCTGGCAGAGGCAGAGACAGAGGCAGAGAGGCAAAGGCAGATCTGAGTTTGAGGCCAGCCTGTTTTTTTTTTTTTTTTTTTTTTCAAAGCTGGGACCCCAACCCAGGACCTTGTGCTTGCTGAGGCAAGCGCCTACCACTGAGCTAAATCCCAAGCCCCAGCCTGTTTTTTTAATTTTTAATTTTAATTTTTTTTTTTTGGAGCTGAGGACTGAACCCAGGGCTTTGCGCTTGCTAGGCAAGTGCTCTACCACTGAGCTAAATCCCCAACCCTGAGGCCAGCCTGTTAAAGAGAGTAAGTTCCAGACAGCCAGAGCTACATGGAGAATTTTGTCTTGAAAAACTGAAAACGAAAGCAAACAAAGTTGACAAAGAACCAAGGGCGTGGAAAGGGAATAGAAAGAGCCTTGGCTAGGGCAGGGCTATCTTCAAGCCTAGGGGAGGCCCCAGCAGCTATACAAGGCCATACCTCCAACTGGGGTTGAAGCTGCTCTCAGCCTGGGCACCCCTGAGTTTGAGCACAATCATCTCATGGAGCTCCAGGAGGAAGCTGTCTAGGCCTGCCTCATTCAGGAATGTGCTGAGGAGTCTTGCGTGCCGTGGACTGAGGTCCTCTTTGTATTTCACATCAACTTCCCGAAATAGCTCCTGAGGTGAAGGAGAGACCAGTGTTACGTTAAGACCTGGAAGAGCGCTGCCGCCGCCTCCATGGTGGAAAGCAGAGGTGAGACTCACTTTCTTCAGTCGAAGCCGCCGTTCTGACTTATGTGCAGATAGGAACTGCCAGAGGGCAATGATGTGTCTCAGCTGACATCTATTTAAGGCCTGAAAGAGGAACAGGGCAACCCATGTGCATTACGGAATCTAATGCTACATCACAGGCACATCCCCCCATTTCTGTCTTGAACTCATTCTATTCTCCTTGTCATGAGACTTATCTACCTGACCTATGCCTGTCTCTTCATGAAATCACCCACTGTACAGATCTGCAGTGCTCACAGATGGTGAGCCCTGCCTAGATGACATCATGGAGCATGTGTCAGTCTACTGATCCAAGTATGCTGTGTTCAAGGTGGACTGATTGTGTAAGGAATGCTCTTGATTCTTCTCGCTTTGGGAAGTTCTCACATTGATAGATACAGGATGGAATTAGTCAGGGAGCAAGCAGGAGTTTTTGGCAAGGGTCATGCTAATTTCCCATGCAACACTTTCCAACAGGACTCACCTCCCTCTTTAGAGACATGGTCTTACTCAGAAGCCTTGTATGGCATGGAACTTATTGTGTAGCCCAGGCTGGCCTGGGAGATGCAATCTCCCTACCTCTTCCTCCTGAGTGCTGGAGTACTGGTGTACCACCAAGCTTGGCACTAGTGCTTACCTTTAAGACCTGAGATGTCTGATCACACATCTGTAGAACTTCTTGGATGTACACATTCAACTCCATGCTAGGATCCCCACCAGCTGTGCTCAGGAAACCCAGAGTGACTTCTACAATAGACAGAGCTTCACAGGCATCACTATAGGACTGTAGCTGTCCACTGATGGCATTGATGGCTGAGTTAGGGAGTGAGTCCTGGGGAACAAAATGGAAGGTTGGGGTTATGGTTGGGCTTGTTTCTCACCAACTGAGAAGAGGTTAGCTTTGTCATGCTGAAGCTAGAGATGGGACAGGCTCTCCAGAAGGCATTAGCCTGATGCTTGGTACTCACTAAGTGCCGGCAGCACTCCAGATTCCACAGAAATAGACACAAACTCATAGAACCTCAAAACAACCTCAAAACAACACTGTGAGGAGTACAGCCAGTCATCTTCCCCTCAGAATTGCTGGGAAAGAGCAAAGACACCTTACGTTCCTTGGCTGTGTTCAAGGACATGCTAAGTTCTTCAGCTCACATAACTGATACAGCACCAAGAAACCAGCCCCACAGGATGTCAGTCAGTGTGTTTAGACTCAGCTAAAAAAATTGGTGATCTGCTGTCCTGCTTTCTTTTGTGGAAAGCACTGGGCTCACAGGGGTCTCAGGGTTGGGTTCTTATGAAGACACTGAGACGCTAGTGTTCACAGTAGACATGCGATGCAACTGGGGCTATCTTTGGTAGACAGAGCCTCCCAGCAAGAGACAAGGGCTATCAAGAGCACCTGTGTCATTTTGTTCTTGATGTCCATGAAGAGATGCTCATAGTTCCAGTCCCGTCTGTACACCAGGGTGGGTATTCCCTACAGCGAGAGAGAAAGTTTTAGAGATGAAATCCACAGTGTTCTCATAGACGGCAAACGTATCTTCCCTCAGTGACTCAGCAGCAGCAACCAGCTACTCAAGGCATTCCTGATAAAGCCCGAGGTGTTGCCCCAGAACGTCTGTTCGGAAGATGCCATCTTAGGAAACAATGACACAACAGCGAAGCCTTGCTACAGTGGCTTCAGAGATCCTGCCGTACAGAATACTACAGCACACTGAGTGTGCAAGGGGCAGCGGGAGCAGCAGGTGTAAGAGGATAGCTCATCCACCAAGGGAGTCACTTCATAAGACAGCAGGGCTGTCAGTGAATCAGAAATAGCTCTGTGGTCCAAGTCACAGCCTAACTGTAAGCCATATAATAAACTTATAGATGCTGTGGAAATGAATAACCTACATGTAATGTATTTGACTGGACTGGAAGGATCCGAGCAGTCCAGATGAAGGAAAAGAATGTGGCTCTGCCACTGTGTTCAAGAGGTGGCAGAAATCCTGTGTGTGAGGGCAGACAATTGAGGTAACTGGAAACTGAGCTGGAGCCACAGGCTCTGTGAAGGCCAAGTGAAGGGAGGCAATGGGAGGCCATGCAGGGTGTCCAGCACAGAGGACCCAGGGAGCACTGTGTCAGACGGCTAAAATGACAGGTATGCCATGGCAGTTAAAGGTGAGGACACACAGGGGACACACTGGCCCTTGGGTGTAGAGTGCTGAGGAACAGGGCAACAATGGCAGATTCCTTGGTGGTGCCATTAACAATGGCAGAAAAACCAAACGCTAAGTCCGTAGAGACTGGAGAACGTCTCTGAGGGACTGAGATGCAGAAGGTGGCACCAAAGGGCTTGAGAGAATAACCATAGTCAGGAGGCTGATGCAGTTGTGGCCATGCATGCTTTGACCAGGAAGATGATACAGGAGAGACTGTGGGTGGCACAGTGTACTCTCTGTTCCTCAGAACACCGGAATGGTACCTTCCTCTTGACATAACTAAGCAGCACATTAGCTAGTGGCAGACTCAGCTTACCTTGAGGGTCAGCCTAGGCTTGCCCTGGAGGAAGCGGCTGCTGATCTGCCGCTGGATCTTCTCTAGATCAAACTCTTGTGAGGTTTCCCCACCTTGCTGCACTTGGTACTGGCAGTTGGAAAGGATCAGTGGATTCAGGTCCCGCTCCACATCATAACTGATGACATGCAGGTCAGCAACCTCAGAGGTATCTACAGAGTAGCTAAGGGACAAGACACATGCTGGATGTCGAGAGCAGACACACAGGGACTCTCCTGTTTGAGCCTGTGTGGTCTGAACAGGTGAGAGCTGCATGTCTAGGGGCCACTCTGGAGAGAATGGCCAAGGGAGGCTCTGCCATGGAAAGAGCAGAAGGTGGAGGAGGCTCAGGAGCCTAGGGCTGGGCAAACACCATGTTCTGCTGACTTGTACACCTACCTGTTGTCTTCATTGGAGAGCTTTTGCACCACGTAGACCATTTTATTGTGCAGGCTAATCAAGTAGCTGACTAAAGCAGTTCCACAGAGGCCTAAGCCCCGTCGCCGTGGAAGGATGACCTCAAATTTAGCATCCAGATCCAAGTCAGAACGGCAGTAATCTTTTGGTAGCTTGATCTCACCTAGAAATGACAAGATCATTCCTTGGTAGATAGGTAAGCTGTCTTAGTCATAGCATCAAGGTGAGGGGAGGAAGAGACGTGCAGAGCAGACATGGTCATCCCATCTAACACAGAGCAGGGAGCCTATGTAAGGTCTTGTCTTTACATGGACATGCTGACAGGTGTTCAATAACCCAACTCTTTCTTGAAACCCAGTTTTTGGATTCAAGAAGACGAAGGCTCTCAGGCCACCATACTTCTCCCAGGCCCTCTGTGCTGGCTGGCTTTATTTTTGTCAACCTGACACAAGCTACAGTCATCAGAGAAGAGGCAGCCTAAGTAAGACAATAGCTCTGTAGAGCTGGCTGTAGGCAACCTATGGGGTGTTTTCTGAATTAGTGACTTATAGAGGATGGACAAGCCATTGTGAGTGGGGCATTCCCTGCACTGGTGGTCCTGGCTCTATAAGAGCAGGCCCTGGGGAACACGTAGGAAGCAGTTACGTCTCCCCTATCCTCCTGGTGTCTGCATCAGCTCCTGCTTCCAGGTTCCCACCTTGTCCCTGTCCTGACCTCATGTGATGATATGGTGCTGAAAAAGAAATAAGCCACATAAACGCTTTCCTCCCCAACTTGCTTTTGGCTATGATGTTTCATCACAGTAATAGAAACCCTAACTCCATCTGAAGACACCTAGAGAGCTTGCGTGGTGCTGGCCGTGACGGGCAACACTGAGCATCAGAGCAGTGTATGCACAGCACATCCTGTTGTGATGCTCTGCTAGAGGGAGGAGGACACTTACCGTTGGTCTCCAGAGACCGCCTCAGTGCATTCCACGTGGACAGAAAGACAGTGATTCGATCATGTAACAGCTTTTGCAGCCCATCTGTTGAGCAAAGCATTTCAGAACTATGACAATACAGCCAAGGTCTGTTTTGACCTACAGCAGCTCTGTGCCTTCCTGCTGCAGCCTGGCTAGCTAGAATTAGGGTCTCTTCATCTCCTATTCATGCTTAGGGCCCAATGGCCTGCTATTGAGCCCTCATCCCTTTATCTGTTAAACACAAATGGTGCTGACTTCATTTTAGAGCTTCAGTAGAGTCATACCTGAATGGTGACTGTGGATAAAGCTTCTGATGGAACTGAATTCAACTTCTGAGACATTCTGGAACTGTTTGACTAGGTCTCTTTGCAGGGCCAAGATCTCCGGCAAGAATTTCACCAGCCTTAGTTCTGCTTCCTGCCAAAGGAAGATGGTTTTAGTAGTGATGCCTCTATTTCCCTAAGAAACGCTAGCTGGCATGTGCATACATATTTTGTGGGTGCTTGGGGGAGTGATACTGCTGATTTAATCTGTTCAGTGCTCTATTTTATATGGTGACATATCATAGAATTTAGAAACAGGTAAAGGGCCATCTCATTCTTTAAGTACCCACAAATGGCTTGCAGTGTTAACACTGTTCTACTCTCTGCCCTGACACCCAGAGCCAAACCTATGCACCAAAACCTAATGAGAGCTGCCTTGAGGATTAAATCCTATCTCATCCAGTACAAAAATCAACCCAGGATGGATCAAATACCCAAATGTAAGACCCAAAACTGCCAGAAGAAAACGGGAAATGTGCTGGAGTGAAGAGTCATTTCTGGATAGGGATCCTAAAGCACCGATTGAGAAAGTGAGGTGGCAAGTGACTGAAAACCTTCTGTTCAACAAAGGAAATAGTCAACAGGGGCAAAGAGAATTACTGGAAAGAAGTAAAGACTTAACATTTGTCCAAAAAGGCTCCTGTCCTGAGTATGTAAGAACTAAAGAACAATAGCCAAAGAGTCCCATTGACAGTGGGCAAATGAACTGATCCTCTCAAGAGATACAGATGACCAACAAGTGTATGAAGAAATGTCCAGTATCATTAGTTATCAGGGAAAGGCCAATCAGTGATATACTGAAATACTATCTCACCCAGGCAGAAGGCCAGTGGAAAAAAATAGTCAGTGTCAAACCCTGGCCAGGATGTGGAGAAAAAGGATTAACATTGCTAGTTGAATATGAATTAGAACAGCTATTTTGGCAGAGTATGGAGAGTCCTCAAAAAAAGTAAATATTATTTACCGAACAGTCTAGCCTTTCTTCTGGTTATATATTCAAAGTAAATGAGATCAGTAGACCAAAGATACATGTGCATGTCCATGCTTTCTGTGACTTCCGTAACAACAGCTAAGAGTTTCAACCTAGATGCCTGTCAGCAGATGAATAGGCACAGTGCGTGTGGTGTCTGTCACAAAGGAGGACACTCAACCTCTGACCTTAAGATAAGCAAACTCCTGCCGTCTGAAGGAAAATGGCTGTAGTTGGCTTAGAGGTCACTTATCTGAAAGATTTATTAATCCTTTGTATAGAAGTGCTCTGTGCATGTTTGCTTGCCTGCATGCCAACAGAGGGCCTCAGGTCACGTCATAGGTGGTTGTAAGCCACCATGTAGGTGCTGGGAATTGAACTTAGGATCTCTGGAAGAGCAGCCAATGCTTTTAACCACTGAGTCATCTCTCCAGCCCCAAGAGGTCACTTTAATAAGTGAAATACGTCACAGACAGGAAGATAAGTATAACACACTCATATACATGAGCTAAAAGTTGACTTAGAGGTGGGATTGTAACAACTGTACTACTCTATTGTTCTCCAGTGAGTGCCTCAGTGTGTTCCATGCAGACAGAAAGAATGTGATTTGATCATTGTAACAGTTTCTCAGCTCCTCTGTTGAGTAACAGATGGAGGAAAGAGGTAGAAAGAAAGGTTGGGCTTCATCAGTGCATTCTGTGTGCATGTGTTAGAAATGTCACAATGAACCCAATTAATGTGTATAATTATAAAAATTAAAAAGATAAAGAAGGGGTCTCTTGTGCTTGTGTGACTGACCGAGCGTGTGAGAAACTGAGGAAGCAAAATGACATTAGTAGTTATTGTTCCAAAGCTTCCTCAGCCAAAGAAAACAACCTGACAGAAGTCATAGCACTGACATGAGGCAGTTACTTTTGTGACCAACAATGGTCCTCAGAGTAAGAAGAAAGATCACTGTGACCAGAACTCCAGTGGATAACAGAAACTGAGTTCCTGGATCTGACAAGATTGCAGCATCTCAGAGCCTGTCCGTCACATCCCTAGCTTCAGTCTGTACCTAGATGATGTAGAAGTTGGACGTTTTCACCTTTTGAATAGTGTTTGTCATCACTGCAGACACTGCAGATGATCTGTACCCATTTTGTTGTTGCTGAGTGGCCAGCTGACCTCCTGGCCCTCCATTCTCTTCAGATGACTACTGACCAACTCACGTATTACTTCATCTGTGACTACACTTTAGAGGCCCTGGGACTGCAAAGGCCTCGTTGAGTTTCCTGCTACCTATATTTCCTTAGAGTGATAGCACTGTTAGCTGCTCAGGGCTTCCTGGTTCTTTGTGAGGTCAACCAGGAGTCATTTGTACCTTCTGGAGGAAGTGCCAGAGGAGAGGCACAGTTTCTTTGCCATTTTTCTGTTCCACGATGTGCTGCAGGTACTCCACTGTAATCTTCGTCCTGCAGCTCCAGATCTTCGAGCAATGAACTACACTTTTTTGGGGCAAGTGGGGCAGGAAGGTTGCTGGGTCCCCATATATGATTTTGGTCACAGGGTTGGAACTGATGCGCTCATCTTGGCTGATACGAGCGTTTATAGCTGGCAAGGTTTTGTCAAGATGCTGGATGAAGAGAATGAAACAGAATTCTAGAATCGAGACATTGCTGCACATGGGCTGTGGCTACCCTCCTACCTTGACTGTCCCACTGCTGGTTTCTGTTATAGCGTAACAGTACTTGTAGGATTTGGCCTCCCGGAATACAGGGGACACAGGACTAAGATGCCATACTCATTGCTTTCCTTCCAGCTCCCCACTGTATTTCTGGAATGCTCAGTTCCTCTCGGCAACGTTCCTCTCTGACAGAAGAGTATTCCATCTGCTTCATACTCTCACACCTAGCTCTCTAACATGACAACAAGCAAGCTGTACGTTGAGGGCAGTGAAACCAGAGGCTCAGGGGAGCATCCTACAGTCCCTCCCCCGGGATGATGGATACAGACTACTCAGCAGATGAATGGGAGACCCCTACTCCTAGACTGAAGTGCTAAGCAACTATCACAGCTCACCTTCAGTTCACGTAGAAGAAGAGTTCCAAAATGCTTCTCCCAGTTGTTTCTGCATCCTTTGGTTGACAATACTTCAGTAAAATTCAATGTCACTACAAATAAAACAAGAACATGTGGGTTGCCCTAGAATAGGAGCCGTACCACCCTGCATCCGGTAAGTACCAGATAGTGCCAACCGAGAGTTCACTACAGGAAGTGCCTCCCTAACTCCCTAAGGATGCTAACAGCCCCTGATGCAGTCATCTGCTGCTTTGTCTTCGAGATGATTCCTTGAGACAATTCCTCCGACATCACTGCTGTCCTCACGAAGCCATTCAGAACAAAGAGAGGTGCCCAGTGCCACCATCAGCCACTCTAGCTGCTACCCACAGACCAAGAGCTATGAAGGTGGTGTAGATGCTAATATTGTAGCAGCCTTCTAGAACACCTCCATTTGTGTGAAATGACACCAAAACAACTGGCTTTCAATGAAATGAGCTTTTACTAAATAGCAAATTTCTGTAATGCAGACTGGGTGGGAAGGCCCTAGAAGATTGGGTCCTGTTTGCAGGCAGCCCCTTTCTTGTTATTATCGTACTTCAAAAGGTTGGGGTGGTGGGTAAGAGCAGTGGCTATGCAAGCCTGACAGCCTGAGCTCTATCCCCTGGACCCATAAACACCTGGCGTAGTGGCTTGCACCTATAATTCCTGTACTGCAAGGTGGGCGATGACAGGAGACTCGCCTGAAGCTCACAGGCCAGCTGTCCTTGAGTATGCAGAGCAACAGCAGCAACAAGACAGACTTCTCCCAACTGGGTGGAAGGAGAGAACCAACTCCCAAAAGTTGTCGTCCAATCTCCACACATGCACTGAGGCAGGTGTGCACCCCCACTTAATACAATACACTCAGTACCTTTAATAAAATACACTCAAGGGTTGGGGATTTAGCTCAGCGGTAGAGCGCTTGCCTAGCGAGCGCAAGGCCCTGGGTTCGGTCCCCAGCTCCGGAAAAAAAAAAAAAAAAAAAAAAAAAAAAAAAAAAAAAAAAAAAAATAAATAAATAAAATACACTCAATACTTAATACAACACACTCAATACTTAATACAACACACTCAATACTTAATACAATACACTCAATACCTTTAATAAAATACACTCAATACTTAATAAAATACACTCAACACTTAATACACTACACTCAATGCCTTTGTTGCCCATTGGTGGTTTGAAAAGATCACTGCGGGGCTTTCCTTGGCACAGATGAACAGAAATGTTTGCCTGCCATGTTCATGGCCCCAGCATTAATCCCCAGCACCACCAAAATCAAAAAGGTTGTCTTTTAGTTAAGAAAAAGTCATTCTTAACAATGCCATCTTCACAGCCTGGAGGATGGTTAAATGGTTAAGAACACTGGTAGAGTAGTAGCCAGAGGCCCTGGGTTCAATTCCCAGCAGCTACATGGTGGCGTGTAATGTGATCTGAGTCTCTCTTCTGGTGTGCACGAAGACACATACGATAAATTAATAAATCTTTTAAAAAACTAAGGCCATCTTCAATGCTATTTATCAGATCACCTTGTATGTCCTTTCTTGGTAGACTTAAATGCTCAGAACACACATGTTAGCTCAATGAGCAGTTCTTTTTCTCAAATTGTGAACATAAACAGCCCATGGTCAACTAGGAGACTGGTTTATAACCATGGAATTTTTAGTAAAAATCAGAAGCAAGGCTAATGACTGATTCTTGGGTGTGATACTTGCTTGGCATGTGTCTCCAACACAATAGATTTGCACTTGTGTGTAAACACTCCCAAGTACCAAAGGTCAAAGGTCCTTGTTTGGTGCATGGTGTTTTGAGAATAAAGTAACTTCTAGTAGGTGTTCTGGCTTCTTTATCTCCCATCCCCTCTCTTTTTATTTAAAAAAGGATTGTCCTGTGAAGCCCAGGCTATCTGAGAACTCACAGTACTCCTGCCTCAGCTTCCCAAGTACTAGATGGCAGGTTATCATGCTTAGATCAAGTTTGTGGTTTTCACTCACTCACTCAGGAGGCATGGGATGTGACTCCTTAGCCCAGCTTACTCTCCCCTCCCCAAGCCCCACGCCCCCTTTGCTTACTCTGGTGCTGCTCCTTGAGCAGGCTGCTGAGGATGAGGTGCACCACATGGGTGGTCTCGTCTGCACTTTTGCCCAGTATCTTGGTTAGCTGTTCCAGGTCTCTCTGGATGTGCTGCTCTAGGAAGCCTTGTGGGTCCTGGACCGGAGGCTTAATGATATTCATCAGGGCCTGGGAGTAATGAAACAATATCTCAGATGTAGTGACAGTGAGCCCAGCAGAGGCCAGGAAGAACAAGACACCAGCATGAAGTCGGAGGATGACTTCTAAGCATGAAACAGCAGCAGAGGTGGTAGAAGGAACAGGCAGATGTTGGCTATGGATTATCTAAGACATTGACTTTGAATGTTCTGTCCTCTTAGCTAGTATTCATATGGTAGAGACCACTATGGATGGCCTTAGCTTCTCCATGCTGCTCTCTGAAAATAATCTCTATCATCGGATCCTTACATCTTGTATACAAGTAACATTGGGTCTCATAATGCAAAAAACTAGTTGGTATCAGTTAAAAAGAAAACCGGAAATAAAATAAAAACATATTAAATAAAATAAAGATATATTAAAAAAAAGAAAGAAAACTGGACTCGGTAACCTTCCATGGTAGAACTTTTGTCTCTAGAGCACCATGAAAGAGATATCAATTTAAAAAAAGAAATGGATTTTACATAATCTGAAAAGTACTTCATCCATTCTGTGTCATGTTGGAAAAGGCTAGGCTTCTATGACCTGGCAGACCAGGCCCCAGCAGCATACTCTTAACCCACAGGCACTGAAGCAGGCTTAAGACACAGAGCTGACAGGAAACAGCAGCAAGCTCTTCTCCAGCAGCTCAAGAGAACCCCGAGGAGCAGCTCATTACAAATACCTGAGGAGTCTGGGCGGCGCCCACAAGCATAGCCAGATGAGTGAGTAGCCGGGTGAGAATAAAGACCACCGGGGACTGCCCTCGGTCAGATGCTTCTGCTGTACCGCTGGACTGTGGATTCCCCAACACATGGCCAGTCTGCGTTCTATCCTCATTGTTTCTGGAAAGGAAGAGAAGAGACAAGGCGGAGATGGAAAGAGGCAAACCTTCCAAGCTCTGTGGTGACGTTTCAGACCCTCAGCACTTTGGAGGTAGGGTTCTATGCTCTGAGGAAACAACAGTAAAAGTCATAGTCATCCTCCTCCTCTTCCTTCTTGGCCTGGGATGCCTGCCTATCTGTCTTTTCAGACCTCTCTTCTGACTGACCAATAACCCAAGACTCAGTTTAAAGTAGCTACATGAAATGGCTGCTGCTGTCCCCTGAGAAGGCATCAGGAAAGAGGTGTGCATCTGTCCCTGGGCAGCTAGAGTTTGGAACATATTCCACCAATGCCTGTATTTTCCATATTTTTCTCATTTTCCCAATACTTGGGATCCAAGGTCTGGTAGAGCATTTTGCATATGTAGTAGGTGGGAGATACAGTGTGTACATCCAGTTGCAAACACACTGCATGTCAAGGACATACAGCTTAGAGATGAGCAGCTTCAACTACACCAGAAGCACCAGAATACATTGTGTTGTAGACAGGCCCCACCAATCAATTGTAAGGGAGTAATGAGCTACATTGTGTCAGAACGGTGGGGTCAGACTTATGTATCTAGACTTTCTTATAGCACTCATGTTGTGAGAGGCCTTGTTGGCCTAGAAACTATGAGCACATGGGGAGAGAAGTGGCATTCTATCTGATCTCTGTGCCATTTTATGTAACAGCCAGCATTTGCTAAGGATGTTACAATGTTGTGGGTGTCTGAGAACCTACCCCTCACACAAACCAAGGCATGGCAATATTTCAAAAGCCTGAATGTGTGTCATTTATTTTCCTTACATTTGGAAAAACAAAAAACAAGCCAAGTGTAGTGGTATGCCCCTGTAATCCTAGCACTCAGTAGGCTGAGGCAGGCCCGGGCCACACAGCAAGTACCAGGACAGCCATGGATATAGTATGAGATCCTATGCATAAAAACAAAAAACAAAACAACCCCCTCGCCCCCGACTTCTACAGGTGGGAAGATTCGAGAGAACTAAGGTTGGTGGTTTACAAGTTCGAGTTAGGTGGTATGTGCCGAGATGGGCAAATACTGCCTCAGGGTGTTGGTCCTGACTGTCCTCCCAAGTCAGGGCATCTGCTTATAGAAGAATGTTTGTACAAGGAGTAAGCCCAGGACCCACAGAACATGTCTGTATTGTTAAGTGTTCATATGCCAGCCATGTTGTGGTTAGGACCAGTGACAGCACCTTATGATTTCCTAATGACAAGGGCTTTGGCACTGATGCCACACACGATATAGATCCAGAAGGGCAATAGTGCCTGTGGCACAAGTCAGTGTCAGTTTAGAACAAAAAGAGTAGAAGCCATCCTGAAGCCCAGGCTGATCACTAGCAAGGAAACAGCTTATGTACCTGATAACATGAAAGCCCACACTCGGCTTGTGATTGAGGCCTCCGATTGGAACACGACAGTCCGGACAGATGCTCATTTCCATTGGCTGGCCACACTAGAGTGAACACAGTATTGTTTACGCACAAGAGCTGATGTGTGGTGACCCTGCACTGCCATAGAAAGGGATGGTCCCTATGTGTGCACATAATTCTGGAGTGTGATATGGGGACAGGGTGGACACTCTTCATATGTTAACAGTGGGGAAATGCAAACTTTTATGAAAAGTAGACATAAAACTGAGTTTGAGTCACAAATTGATTGAACAGGGTAGGAGAACTTGAAGCACAGTCTTTCTCTCTTACACTCAGCTCTTCATTCCTTTTCTGCACCTGTACTCATCTTAGGGCCTCACTACCTAACCCCCCAGAGCCTGGGTCAGCCTGAGGAAGGAAGAATCCTTTTCTGCCTCATTCCATGGACCAGGAAGTACAAAAGTCTCAGAAACGGTGAATTGTTTGCCTCAGCCTGTTTATTCACAGGATGGTGATTCCTTTTCTTCTTCATGGGCCAACTATGGGGTGTCTTTCCCATTCTGTAGTGTCGCCGACCCCTGCTCTGTGGTCTGAGGATGCAGGTGTCCCAACCAGCAGTCCTCTGGGGTTCATGGCTCTATAGCAGTGTCTGGAGATAATCTAACTTGCCCCACTTTAGGTAGCTGTTGCCACTCAAATCTCTATCTATTGCGCAGAGGCCACACTTGCTGCTAACTGTTCTAAAAAGCAAGGAACAGGGCTCACAATGGAGACCGCCTGTGGTGCTGCATGGAGGAACCCTGGGCTAGAAGCCTTTGGTACAGGTAGCTACTTGCTTGGATACCGTGAATGGTCCTGAGAACAGGTCTGTGTTTTACCCGGTCAAGGTTTCATCCTCCCGCCAAGGTTTCATCCTCTTCTCGGCACTAGGGGAACACCTAACCAAACCCCATCCCAAACACCAAAACTCACCTCTCCTACAGAGCATGGATGGCCGTTGGGACAAGCTGTTAAAAGAACAGGACACACATTGGCTAGTTAGGGTCCAGATAACCCACTGGGGCCGACGCTCTGCCCTCTCTGATCTTGATCAAGTATGACACAGCCTCAGCATCTCCCTAGAAATTTGAACTATCTGGAAAATTGTGAGGAAGTATGTGATACATGCTTAGTGTGGAAGACGAATATGCTCAGGGGAAATGTCTGAACTTAGTTTTTTTTTTTTTTTTTTTTTTTTTTTTCGAGCTGGGGACTGAACCCAGGGCCTTGCGCTTCCCAGGCAAGCGCTCTACCACTGAGCTAAATCCCAACCCCTGAACTTAGTTTTAATAAGCAAAGACGATCACCAGTTCACAGTGAATGCCACAGCATGGTAAAGAGTATTTTCCACCTATTTTGCCTTTGGATTTATTATTGCTAAAGTATTATTTATTCAAAGCAACAGCAAAATTCACACAAAGCCTTGGGCTCCATGATTTTGCCTTCCAGTTCTGCACTTGTCTTGTTGTCTGACCTTCAGTGTGGTTCCAAGTCCCCTCTTTTCTCAGATGCAATGTCCAGAGCACACAAGTGCACTGCAAAGGGCTCTCTCTGGACTTAGACGTAAGAGACAACCCAGTCTCAGCAGAGCACGGGTCTGTAAGCCACCAAAGGCTGACTGTGGGCCCCAAGCACAACCCAAGGTCTGTGTTAGTCTCACTTACTGTACCAGCGGACATTTGTCAGGCCCTCCCAAAACTTGGCGTGAACCAGCAGGTCTTCAGGCATAGTTGGAAGAAAAGCATTCTGAAAGCCCAGAAGCAGAACAGGTCACAACAAGTGAGTGCACATCCGTACAGTCAGAGCAAAGCAAGAGGGCATTGACTTTATTATTTGCCAGGGATGCCTATGATGGTTAATCTCTCTGTTAATCTGATTGGATCTGGAATCGGCTAAGAGATAAACTGCTGGGCATACCTGTGAGGGAGTTCCTTAGTCAGGTTATTTGAAGTGAGAAGACCCACCCTACTTTCCATATCTAAGGAGGTCCCAGGAGAGGCTCCTTTGCCTTCCCATCCTACTGGCAAGCTCATCTGTGGATTGTACTTTAGTACTGAGTTCATCTTCTGGCTGCTACTGCAGCCATCCATCCCTGACATGAGAGTGTCTCCTGGAAACCTCTAGGGGGCTGAGCAGCTATGGGGTTCTCAGCCTCTCCAGAATGAGACAGCCATTGTAGGGCTACCCAGACTGTATCACACACAGCTATCTGACAAATACAATTCTCCTTTCAATATGTATTCATGCCATTGGTTCTGTTCTTCTAGAGAAGCCTGACTAACACAGTGCTTAGGAGTCTGTGGGAGGCAGGCCAAGTTTTCACCACCACTGTGGGCAGATGGATTTAACAGTTCGAAAGTCAGCAGGTTTGTCTTCCATGGGGACAAAGCCCTGAAGATATGGAGGGAAAACAGAAGTGATCTTACCATCATTTTGAAGGGATAGAAGGCCAAGTTCCTCAGGGGTTCCAAAACTTTGTCTTGTCTACAGAGGAGTATGGTTGCCACATGGATGGCCATTTCAGTCACTGTTACTCGCAGGCTGCCGTTAGCAGACCTGGTCTGCAGCAGGGGCAGAGTATTAGCCACTAGCGATTTTGCAAAGCAGTTGATCTTAGGAGCAGAGAGGATCTTGCTTTCATTAATGAATTTGTTCATAGCCTCCAATTGCTGATGAGAAAAAATGTTTTAACATTAACATGCTTCAAAACCACATTGTAGGGCTGGACTGAACACTTGGGTTAGAGATAGGAGACTCAAGAGTTCAAGTTAAAGACTAGTCCAGACTACATGACACCATGAAAAAGAAAATACCAGTCCCCAAACCCAACATTGTACATGGGTGTGGTAATGCACACCTGTAATCCCAGGCCCCGAGAGGCAGAGGGACAAGGATCATGAGTTTAAGGCCAGTCTGAGCTACACGTGCACAGCAAAACCTTGTCTGAAAAAAAAACCACAAAAACAGAAAAACAGATGCTCGGTGGTGGGCGCTAGCTACCCAGCATATAGACCACTATCCCAAGCACCGAAGAAAAAGCAAAATGCAGTAGAATTTTACTGTGTGCTTTAGTAGTTCAGATAGATGTTCCCTCTAGTAAGGTAGAATTTACCAGCATAATGTGTGTTTGTGACAGTGATGAGATGAGACTGTGGACACAGCCCTGCTGTGTAGGCCTGCTCACCTTTGAGTCTGGATGGAGGCTGCCATTGCGGGAACGGTACAAAGCAGTCACTTCTGTGTACAAGGCCAACAATAAGTAGGCTGTCTGCTGGTCTTTGGGGCTTCTGCAGGTCTGCAGAGGCAAAGACATCAAGTAAGATTTAAAGGATGTGTGGCACTTGTCAGGCCCTTACATTGAACTACATTACTGGGGGGGGGGGGAGGCACACACTCTGGGAATCTGTGCTTCATTGCCAGACAGCAGCTGTCCTCTTGCTGACTACTTCCCTACCATCAGAAACATTTCTGAAGCAGACAGAGTTCCTATTTCCTCCTTCCCGGAACAATGGCAGGGTGAGCAGGGTTCAGATGAGGAAGGAATCTTAGCAGTTCCAAGGTCGGACTTCTAAAACCTTGACATCATTATCAAGGAGCTTGAGTTAGCTATAACTATACAAAGGAATTTGTGCAGTGTGCTAGCCTTCTTCAGGTCTGAGTGAGGTTGGAGCAGCTTCTCATCAGGGGCTCAGTTACAGACACTGGCTAACTCAAATGTTAGCACCCGTTCCAGCCACCAGTTTCCTGTGAAGGCAGGAGGTCATGAATGTCGAATTTCTAGTAGTGTCACTCTAGGGGGCAACTCAGTTCTCACTCTGTCATTTGATGTATGTAAGGGAAGATGCAAACCTCCAGGTAGTGCCTCCTGGTATCAGAGAGAAGCCCAGACCCATCTTACCGACAGAGCATTCCCAACGTCTAGGGTCTTGCAGTCGAGCACAGCTTTGGCCACTGCATCACGAACAGCCTTGTATCCATCACCATGGACTAGGTATCGGTCCATCTGACTTAGGTGGTCCTTCTGCAATTCCAGTAGTATAGGGGTTAATCACAGTGGGAATAAAGAAGAGATACATTGAAAAGAACTCTAGACAAAGGTATCAGATTGTCCTTCAAGACTTGGAATGACCTCCAAGACAGGGACCACTAGGGTCATCATTGGGAGTTATCTAATTCTTCTGTGGACTGGAAGCCTGGAAAGGGCCTGGACTGATTTGTAGCTACTTGTTTTCTCCACTCACAGCACTCTATGGAGTCCAGGTGACATAAAATTTGTCACCCCCAAGTCTCAGTGGTGATGATTATGATGATAATGAAGAAAGAAAAACAAGGAGTTTTAGTGCCATTTGGTGATCCTAGGACAGGAAGGAATGAGTTCTGAGCACCAGGAAAGGTGCTACAGTGAGGCCTTAAAAGCCACACTTCCTCCAGTCATTGCTCTGATCTCTGTTTTCCTAGTCTCTTCTGCCTGCCAGAGGTAGAAGGACACAGTCGCCGTAAGGCAGAAACATTCATTTACCTTAGCTGTATCCAGTAAGAAATCAAACCTAAATAACTGCACATGAATACACACAACCTCACAACACACACACGCGCGCACACGCACGCACGCGTACGCACACGCACACACACACACACACACACACACGCACGCACACACTCATGCTGAAGCAGATACAAAGGCCCACCATTTCCCGTATGGATCAGGGCAAACACAGGTGGGCAGCACGCTGAGCCTCTGCCCCAAGTCTAGCTGCAGGATGCTGCAAACAGACTGTAAGAAGCATGCCCTTCATGGCCAAGACCCTGCTCCTCACCTGCTGTGCAAGGACTTCCCTGGGAAACACCCATTGGTATGGATGGCCCTGCCTGGAGAAGCTCTGCACGAATTCCATCCCACGCTGACTTGAGAGTTTCCTCACCAGGTACACCCTGTGCCAATCATTGTTGACGCGTGTGCAGAACTGCTCAACATGCTTCAGGAAGCACCGCTTATCTTCAGCCAGTTCTGTGAGTTTAGAGAGAGCAGGTGAGGTACAGTGACAAACTTCTGCTATGAAGCCAGCTAGAGGACTTAAGCCTGTTCTCTGTAATCCCATCATGACAGACTACAGGGGAAAGGGTGTGGATGAGGACAGCCTTGTCCTAAGATCGGGTTCCTGTAGTTCTCAGACTTCTGAATTATAAGATTGCCACAGAGGAGACTTGCCTGAGCCTTCCTGAAGCTCTGAGAGGAAGTCAGCAGCCAAGTCAAGGCACAGGCGGACTCTGGCCACTTCCTGCAGGTACTCCACTGAAGCAGTGCGGACAGGCTCTGAGCCTCGCAGTCCTGGGGAATATGTCCTAAGGAAATGGCCTTCCTCTCTGAGAACCCGTTCATGATTTCTGCAGCCAGCACTTGTCTTCTGATATACTGAGTCCTGAGGAATGAGGGCATAGAGACTAAGGCATTAGTTCACACCAGCAAGCCCCTGCCTCTGAAAATTGCCACAGCATGCCTGCAAAGGGTCATGGGAAATAAAGCTTCAGTGAGGGTTTTTTGTTTTGGTTTTTTTTGGAATCATAGAAAAGTAGCATCCCTTTCTATTCAAGGGCAAGAAGATTTTCACAGACAAATTTACAAGGGAAATGTGTACTTAATGTAAGGATGATATGAAGTGTCCTGAGTGATGAGCTGGGGATAACCACTGCCAAGCCTGTGCCATGCTCTAGGCCGCCTAAGCAATGCGTCAGTGGGGAACTCCACTGTGCAAACGTCACTCACTTACAGAACAGTGATAGCCTGGACATCACTAAGCGCTATCACTTCACAGTGGCCCCCAAGGGACAGGCAGTACTGAAACACCATCAGACAACATGACTGTATACCAACTGCAGAGGGTGGCTCTGGAACTCTTCTGTTTTGTCCCCCGTCCCCTCCCCCACAGAACAGAGTATCTCTTTATTGTACTACAGTGGCATCCTGTAGTTTTTCAGAAATGCTTTCACTGTATGAACCACATGGTTCAGTTCCCAAAAGAAATGCAGAACGACATCATACCTCCAGGCAGTTGATGAAGAGCAGGTACAGCTCTGTTTTGTCTTCTGTTAGGAAGGCTTTGTTCTCTAACTGGGTCAGGTAGTTCTGGATGTAATCCTTTACTTCATGGAAGCTGTGGAAAGAGACCCAGTGCTAGGTCTAACCCAGGGCCTTGTATGTGTCAGGCAAGTACTCTATCAGTCTGCATCCCCAGCACCTGAATGTTTGACACACGATTGGTCATTTGGAAAATTGTTGCACTATTGATACATTTAAATTGTAGAATACACTGGGGAAAAATACCCCAGATAGAATCATTAATATCACCATGGATCTCCTCCAAAAAAAAAATTTAAGTCTTACAAAGTGGGATCAACTTGTGGTCTAAAATGCAAACTCTCACTTAACTATTTAAACTGTATCATTGGTAGCAACTACTGTAGTGCTTAGCTGTGCCAGGATCACTGTTGTTAGGAAAGTGCCAGCAGGCCCAGCTCTGTGTGACGAGCTGGCACTCACCAGCAGGCACCGGAAGGAATGCCACTGCAGATACCCAAAGGCTGAGGGTGCCTTGATAGGACTCTGGGGAGAGTTTGGGGTTCAGAACCACATGGACACTTGGAGAGCTGCAGCTCTGGCTCAGCACATCTGCCCCAGGACAGGGTGCATTCTACTCCTCTGACCCGACAGACACAGCCCATCTTCAGAAAAACACAGACCCACAAGCCACCAGGGCTCAGAAGGTGCTAGACAGCAAGTCCCTTCCCCGATGTGTCACAAGACTGGATGCCAGGGGCTGGGGCCAGAACTACACCATAGTTTTTTGCTAACTATCAATTGCTACTGGGCCACACTTACCGGCCCATGGGGCAAAACTATAAGCACACAAGCCTCAAGTAAACTGGGTTTGCTTAAATAGAAAGCTTCTCCAGACCACAGATGAACTCCCAGCTCATAGAGGGGGCAGGGGACAGCGTTATCATTAAAATACTTCCTGGTGATTAGGAGCATTGAGTTTTTTGGGACAAGTTTGATCTTTGCTGTCAGAATACCTAATTTCTTGTTGTTTCTTTGAGCAAGACTACACATCAAACCCACCAACCCACAGCCCAACTCTCAGGGCCCGAGCATTTAACTACCTCCTGAAAAGCCCCCAGAATTCCAAATGTCAGACAATCGCAGAAACTATCTGCAACTGGAAAAACCTTGCCCCTGCTAGAGCATGAGGCAAATCAAGGTCAGCTGCTGCGGAGAGTGTGAAGCAGCCTCACATCCCACACCTGGGATTAAAATGAAAACGTATTTCCATACTACTTCTGTATTTTTCAAGAAACCAAAATTCTCACTACAGACCTGTACTTAAGAAGCAGTTTTAACAGCACAGAGCGGATGACAGGAGTCTTGTCGACAACATCATCAAATGGAGACAGAGACTTTGTGTGTTCACGGTGTCCTGCAGCCAGAGAGAGAGGGGGACTATAGTTCGTATCATGGGGCGAAGCTGAGCACAGACTCTGGTTTTCACCTTCATGGGGAGAAGGGAACTCACTTTGGGAAGCATCTCTCAGCAGCTCCTTTTGTACGAAGAGCAAGGACAGCAGGGTGTCAATCACACTCTTCTGAGGGGGAGTGTTATCCTTGAAGCACATGGTAGAGACCAGGTCCACAAAGAAGCTGTTGCACATATGCCGGAACTGGGCGTGCTTCTCAATGGCTTTCCTTAGGAGGGAGGGGGGACTTGTGACAAAAAAAACTGTAGAATGTGTTTCCCAGTAATTCCAGGCAGAGGGATGGGGTATTTGGATAGTATTTTGGTTTAAATACTAAGGTTTGTTTGACCTTGGACTCCACAATTCTACACTAGCCTTCTAATTGCTAGGATTAAAACTAGGCTGTGTTTTGTTTTCTCCATTTTGATTTTGAATAAACAAATGAGATGAACTTAACAATGATCAGAACTGGGGTTGGGGATTTAGCTCAGTGGTAGAGCGCTTGCCTAGGAAGCGCAAGGCATTGGGTTCGAGCCCCAGCTCTGAAAAAAAGAACCAAAAAAAAAAACAAAACAAAAAAAAAAAAACAATGATCAGAACTGGTCTTCAGACTACAACAGGGCCAGGACTGCTTCTAGGACACTATCATTGTCTGGACCATTGGCTGTCCTAGAGCACGGAAAATAAAATGGGGCAGAGTCAGGGCTGCTGAGGCTCATAGACCTGAGGCTCAGCTCCTCCATCTCCTGAAAGGTGGACCAGATGCACCTTCCTCCTCAGGCAGAGACTAAGGCTGTGTTCACACAGATGAGGAGCTGGGGATATGGTCCCATCAGTACTGCCCTTGAACCTGTATCTAGCATGAGGGTGTGTGGGGGAGATGAGGAGGATTCCCAGACCTCACTGGCTGGTCAGCCAGGCAGAGGTGAGCTGCAGGTGTTACTGAGGTCCCTGTCCCAAAATATGAGGTAGAGTGATGAAGGAAGATACACACACACACACACACACACACACACACACACACACACACACACTCTTTTACATACACATGAACATACACCCACATGAGCACACACATATACATACAAAGGAGGCCATGATGGGCAGGGGTTGGGTGAATGGCAGGGCTGAGTCTCAGTTCCACCTCCAGCACCACTCCAGCCCTCCCCACTAAAAGAGGCCAAGCTGCACCTATGTGTTTGGTTTTCTCCCAAGGACTTTGTGACTTTCCGGCTTCTCTCCTAAATTTGCTGTCTCCATGTTGGTGCCTGCCTTATTTGGGAAAGGGATTATGGGGCAGATGTCCAGGAAGCCTTGCTTCTGGGATTGCTTGTGGAAGTTCTCTAAAACCAGTCCTTACACCCAAGGAACGCTGACCAAAGAGCTGGCATCGTCAAAGACTGTGTTGGAAAAAAGAGGAAGCTTTCTTAAGAGAAAGGGTGTTTTACCTGTGGTTCTGGGAAACAGTTGGCGAGAACTTGTCTGGCAACTCAGTTTTGCAGTAGGGGCATATCATTTGTCCTGGGGCGAGCCAGGTTTGAATGCAAGGTAGACAATACACATGATCACAGGGCAGACATACGGGGTCCTGTGCATCTCCCTGGCATATTGAACAGGGCTGGATACCAAACCTAGAACCCAAGAAAGCAATCAATTCCAGAGCAGAAATGCTGGCTCCAAGAAGCCGTTCCTTCCACCCCAAATCCAGGTATCTCAAAGTCTGCACATCTTACTTGCAGAACTTCTTGCTGGCTTTGTCCTTGCAGTTACAGAGTGTGGTCATTACAGCCGCAAATGGCCTGTAGGTCTTGAGGTTAGAGTCCTCTTCAAGACACTGAGGGAGGAGAGCAGTGGTGAGTAGCAAGGGTCCGAGGTGCAGGTGTCGGAGAGTGACCCAGCACCCACTGTCTCAGTGGCTGCTGACATGCAGCCACTGACCACAAAGAGCAGCGCAAGGCTTGTGGATGCTCTAGGAAGTTCCCACCAGGGCTGGAGCAGTTAAGAACACTGGCTGCTCTTCCAGAGGATCCTGGTTTGATTCCCAGCACCCACATGGCAGCTCACAGGGGATCTGATTCTCTGGCCTCCCTGGATGCCAGGCATACAAGCAGACAAAACACCCGTGCAAGTACCAGGACAGCCAGAGCTACAGAGCGAGACCTTATCTCAAAAAAACAACAAACAACAACTAACAAAAACCAAGAAGAAAGTTCCTACATTTAAATGTTCTTTTAAAACAAACATTTTAAGTAGCTGCAATGAATACATAAATTAATGGAATAAAATAAAACAATTGGAAAATTTGAATTACAATATCTTATTTTTCTTTGTAAACTCAAGATATCAACCTAACTGGAAAAAAACCTTTTAAGTATGTGTTGTCTATTTTATGAATCTTTTAAGTGTTTGCTGGAGGATGCTGGGGGCCTCATGACTGTTGACCCCAGGTCAGTGTCAGCTCAATGATGAGAGCAGGCTTTTGCAAACACACAACACAGCCCTCCTCCCCACCTTAGTGGGAGATGAGACCTGAGGCCCTTTTTCTCCCCACAAATTCCTTCTGACCTTCTAGCCAGGGAGTGGGAACCAGCCTCACAGCAAAGATGAGACTGAAGACGATACACGAATAACTCCTGGGCTGTGGTACCAGGAAAGGGCTTCCTAAGATTACCGGGCACAAGGTGTCAAAGATGACAGAGGAGCAAGACGGAAGAACCCTGCACACTTGGCTCCTGGGAGGCAGTTTGAGGCTGCCAAGGCCCATTCTGTTACAGAATGGAGAACTGAGCTTCTGTGTGGCTCAAGCCCATCACTGTGTTCCTTGGAACTTGGCTTCCCTGTCAACCTGCCACAGTACCCACAGCATTTTTAACAGCTGCTGAGCCTGGAGTTGTATTTCTCTGATGCCAACGGCCATCCCAACTGACTTCACTCATGGAAAGTTCCCAAGGGATGAGGACGGTGTAGGGAGAAGGAATGTGGAGCTTGTGTTGCACTGAGTGGCGGTGGCTGCTGCCATCACCAGTAGGCTTAAAGATGGTAGCGTTTTCTGCAGAAACGTGTCCTGTAATGCCACTCACTTTATCAAAGGTTTGGAGGGGCAGAGCATAAGTGGTTTCCTGTTTGTTCCCTTGCCCTTCCTCATGGCTGTTGCTATGACCATGGTGATGGCATTTTCTCCCCATGCTGAGCCACTGGGTCATTTTATGGTCACTCTAGAGGCTAAGGGTGCTAATTTCTTTATTCCTCCCAAAGAGGTCACAGGCTGGATAACTGCATCTCTGTTCCTGCAACTGAATGCTCCGTGGTAACCCTGGCTTAGCCATCTGAGGAGATGGTCAAATAGCCACCATCAACAATGTGGTGGTCTGTCACGCCATCGCTGCCCTTTGCACAGCTGTGGAAGCTTTCCAGAGCAGTAAGCAATAATCCACCAACCGGAGGAAACAGACAGGGTTTCGGGTCTGCACACTCCCCAGAGACAGGCAGGCTTTTACCTCAGCCCAGTACTTACTTTGTCTAGTAAGGAGACATACTTGGTTACCAGTGGACTCAGCTCAGGAATCTGGCTCTCAGTGCCCAGAAGAACGTGCTCCACAAAGAGGGCAATGGAGAAGATGCGGTTCCACAGGGCTCTGTCAAGAGAGGGGTGTTACCCGATGAGTTCTGACAGAGGAGCCCAAGATATGGGTGAAGAGAGCAGGAGCTGAGCAACAACTCGAGACTGGGCCCAGTGGAGGGCGCTTTCCCTGTATGCACAGCACTGGGCTGCAGACAAGCTCCTCACTCTTCTACACGCCAGGCACGCGTAAGACCTGTCTCAAGTTCAGTGCTTCAGTGCACATTGGTCCTGCAAGCGCAGCACAGGGACTGACTGTCTTCTGACCTTGACAGCCTGCCCCTGGGGCCCCTTCTACTTTGCCTACATTGTAATAGCATGCTCACTTCCTACCACTCCCAGGGCCATCTTCCTAGGTCTTTAGAACCAAAGGAGATAACCAGCACTCGAAAGAGGGTCCACCATTAATCAGGTGCATGAGGTTAATTAATGTCACTCCTGTCCCAGAAAGGCCTGCCCACCTTCCTCAGTTATACTGTAAGGTCTGGCAGGTTCCAGTGGCGAGCACAGGCAAAGTGCAGAGAGGCAGGCTCCTGCTGCTTACCTGACCTCCTGGATGATAGCTCTGGTCATGCTCCCACTGTCTTGTAAGTATCCTTCTGAACAGACAAGCTCCAGTGGCATGGACAGATTCTTTACGAGCTGTAACCAAACCCTGGGGCTTGGCTTCAGGATGTCTCCCTTCAGTATTTCAGCACAGGCCATTGCTGCAAATGCATCGAGTGTCTGCAACAAGAAGAACTGGCACGTGATGGATGCAGCAGGACTCTCTTCTCTACCACCTCCCCCGAGACACCCTGCATCCTGAGTCCCAGTGCATTCTCAGGTCCAGGCTTGAAGCCTACTCCTCAACTCCACTGCAGATGTGCCCATAAAACATCTATATAGGACATGGCTCTGTAGTTCCTCTGCCCTCAGGATGGTGGAATCTGAAGCTCCCACCGAGGGCAGCGCAGGTGGCCTTCCCCAAGGGAACACATACCATTTCACACCCAGCCAAGTTGTGCTTCTCTGCTGCTTGACTGAGGCTGCTCAGAACCTGGGGGTGGATGGTCAGAATTCTGGAGAAGTTCTGGAGCCGGGTCCTGAAGTGCTGATAGGCAAGGTGCACCCAGGGCAAGGAGAGTCCCTCTTCAGGTGTTCCTGAAGCCACTTGGAGCTCACTGAGGCAGGACCTCAGGGCCATCTGCAGAAACTGGAGACAAGAGAATTTCAGCACATAATTGTACATGGTAAAGATATGATTTCTTGCGGAAAGGCATAAATAAATATTCAAAGGCATACAGAAGAAAATTGGAAAATCAGGCCTAAGATCCCCTGGCTGCTTTTTGGTGGAACCTTATGGGCACTTTCCCCACCGACACCCTAAACTGATGTGTTGTCTAATCTTGTCAACCTGAGCGAGGCTGGAGTCATCTGAAAGGAGGGGACCACCATTGAGAAAACGCCTGCCTACGACCCAGCCGTAGGATGTTTGCTTGGAGAGGGTCCGACCCACTATGGGCGGTGTCACCCTGGGCTGGCGGTCCTTGAGCTATCTATATGACAGCAGGCAGAGCAAGCCAGTAAGTGGCACCTCTCCGTGGTTTCTGCATCAGCTCCTGCCTCCAGGAACGTGTTCCTGAGTTCTGAGTTCCTATCCTGATTTCCTTCAGTGATGAATAATGAGATGGAAGTGTAAGCCAATTAAATCCTCTCCTCCCTACTTGCATTCTGGTCATGGTGTTTCACTGCAGCAATAGAGACCTTAACTAAGACACCTGAGGCCATTTTGTTCCCCAAGTTTTTACTTGGTGTTACATTTTAAACACCCCTCCAACACTAGTCAACCCAGATAACATTGTTTTAATGGTTGGCAAGCACTCTGTCCCTCCTTTCTTCTCATGGATTTGAGGGAAAAATGTTTGTGTTTGTGTGTGTGTGTGTGTGTGTGTGTGTGTGTGTGTGTGTTCGCGCGCACAGATTTTCTCTGTAGCTCTGCCCTGAAACTTAGTGTGTGGATCAGACTGGCCTCAAACTCATAGAGAGATTGACCTGCCTCTGCCTCCCCAGTACTGGACTTGAAGTCATGTGTCACCACATTTAGTACTGGGTTTTCCTATGTGGCCCAGACTGGCCTTGAACTTACAATCCTTACTTGGTCTTTTGGACCCTAGGATTATAGGGGTATAACACCATATTTAGCTCTCCCTCTCCTATCCTTTTTTCCAAAATTAAGTTGTTTCTAATTCCATTTTCTTAGAAACCAAGCTGACAAGAGCCTCCTTGCATCTGCCCACATTTCAAACACTGCTCGAAGTGAAGACGCTGTTGACAGGCTCCGGTCACTGTTGTCTGAGGGGTCGTCGTCCAGTGATCGATCTTTGCTTCTGCCTTCACAACTTTGACTCTAATCTCTTTTTAAGGTCAGTTTTTTCTTTATTACTTTAAGATTTTTTTATTTGCGTGTGTGTGTGTGTGTGTGTGTGTGTGTGTGTGTGTGTGTGTGTGTGTGCGCGCGCGCGCACATGCACATATATACAGGTATCCAAAGGGGCAAGCCCAGAGGAAGCTTTTGCATCCCCTGAAGGAAGGGGTACAGGCTGCCTGATGTGTTGGGAACCAAACTTAGACGCCCTGGAGGAACAGTGAGCACTCTCGACCCCAGAGTCATCTCTACCTTAGCAGCAGGACTGACAACGATGCCATTTAGCGAGGCATCTAAGATTGTTTCTATCCCCAGGTGACTTATAAGTTTCACAAATCAAACAAGGCTAAATTCTCAGTGATTCCTAAGTAGACTACATTACCTTGTGACCTTAGTTGTAGTATGCCCTCAGATGTGTACCTGTGCAGTGAAGTATGAAGGTTTAGGGAGTCCAGTACGTCAACTGTTCCAGTGACCTTCATAATCATTATCAATGTCATGTAGCCCAGGCTGGTCCTCAACTTACTATGGACTTGAACTTCTGTTCCTCTTGCTTCTACCTCCCAAGAGCTGGGATTACAGATGTATGCCACATGCTGGCAGCTATGGGGAGATCTTAAGAGCTCCAAATGACACACATTTGGTTCTAGAAGGCACAGAGTGGCCCTGAGTGTTCCATGGGGCTCTGTGTCTAATCTGAGGATGTACTCTGGCCCATATTATATAAGCTCCACTCTTAACCCTGACTCCACACCTACCATTAACTCCTCCCGTGAAGACACTTTCATGGTCAAGAGCAGGAAGTCCTTCAAGTAGCTCTGCAGGAGTTCCTGCTGCTGTGCTGTGGGGAACTGAGCAAGATACAGGCCCAAGGGAGTTTTCTGGAAGATTTCCACAAACTTTTTCGATAATCCTACAGAGAGGAAGACAAAGAGGCATGAGCAAGAAACCACGTCTATGGAAGATAGTTACTGCCCCCAAAAGGAGCCATTATACCCAGGCTGGAGGGGTGGTGGCTCTGCTGAACTGGAGCCCAGGGAAAACATGGTGCTCGCCACTGGCCAGATGGTAGGGAAAACAAAGGCAGAACCAATGTTGACGTTAGGTCACAAGCAGCCAGGCTAGCCCCGAGGGAAGAAGAGGCCTGGGAGCCACATCTGTGCTGCATGCACAGAGTGAGTAGGAAGGTGGGCTGCTCCTTGAGCTGGAGTCAGAGGCCACAGCAACTAGAGCCCTGCCTGCCCACAGCTCTGGTCACTTGTTGCCCTAGACAAGCAGGGGCAGATGGACTGTAGTCACGGGACAGGGAGGTGCTTCCTCAGGAGAGACAGCTGTTGCAGACCTGGAAACCAAGGTCAGCACGGAGTGGCTGCACCAGCCTCTGGTGAGTCCTGAGGGGTACTTGTTGCAGAAAACAACTTTTCACCAGAGATGTTTGGCTGCCATTTTTTTCTAGACAGACAATGGCCAAATCTCTCATGTGACAGCAGGGTACTTTGTGACTAGGAGGACCTGTGGGTCCACATGGAGGAGGATACTTTGCTCTGGTTGCCAGCATGTCCTGCTGAGGTTCCACAATAGGGACATCTCCCACGGCTGCCATCTGTGTTATTTAGGAGCCTCAGATGAGAATAACCTTCCTACATCAGGAAGCAAACTCTCTGTGATGTAAATGACCTATTTTGTCATGCTCCCAAACAGTGACTAACAGTCACTTTGAAGGCTATCCTTGTCACCTACAGACTTATACCCTTGATGGAGACTTGCTCCTTCAACAAAATTTTAATTTATGGTTATATGTATTTGGGCATACACATGCATGTAGTATGATTTATTTTGAGCATTGGTCCTTTAAAGCACCTCTAGTTGCTGGTCAAATGGCCCTTTAAGAATTCTTAGCTATTAGAACTGTTTGATCCTAAGACTGTCAAGTGTTGGTTGCCCCTTGGATTTTGAGGAACAGGATAGGCTTTGAAAAGCCAGCTGAGGGGTTGGGGATTTAGCTCAGTGGTAGAGCGCTTGCCTAGGAAGCGCAAGGCCCTGGGTTCGGTCCCCAGCTCCGAAAAAAAAGAAAAAAAAAAAAAAAAAAGAAAAGCCAGCTGAGGCAGAGAAAAGGGACAAGGGGCCAGCAGAATGAGAGGAAAAGGCAGTTGGTACAGAAGACAGATGAGCCAGGAGAGGCAGAGCTGAGCAGATAGGGTACCATGGTTGTAGTTTGGAGCTGCTGGTATTGGGAACACTGGGAGAAGGGGGTGTTAAGCAGACTGTTGAGGGGGCCAAGGGAGGAACGGTTGGGAGAAAGCTTTGAAGGGGCTGGGCTGTAAATTGGGAGAAGGGCTGGTAGGGAGGTAAGAGAATTGGTTATTGTGTGTAAAACACACACACCAAAACCATTTTACACATCTACTCATGTGACTCAGCACATGACAGGGGACAACTTGGGCAATCAGTTCTCTCCTACCACGGAGGTCCTAAGGATTGGACTTAGGTTGTCAGGCTTGACAGTAGGTGCCTTTACTCACTGAGCCACATTACCAGCCCTTTAAAAGAAATTAAAATGGAGGAATGATAAACTGGAGACTACTCCACACCCAGAGTGTTAAAACGAAAACCTCCACAACTGTCCAGCCTTCAACAGGTTAATCCATTGCAGTCTTGAGGTGGCCGTGGGGGAGCCTCACCCTCTGTGTCTGTGATATACTGAGCCTGCACCCAGAGCTCCTCCAGGTAGTCCCTGATTCTCCAGCTGAAGGGGACAGCATTGCAGGCATCCTTGAGCAGGTTCATGTGGCTCTGCACCAGGATGAAGGGCATCTCACTGTTGGACCTGCAGCAAGGCAAATGAGAACGAGGCTGGTGAGTGGAGCTTGACTCTGGCTGCTGTGCACAATGGAGACCAGCCCTTCAGCCCTGAGAGAGGCTGGTGCTGGGGGACGGCTCTGCACCGGAGCCCTTGCCTATGCGGGTGACACGCTAGGCAGCATTTCAGTACAGCAAGGAACAAGGATAGAGACAGTGGGGGATGGCGGATGGTTCAGTCAAGTCACACCATGCAAGCGCGAGGACCTGAGTTTAGATTCCTAGCACCCCCATTTGGAAGGGAAGGTGCAGTTGCACACACTTGAAATCTCAGTGCTGGGACGACAGAGATGAGGGAAAATCCCTAGTCTTGGCTGCCCAGCCACTAGGTAAGCTTCAGATGAGAGAATCGGTCTCAGAACATAAGGTGTGAGGTGGGAGAGGTGGTTCAGCAGGTCAGAGCACACACTACTCTATCAGAGCACACACTACTCTATCAGAGCACACACTACTCTATCAGAAACCTGAGTTCACTTCCTAGTACTCACATCAGATGGCTCATAGCCACATGGAGCTGAGTCACACACACACACACACACACAGACACACACACAGACACAGACACACACACAGACACACACACAGACACACACACACAGACACACACACACACACACACACATACAGACACAGACACACACACAGACACACACACACACAGACACACACACAGACACACACACACAGACACACAGACACAGACACACACACAGACACACACACAGACACACACACACAGTCACACACACAGACACACAGACACACACACAGACACACACACACACACACACACACACACACACACACACACACACACACACAGTCACACACACACAGACACACAGACACACACACAGACAGCACACACACACATAGACACACACAGACACACACAACATAGACACACACAGACACACACACAGTCACACACACACACACACACACACACACACACACACACACACACACAACAGTCCAAAGTTGTTCTTGCCTCTGTGACAAGTATGTACACACACAGACACGCACAGAGACACACACACACAGAGACACACACACACAGAGACACACACACACAGACACACACACACAGACACATACACACAGACACATACACACGGTGCTGCCCTTGGTCTCCACAGGCATGAACACTTACAAGCATATGCACATAAAATTAATAAATTTTAAAAAATAAAATTAAATAAATTAAAGACATGGTATTGTAGGTCATGTGGACAGTGGGGGAGGTGGGGGGGTTCTAGGTCAGCGGTTCTGCTATAAAGGAACTCAAGGAAACCCCCTATTTACAGACAAAAGAAAAAGTGGAAGCAGGAGACAAGTAAGGTACCCAGCTTTCATGGCAGACCAGCCCTTCTGTGTTCTTTCTGCCCGTCCGACTCTCTGACTGCCCCTGTGCAGGGGAGTCTGACCATAAGCTTAAAGCCTGTCCTGTGGACATCAACTGCACACTATACTTAAATAAGTGCTTCCATCAGCCATTGAGAGTCCCATTCCCAGAGCTGGAGAGATGGTTCAGTAGTTGCTGTTTCAGATGACTGGAGTTCTATTTCTGGTACCTACATTGGGTGGCTCATGACTGCTTGAAACTCTAGTTCTAGAACCGACCCCTCTTCTGGGCTCTATGGGGACCCACACATGTTGCACCTATACACTTCTCTATATCTATGTACTTCTTGGTAACCTACATCCTGGAGCCCCACAGGGTCAGGCCCTGGATGGAGTTAAAAAGGGAAGGCAGGCGAAGCACAGGCCCTGCCAAGCTCAGCATCTTGGCACAATAGACCCTGGTGTCCTGAACCATCACATGTGCTCTCAGAGTAGGCAGATGGGACAGCAGAGAGGGACTAAAGACCTCTCAGGGGTTTGATGAGTACTGTCTACTCCTATGACCCTCCAAGCTGCACCTGGCACCCTAGGACAGTACCTGCCTAGCAGTCACTTGGAGAGATGCTTTGCTGTGACCGTCCCTTCATAAAAGCAAGGCAGTCACTTACCTTGTGTTATTCAGCGCAAGAGGGATGTTCAGGAACTTAATATCACTGTAAATAAACATCCAAAGATCTTGAGCCCAGGCCGGTGAACCTGGCCGGGCCAGAAGCTCCAGGTTGCCATCTCTGTCGATGTGAGATATCATGCTTGCCAGGATGGGGGTGACCACATCTTGGACCCGCTTCCAAAGGGTGTGTCTGTAACAGGGACAGAGAGAACCCCCTGTGGTCAGGGTAACCATGACATGCATGGCTGCCTCCATATTCCCTTCCTGAGGTTCCCACATGAAAGCCAGAGCAAGAGCTTTCCAACATTCTCAAGAATGGGGAAAGCAACTGGAGAGATGGCTCAGTGGTTAACAGCGATGAGCTGCTCTTCCCAAGGTCCTGGTTTGAGTCTTAGCACACACATGGCACCTCACAACCACCTGTAACCCCAGTTCTAGGGGATCTGCAGGGGGTGCGCAGGTACACACGCATGCAAAAAACTCAAAGATAAAATCAAGCTCTTTTAGTAAAAACAGAAGAAGGGGTGGTGGGGAAAGAGGGCTTCAAACAGGAGCACAGAAGCTTAGAGGCAGAGATGGGGGACCTAGTCTCATGGCTGTGACGAAACAGGTGGCAGCAAGCGAAGGCACCGGCTTGGTTTTATAGTTTCCAAAAGCAGTCATCCATTTCCACTGACAATGAAAACAGTGCCCAGATTCACTGAGAAAGAGACTTTCCTGCAGCTAGCAACAAAACGAAAACCCAAAGTCGGCTTTCTCTAGGTCAGGGCAGTGAGCGCCTCCTGGGATGTAATTCTGAGGCACCTGTGCTCTGCACACGTGTGCTCCGAGATTGCCATGGTCACTGTGTGACTTAACCTGCATTTCCTGCTGACGTGCTTAAGAGCTGGATGGGAGGCAGTGGGAGAGCAGCAGCTTACCAAATCCAGGGCCTGAGCTCAACCTCCCGCCCCATGCCAAGGAGATACACACATATACTGAATAACTAATTGATCATAAAATCATAATAAAATAAAAGAATTATTAAGTAATCTTGGAGATTGGTTTCTAGTGTTAGCATTTAATATAGAGAATTTGAATTGAAGAGATGTATGTACTAAGGGAGAAAACAGACGCCTTGGTGGGCAAAGCCATCCCTTGGCTTAACAAGCATACCCAAAACAGTGACAAGGAGAGACAAGAACAAAGATGTGAGGCAAAGCAAACAGCTGAGCCGAGGCTGGAAGAACCTCCCTGCCAACGGACTGCAGGCTTAGATAAACAAAGAAACTCAAAACCAATCAGCACTCAAGACAGACAAGCGGGCGTCAAGGCCTGCCATCCAGAGGACGCATTTCCGTGTTAAAATGGGGGCAGTTGTAAGCTGTTCCCGAGACATGCTAGTGACCAGAGTGAGAGGCAGCTGTTGCAAAGCTGTGGCGATGAACCCCAAAGACCGCATTCCACATCAAAGGGGTGGAGAAAAGGGAGATGGCGTAGACGGATTTTAAACATGTGAGCTAGAAGACGAGCAGCCACAGGAAGCAGAAATGCAACTGGGTTTGATAGCAGGCCTTACAGGTGCCTTCAGGAGAAGATAAGAGGATGAGGAGGTAACTGGAACAGAAAAGCCTACAGTAGGGGTTGGGAATTTAGCTCAGTGGTAGAGCGCTTACCTAGCAAGCGCAAGGCCCTGGGTTCGGTCCCCAGCTCCGAAAAAAAAGAAAAGAAAAGAAAAGGAAAAAAAAAAAAAAAAAAAAAAAGAAAAGCCTACAGGGAGGAGCCAGCACCACCAGCTTCTGGTCCCCAGTCAACAGAGTCGAAGGCCAATACAGGTCTGCTTCTGGGTGGGACCCCTGTGTACAGTATAGAAATGAGGACCAAGCCCGTGGGGGCCTGAGGTCCTCCAGAGACCTGTGGTACTCAGCCCTCCAACAGAGGCTCTTCAAAGCGCCTCACAAGACCAGAGGAAATGGTCAGTTTTGTAGACAATAAAGTACTTTCCCGGCTCCTAATGCTGCAAATAGTGTCACCTCAACCAATAGGTGCCATTGTCAGCTCATGGTCACAGCCTCTGAGAGCATCACTTTCTATGGCTTATGACATATTGGCAAACACTCACATCCCCCCAGGAATAGATCATCTGGGGGTTTCCCTGAATATTTTTTATTATAAAAAAGGTTTAAATAAAAGACCAGCAATGCCCCATATAACAATGATCCAGGTTCATTTAAGACCCTCAGGAGGGCAGGTTACATCTCAGATTTGCTCAGGGATATAGGAAGAAACACCTGGGCACTTATCCTTGATATAAGAGTCCCACCAGCAGGAGCACCTCACTGAGAGTCGCACCAGCAGGAGTACCTCACTGAGAGTCACACCAGCAGGAGCACCTCACTGAGAGTCACACCAGCAGGAGCACCTCACCGAGAGTCACACCAGCAGGAGCACCTCACCGAGAGTCGCACCAGCAGGAGTACATCACTGAGAGTCACACCAGCAGGAGCACCTCACCGAGAGTCACACCAGCAGGAGCACCTCACCGAGAGTCACACCAGCAGGAGCACCTCACCGAGAGTCGCACCAGCAGGAGCACCTCACTGAGAGTCCCACCAGCAGGAGCACCTCACTGAGAGTCCCACCAGCAGGAGCACCTCACCGAGAGTCACACCAGCAGGAGCACCTCACCGAGAGTCACACCAGCAGGAGCACCTCACCGAGAGTCACACCAGCAGGAGCACATCACTGAGAGTCACACCAGCAGGAACACATCACAGGCATTGTGCAAAGGCCTCCATACATTTTGCTCCTTTTACCCTTGTACCTGAAGGTGCCTGCCTCCTGCAGGGCATCCTGATTGGCAGCCTCCCTGGTGACCCATTCCTTTAGACTTCGGACCTGGTTCTCTTCTTGCTTGTTTAGAAGAACATGGAGGCGCATCTTAGATTCCCGCAAAAAAGAAGCTGTGAAGACAGGACCTGTTTTGTCCTACTCATGCACACTCGGTGGTAGGGCCCATCAGTTCTTCATAGTTCTTGACACACCTCACCCAAGAGGAAAACTGTTTACCCTCAGCCAAGGCAAGTTCTATAAAAGAACCTGACAGATAACCATAGATTCCAACTTTATCCATGCTTCTGCCAAGCCCAAGAAGCCTGGAAGGGCACCCTGTCCCCCTTAGGTATATGACTCAGCACCTGGAGCACAGTGCTCACCATTGAGTGTGTTCTCTTCATTTAAGAGGTCAAGAAGAATGGTGACTCTCCTCATGTTGCGTTCACAGCTCTCACTCTGGTCTCTGAGCATCCCCACAGCACCCTGCACGCAGCTCCGCACCAGTCTGGTAGTGTCCAGGACCTGTGAACACCGAGGAAGAACACAAGACTTCTACTGTGCCTACTGTAGTCTGGACAAAGGCTAGGCCACCCACGCAAGATGGTGGTTTTGTGTTAGCAATCATGTGGCCCCAGGTGGTGGTTAAAGTTGGCAAAACTTACACTAAACCCTACCAGCCACACCTCCTGATGACTGGCTTGAGCACAGCTTAGAGGAGATGATCCCTTACATGTGCATTGTGGAAGGAGGAAAGGTCTCAGACTAACCCCACTGTCCCCTTCCCCCGAATATAAATACAGGCGAGAGGTCAAACATGCAGCTCAAGCGTCTCCCTTAGCAAATGGCAGAAGTAGGACTCACATCACAGCCTCTCAGGTCACAGGCCCTTTTCTTCTCCTCTGAACCTTCTTCTTCCACTTCCATTTGTTCCTCTGCCACTTCCCCTGACTTGCTGGACTCTGTCTCCATCTCCTCCTCTGGGTCATCCTCTGCTAGACAAAAGGCAAGGCAAACGTGTTCAAGACAGCTGCAGGACCAGACTGCCTAGGTTTATACCCAGGTTGGGACTTGCCAGCCTTCCTGTCTGCAGCGATGGCTCTAGAAAAGTGAACATGTGCCTGGTATATCAGCTCCAACTCCAGGCTCAGGCACTCCCTAGCCTGGGCTCTAAAGGCTGGCCAAGGGATCATGGTGTAGCCTGGCACCCTGGGGCACACTCAGGTGGCCTTCCTCTTGGCTCCAGCATTGCTGTGACCTCTGCTGAGGGCCGGGGCTGGAACAGCAGAGTGGCTCTGCATCCAGCATCACAGCTGGCATTTCCCTCCCGACACATACACCATGTCCCAGATGACTGTCTCGTACTCACGCTCGGGTTTGTCCACTGGCTCAAACAGCTGGCTGATGGTGACATTCTGCAGTTTGGTGACATCTGAGGCCATGACTGTCGATCTGCGGAGGTCATCAATATGTACAGACCTCCATAGCCCTGTGAAGAACAAAGTCTCTGGAGTCTTCTATAACTTAGCTGGTTCCTTCTCATTTATAAACAAAATATACCTTCAACCTGGCTTTTTACATTAACTTATTTATATTCATTATTATTGTGTGTATGTATGTGTATGTATTTGTATGTGTGCACACATGTGCCATAAAGCACTTGCGTGGATTCAGAAGATAACCTGTGATCATTGGTTCTCTCCTTAAGAGCCTGGGGCACTCATCAAGCTCAGATGGTCAGATTCCAAAGCAAGCACCTTTACCTGCTCAGCCATCTAGCTGGGCTAACCCAGATTTGTTTTTTAAAGGTTAATTTCTATGTACTTGAGTATTTGACTATGTGTGTATGTGCTCACCACGTGTGTTCTTGTAGGTCAGAAGAAGGCATCAGACCCCCTAGAACTGCAGACATAGATGATAATGGTCTACCACATGGGTGGTAGGAATCGAACCCAGGTCCTCTAGGCCAGCAGCCAGACCTCTTAGACTCTGCGCTATCTCTCCAGCCCCCTAACCCGGATTTTTAATTGCACCACTGCTGAGGGAGTGATTAGTACCCCAAAGTCTAGGACATGTGCAAAAACGCAAGATCTGTCAGCAAGATCGACCTAGGTACTATTTTTTTTTTTTTTTCGGAGCTGGGGACCGAACCCAGGGCCTTGTGCTTGCTAGGCAAGCGCTCTACCACTGAGCTAAATCCCCAACCCGACCTAGGTACTATTAAGACCTAAAATAATCTCTTTAAGAGCATCCACGGTGACTCTAGGCTCCCCACTCACATCTCATTGTAGCCACCACATCGTAATTAGTAAAGGCACAGAGGCGCTGGTATCTCTGACTTCCAAAACACACATGCCTCACAGCAGGAGAGAGCTGGGCAGTGATATGAACATTTCTCCCACAAAATGTCAGTGCACAAAACCAAAGGGAAAGGAAAGTGAAGCTGGGGAGTTGGTGCTGGAGGGAGGGGTGTGAAGACCTCAGAATCCCTACATCATGGCGGGTGGGAGTCAGAGGCCGTGCCCACCTAAGGTAGACAAGGGACTGCTGATGTCACTGCAGTGTGCCCAAAGCTTGTCTGCTTTTGTGCTTTTGATAGAAGTCTTTCTGTGTAACCAGGCTGGCTTTGAACCTGCAGCCCTCCTGCCTCAGCCTCCAGAAATCTGGAATTACAAATGTGTGCAACCTCCATACCCAGGTAACTGCAACTGGGTAAGAAACCAAATTGCCACTCAGTATTGTTGGGATTCAATTCTAACCTCAGACACGGGATCACATAAACACCTCAAATGCTGCTTAAAAACCACATTCTTCAGTGTTGTGGCCCTACCTCCATGGAACCCCACGTATGGTGTACCACTTCCCATTCGAGACAGTTTTGTGACAAAATAAACGAAGACGAAGTCCTCTGTTCCCTGTGTTTTGTTGATTTCATTGATGGCAGAATACCTGTTTAACAAACACCAATCAGTGCCATGCAAACAAACCTGTGCTGGGAAGCTGGCTGGTGGTGCCCCATGAGCTGACCAGCCGTCTCAGCCTCCCAGGCTTAGGTGCTTGAGTGCAGTTCACACCCCCAGGATGAGGTGGGCTCACTGCCCCTCCCAGAATCCTCTGCTCAGAATGAGAATTCCTTTCTCAATAGAGCCCTGTGTTTTCTGGGCTTTGCCTGCTGTGGCTTGGGCCTCTGGCCTTCCTATGGATCCCTGAAGAGGGCTATCTTTGTAGCACAGCAGTGGAGAACTGGTTTATTAACATGTGAGGTTCAACACTAGCCACCCACACATAAACCACGTACATATCACACACACACACCACGTATACACACTCGTATTACCCTCACACCACACACAGTCTGTCTGGTTACTGCCCTTGAACTTGCAATAAATTCATATCATACAATCGAAGACAGTTTCCAAAAAGGAAGTACAAACACATGTCAGGGACAGTGTTGACAATCCTTGTAATGTTCTACTACTGACACTGCTTGTGCTCTTCCCTGGCCGTGTGTGTGTGTGTGTGTGTGTGTGTGTGTGTGTGTGTGTGATATGTGTGTTTATGTGTGGTATGGTGTGTGTGTGTGTGTGATGTGTGTGTGTGTGTATGTGTGTGTGTGATAAGTGTGTTTATGTGTGGTATGGTGTGTGTGACATGTGTGTGTGTGTGCGTGCACACGCACATGTGTGCATGACTGTAGAACCCAGAGATCAACCTCAGCTATCACTCCTTAGGAGTGGTCTATCTTGATTCTGGTCAGTGTCTCACCAGGACTTGGGGCTCTCTGTTTAGGCTAAACTTGCTAGTCACTGGGCCCAGGGGTCATCTGGCTCCTCCTCCCCAGCACTGGTACTGCAAGTGTGCATCGACACGCCCAGCTTTTACATGAGTGCTGGGACCAGACTCAGTTCTCTCGCTTACGTGACCGAGCTATTCCCTAGAACTCTAGCTTTTTCCTTCATGTATACAGTCATCTGGTGAAATAAAAAGAGAATATTCTTGTTAGCGTGTGGCTCGTGACAGACATTGTGCTGCTCGCAGGGAAGATTTTCTGAGGCTGTGAGTGTTGGTTCCCCATGTTGTTTATGGACAAGCTCTGAAAACATACTTGGCAGAGGCTACGAGCTGCGCGCTATGGATGCCATCGTCAAAGTCTGTCTGGATGACAAGGATCTTACGCCTGGCTGGGTTCCTTAAGCAGGAGCTAGAGGAGAAAGGGAATAGATTATCGGGCGGGTTCTCCCTTCCAGAAAAATGGATGAAGGAATTCCTTGAAGCATGGTGAGGCCAGGGCCACAGAGAAAAAGCATGCAGAGAGGTAAGCAGGTAGGCGGATGACTCAGCGGAATTCTAAATGGCCAGCAAGGCTGCCTGAGGAGACTGAGGAAGCTTCATGGGTGGGAGAGAGTAGCGGGGGCAGGGGAAGAGCGGGAGGCCCAGACAGCACCCAGTGCAGTGAAGCAGTGCTCCACTCATTAAGCAGTGCTAGGGCCCAGACAGCACCCACTGCAGTGAAGCAGTGCTCCACTCATTAAGCAGTGCTAGGGCCCAGACAGCACCCAGTGCAGTGAAGCAGTGCTCCACTCATTAAGCAGTGCTAGGGACCACACAGCACCCATTGCACTGAAGCAGTGCTCCACTCATTAAGCAGTGCTAGGGCCCAGACAGCACCCAGTGCAGTGAAGCAGTGCTCCACTCATTAAGCAGTGCTAGGGCCCAGACAGCACCCACTGCAGTGAAGCAGTGCTCCACTCATTAAGCAGTGCTAGTTACAGCTCTGCCAAAGCACCTGACCAGGGCTGAGCCCTAGTGATTGGAGCTCGCAGAGCGCCTCACCGGACATCCTTAAGGAACGAATATTCAGTGTCAAACTGCTGTAGTGACAGCACCATAGGCTTTGAGGCCAGTCCTCTCAGCTCAGACTCTAGGACATCACAGTCATGACTGGTCAGCAGTCTGGAGAAAGTGGTGATCTGCAAAGGAGAGGAGTGTTGGCAAGAACCAGTGAGGAAGCCCATCTTCCCAGGACAGAACCTAGAAACATGAGGAGGTTGGGCTTTGCGCATCATGGCTGCACATGGCTCAGTGTGCAGAAAGAAAACACCAGCCCAGAGTATCCCCAAAGACAAAGATCCAAGAAGAGATGACAGATGACTTAGTCTCCTTCCTGCTTTGGGGCCCTCTGTAGTCTCTGGATACTTTACGACTCACCACAAATGTCACTTCTTATAAACCAGTGGTTCTCAACCTTCCTAATGCTGCGACCCTTTAATACAGCTCCTAATATTGTGGTGACCACCAAACATTAAAATTATTTTTGTTGATAGCTTCGTAACTGTAATTTTGCTACTTTTATAAATCATAATGTAGGGCTGCAAAGATGGCTCAGCGGTTAAGAGCACTGACTGCTCTTCCAGAGGTCCTGAGTTCAAATCCCAGCAACCACATGGTGGTTCACAACCATCTGTAATGGGATCTTATGCCTTCTGGTGTGTCTGAAGACAGCTACAGTATACTCATATACATTAACTTAATAAATAAAATAAATAAATCATAATGTAAATATCTGATACATGACCCTTGTGAAAGGGGTTGAAGCCCACAGATTGACAATGGTGTCAGCCATTGGCCTCTCTTGCCCCTGTCACATCACTCTCAATGGACATCACACTCTTCACCACAGACTCCAATATCCTGAGGGTGTGCTAACACTGTGACGCCAGTTCTCACCTGCTGCCCTGACCTCTGAGCTTCTGATTTCCTCATTTCCAAGCCTACTACTGGCTCCAAACCTGATCCTCATTCCTGAACTTTCTGTGTTGTGAAGCAGAGCCCCCAGGCAGTTAGGAGGGAACCAGTGAGTGTCCTGTCCCTAGATGCCTCGGTGGCCTGCTGTTCCTCCACCAAGTCAGTAGTCAGCCTGGGCAGCTGCACCTGACCATCTCTTTTCCATGTTTGTGTAGGGTGCTTTGTATGGGTGTGCACCACTTGTGCCTGCTGGCCACAGAGCTCAAAAGAAGGCATTGAATCCCCTGGAACTAGAGTTATAGCTGCCATGTGGGTTCTGGGAATTGAATAGAGGTCCTTTGAAAGAGTAGCCAGTGCTCCTAACCATTGCGCTATCTCTCCATCCCCTAAACATTTCTTTGGGTTTTTGGTTTTGTTTTGTTTTGCTTTGTTTTCAAGGCAAGGTTTCTGTGTGGCCTTGGCTGTCCTGAAATTCACTCTGTAGACCAGGCCCGGAACTCAAGAGATCCACCTACCTCTGCCTTCTAGGTGCTAGGATTAAAGGCGTGCACCACCACACCGGACATCCGGTTGTTCTTGATGTAGATCATCTGCCTTTCTCCTCTGACTCTACTGATCCTGAAGCTTTCTAACTGGTCTGTTTCCATGACAGTCTTGTGTCTCACTGTTGTTCCATTGCCAAGGCCCTTCCGGGTTCCTCTAGGCAGGAAGGATCAGGTTCCTTAGTGGAGCCCCTAAGGCCCTCTGAGAGATCTTTCCAACCTCAAGGCAAAGAACTCACAGCTTTGGACCTCAAGTTCTACCAGTGAATTCTCCCAGAGATTCTCACATCTCACTGCCCTCAACCTTGCATGGGGTGCCTCTTAAAGAAATCCTTATATCCCCTTCTCTCCACCCCATCTCATGCATAGCGGGCTTCCTATGTCCCTGGTCCTTCCTGCTAGAAGGCTGCCTTTCTAAGCTACACACACACTGGTCAACGATGAGAGGCCACATAGCTATACTATCTATAAGTCATCCCTGCATGCTGGCTTTAAATACAGCTTGAGTCCCTAACCCTAGGAGCCTAGGACTCTCAGGTGACAGAGCAGAGGGTGAGGCTATGGGAAAGCAGTCACCTCTGTGAAGACAGCCTGGCATTCATGATGGTCCATGCGCAAGTGGGCCAGGAGGAAGTCTACAAAAGAGTTGTGCTGCTGTTTGTAGTAATACTCCTGTGACAGCCGATTTGCAGCGAATGAGCCTAAAGAGGAACCACTCAGCCTGACCACAGCGTCTGGTGTTGCACAATCCAGCAGGATGAACTTGGCCTCTTCAGACACCTTTCGGTACAGCTCCTCCGTGAGATCCCTGCAGCCCTGCCTCTCTACAGCCTGCAGCACCACAGAGGCACAGGCATCGGAATGGTAGCCGATGAAGACGTCTGCAGGACTGTACTTGTGTCTGGCAATGAACTGGTCTGCTTTCACATCTGCAAACTCGTGTGCCCACTGCTGCAGCTCCTGCACGATGCGCTTCTGCCACCCCTGCAGCACGGTGTTCATGTCCAGGTAGTGCTTCTCCAGACGGTTGATGAGGGGCACAGGGAACTGCTTGTACACCACATCTTTCTCCTCGATGACGATGAGGCGGAAATCAGTGTGGACTCGACACTTGACTCGGTGGGTACCTAGTCCAAGGTCCACGTACTTCTGGCCCCCAAGGAAGACATAGTACTGGTTGAGAGCATCATACAGGCTCTCATAGAGATTCTGCAGGTTCAGCAACACTACCATCTTCCCTGTCTCCATGCAAACCTTCACCCGGTTAATGTTCCTGCAGATCTGGGTGTATTCCTGGTCCTGGGGAAAGCTGGAGCCAAAAATGATCTCGGGTTGCTGACCCTCAAAGAATGTCTGCTGTAGGATCTGCAGGGCCACATAGTTCCTGGTCAGCACAAGCAAGTAACGGGAATCAGCACTGTCCAGGCCCCTGCTGGATGCCTGCAGGTCAGGGTGAATGTTCTGCTTGATGAGCTCCACAGTACTGACTTCTTCCTTGTACAGGGTCTCGGGAAGACTGGCTGTAAAGATGCTCAGGGCCCGGATATCGTCTTTACCACTGAAGTTCCGAAGGACAGCATGAGCGATGTCTCGGGGGGAGAGCCCCTTTTTAGAAGCTTTGGCTTTGGCAAAGACCATCTTGATGAGGCTGTAATAGTCACGAAGCCCAAAGAACTCCTTATCCTGCTTCTGACACACTGTTTCATAGGCCTTGGCAAAGGGTGCAAAATACCCGCGGATTCTATCCTGAACCAGCCTGTCGGAAGAGCAGATCCCCTTGGCGCTCTCTATGAGCTCTTTCTCATTGGGACTGCCACGTGACACAAAAATGCCTCGGTTCATCTTGGCAGGGTCTAGAGCCCAGTTGGAAATGCCAACGAAGCCGACTTGTTTGTACGGGGCAGGGTCATCTTCAATGCACCCGTCTTCCAGCAGGGGGTGCAGGGTCTTGAGGGGCATCTTGGGTGAGTCTTCAGCCAGCCCCACCTCATCCAGCACCACCACGGAGACATACTGCTGCAGGTCCTTCCCCTGCTGGAACCGAGCGCACTGCTTAAAGGTGCTGATGATGCCCTGCGGGGTGGAATGGGGGCTGCACTGGAATGACACCAGATGGACCTGTTTCAGGCAGCGGAAGAGGTCCGAGGAGGCAGCCTGCCCTTGCATGGCGTCTGCTACAATAATCTTGGCCAGGGATTTGGAGCTGCCGGGCTTCCCCACTAGGAAAAGTGGAATCTTAAGCTCGATGCAGATTACCATCATGAAGACGTTCTCCTTCAAAGCCAAGTTCCTGGCTATGTTGCTCCTTATGGGTGCATCCCTCAGAAAAAGATCCTGTACATGCGTGATCTCATTGAGGATGACCTTGGGGCTGTTGTATGGTTTGGGAAGGCACCGGGCAATGGCTGCACGGTAGGGTGCTTTCTCTTCTAAAGAGGCGTGGTAGCATACCCCAATGGCCATCACCAGGGACCAGAGAACAGGATCTCTCTCAAAAGCAGGCGTGCTGTCACAGCATTCACGGAGAAAGTCGGCCAGCTTGTTTAAGAGCATGTTACTGTGGTCGTGAAACCACTGGAAAACTTTCACACAGCGCTCCACGTCCCGGAGGCTGACGAAACCACATTCATTCTCTCTCTTCCTCATGAACTCCTGAGAGGCAGAGAGCACGTTGGCAATCACGAAAGTCTCTCTTTGATCCACTGTGACAGAGTCCACCAGTCTCTGTACGATCTGTTGGATGTAGAGCCTTTCTGCAGAGTCATTCAGTTGTCCAAAGTCCCATACCAAAGGAATGAGGCTTGGAGGCAGAGCGTGGACTCGATATACCAGCTGCCGCAGGGGGATGGAGCCCAGCCTCTCTGCAGTCTCCTCTGCACTCACTCTGTATCCCAAACCTGCTGACTCCAGGCGGTGGATCATCTCCTGGGAGTGCTTCCGGTAAGGGTTGCAGGCAGCAATGACATGCAGGCCAGAGTCCTCATTTAGGTGCTCACCACCCACTGTCCGGTCGCACAAGACCTCTTTGATACAGCTCACAGCATCTGTTGTGTTGGCTTCGTCAAAGAACAAGATGGTCTCCAGGTTGTGTTGGGCCTTATTGAAGAAGGCTGTTCTCTCAGCATCCTTGACCCTGGAGTAGATCATGGATGGTGTTGTCCCTCCATGGACCTTCACCAACTTCATAGTTTCTGCCTCAATGCTACCGCGCCTGAGGTCGCTAAGAAATTTGATGAGTCTGGTCTTCCCACAGCCCGTCTCTCCCATGATGATAACTGGGATCCCACACCGGAACCGCATTTCAATGGCCAGGATCTTAAGCATATTGTCCGTGGTAAGTTCATATGTTTCATCGGGGTCACTAGGCCACTCGATACCTAGTGCCAGGCAGAGCCTTTCAAGCTTCTCATGTCTGGGCAAGCTATCAAAGTCGATGTTGAAGGGCACTCTCTGAAGCTTCAGCCCATCAAACAGTTCTTTGGTCATGACGTCCTTTTTGATGATATTCCCACTTGAGGGATTGATGGCATCAACATAGCCATTGCTATTGGTCTTCAAGTGAAAACCTATGAATGTCATGGTCATGCGGTCACCGTTGAAGAAAACATATGGATGGGGCTCTGACTCCCATCTCTTTCGAAGAGAGAAGGGAGCTAGGTCTTCTTCAGCTACTCCGTCAATGGTGACCGAGTGCTTACCTGGGCTTTGGTCTGAAGTCTGAAGAGTCGGAGTGGCAAAATCCCTGGCCATTAAGACCATGAAGGTCACCACGAAGTTCTTGAAGCCCCGAAGTGTGTCTCCAGTAAAAGCTGAATTGCAGAAGACAGACGCCTCACAGTCTTTGAGCTGACAGTTCAGAAACCAAGCAAAGTTCCGAAGCTCCGACCAGGAAGGGTTTGTCAGGCCACAGTAAATCAGGAAGTGCTGCAGGCATTCCTCAGGAGAGCCTTCCACAGAGTCTTTTTCATACCGAAATGCGTCCAGGTTCTGCCCCTGATGGAACCGTCTTAAGTACTGGTAAGGTCTTTGGAAAGCTTCACTGCAGAACTCCGCTGGGTCCATCCCAGGTTCTGTGTGGCTCCTCTTGGGAGTCAGCTCCATGTTTATCACCTCCTTGGGAGGACAGCAGGTGACTTTGGGGAAGATATCAAGAAAATTGAAAAGGGGTGCACGTGCATTCTGCAAAGAGGAAACACAGATAAAACAATTATCACTGAATTCCCTAAGTCTTTCTGCCTTAAGTCTCCACACAGTCTGCACAGACTGGCAACTTTTGCCTGCTGAGGGTTCAAAGAACTGAATCAGAAGACACATCCCTAACAAGGATACATTTTCTAACACAATCAGAGACCTGTGTCCTCACTATGCACATATACCTGTGAGGATGTGAGCGCCAAACCTCAGGTCCAAGAGGAACTCATTATAGAACTAATATGCCTTCCTTCCCAGGGAGAAGTCACCCTGCACACTTGGACACTAACAGGAAAAGACTCCTTGATACATGTGTGTGCCTGGCTCTGCTTCACTGACTTCCCTGGGCCTTACGTTTATGCCTTCCACAAATGCTGTCATGTTTAGCGTCTTTCAGGTCCCTGCGCCTTACGTTTATGCCTTCCACAAATGCTGTCATGTTTAGCGTCTTTCGGGTCCCTGCACCTTACGTTTATGCCTTCCACAAATGCTGTCATCTCTAACATCTTTCAGGTTCCAGCCCCATGTTGCAATTTGAACAGAGATGACCAGGAGCGCAGATGGGTTGTTATCAAAATTATTTCTTCCATACACGCCAGTCTTGCTCTTTCTGAATAGTTGTTACCCAACCTGGCATGTTGTGCTTTTCACAGTAAGAGCACAGGACACTTAATGGCAGACCAGGACAGAATGGTGGTTGTGACCCTGTGCTATCTCCATGAGCTGCCTGGTTTTTTTCTTTGTTTGTTTGGGTTTTTTGGTAAGGGGTTGGACCTAAGAGTCAGTTGTAAGTCAAGGTTGTCTCCTTTTGTTATGGAACTGGAGCCTAACTAGAGGTCAGGCTCAGCGAATAAACTCTCTCAATAACCCCTTCACTTTAAGTAGGCACAGAATTTTCTTTTCTACAGTTTCTAACAAGACTGTTCAGTACATTAATCTTCCAGTCATAATGGAGGCAGGGCTCCTATAGCTAAGTTTTACTTGTATAACTTAATATTAACTAATCAGGTATGAAGAAATCCTTCATAGTATCGAGTCTACTTCACGTTTACCCTGAATCAATGAAACAGGCAGCTCTTAACAGAGCTCAGCTGCAAGCCTGGGAAACAGGCTCAGCACCCTCTGGACCATGGATTCTGTGTGCTGACCCTGAGGAAATGCGTCCCAGAAGATTTCACCTCAGTGACGCTGGTCTCTTTCAGTCTGAAGTAATTTCTCAGCCCCAGCTGACCAGCATGAATTGTCCAAGACAAGCAAAGGTTTCACCTTAGTGGTTCTGGTCTCTACTTAATCAGTCAATGCTTCAGTCCTAGCTAACCAGGACCACAGCTCTTAATTCAAAACATCACTCAAATAGCCCTGATATGAGTCTTTACTTCCCTCTAAACTTCACAAGACAGGCCTCCCTGGTCTGTGTTGTTCTCCCACAGAAAATTTACACTGGCTCAGAGGTCAAAGGTCTCCATAATTTTCCCCAAAACACATGGTCAGACCTATCACAGCAGTATCCCATGAGCCTGGTATTGATTTCTGTCCTTAGTTAGACCTTACATTGCTGTCATAAAACACCAAGACCAAAAGCTACTTGGGGAGGAAATGGTTTAGTTCACCTTACAACCCGCATGTTGCACTCTGCAAGAACTAAAGCAGAAGCCAGGAAGGAACACCACCTACCACCTGCTCACCACGGTTTGCTCAGCCTGATTTCTTCTACCATCCAGAACCAGTCCTTCCGGTGGCACTGTCCCCTAGGGGCTGGGCCCAGCTACAACCATTAATCATGAAAATGCCCTACAAACTTGCCTACAGGCAATCTCAAGGAGGGATTTTTCTTTTCTTTTTTTTCTTCTTTTTTAAAGATTTATTTATTTTTATTTATATGAGTACACTACAGCTCTCTCTCTCTCTCTCTTTTTTTTTTGGAGCTGAGGACCGAACCCAGGGCCTTGCGCTTGCTAGGCAAGTGCTCTACCACTGAGCTAAATCCCCAACCCCTACAGCTCTCTTCAGACACACACTAGAAGACGGCATCGGATCCCATTACAGATGGTTGTGAGCCACCATATGGTTGCTGGGATTTGAACTCAGAACCTCTGGAAGAGCAGACAGTGATCTTAACCACTGAGACATCTCTCCAGGCCTGGAGGGATTTTCTTGACTGTGGTACCCCTTCTCAGATATCTCAAACTTGTATCAGGTTGGCAAAACTAAATAAATTAATAAGTAAAAAAACAAATAAATAAAGCGGGATGGAAGGGCTCCACCCCCACCAAACCGCTCTGTTTTTCTCGATACACACCAGTTTAGAAGACCTCTTTGGCCGTATTGAGTGGGCTTGTGGGATTTCAACAACATATAAATGACACGGATTCCGACGCCACATTTTCCCATTTATATCCATTAGGTACTGCAGAATGAGGAGTTTGAAAAGGAAGATGGGAATTCCAGTCTGAACCTAAAGAAGAAAACATGTGGGCTTTTGAGTAGGATGGCAGCCATTTCTCTCAGCCTATAAACTGGCCTGTTTGTCCCTTGACGGGATACATGTGGAGAAAGGAGGCAGTCAGCATCAGGGAACCATGCCTTCCTCACGGTCGTTGGATGATGCCAGGACACTTACCGAAGTGCTCACATCGATGTGGAATATGACCGGCGTCTTCTGATAGTTCTTCTTCAAGAATGGCAGGAGGGCGCTCAAGACGTGTTTCTCGTCTATGTGAGGCTCTGTCAACCGAATAATTTTTAAAGGCACCGTCTCATCCTGTAGCTTCATCTTTAGTTTTTTGTGCAACGTGCTCACGTAGAGAGACTTTCCTACAATGTGAACATACATACAAAAATTAGGCCCCAAACCTACAGACCAGGAGAAACAGAACACGGAGATGTCTTAGAAGTGACTCTGCTTGATTCCGACCAGGGACTACTTAGTGGCTTCATTTCCCCCGAGTCTTCAGGTTCCCTGTCGACCACCCACCGATCAACTTTGCTGTTCCCTGGCTACTGATGGTGCATCTAAGTCAGTGATGGCAAAAGCTAGAGTGTGAGGAAACTCTCCCAACAGAACAGGGTGGTCAAGGAAGACAGCACGGAGGAGAACAAGCGGCAACCAAGGAGGCAAGGTCAGGGTTTCTTGTCAACCACAGCCAACACTGATGCCAGAAGCCAGCAGAGGTCACAGAGGAAAGAAACTGCAAGAAAGGAGGTGCTTAGGAATTGCCCAACTTTCAAAACTAGGTGAGAAAGGACAGAGTTCTTACTGGCTTACAGGTAAGGAAGAGCCAAACCCCTGAAGGAGTGCCTCATCAGAGTCACCCCTGCTAGAGAAGGAAGCGCGTCACTGGGCAGTGTCTGAGAGGGGCCCTTCATTACCAACACCAGCTCTTTCAGAGGTCACGATTCCCACACACAGCCCATCTCTGAACACAGTTGCTGCTGACTGGATCTGCTTCGGGACCTGATAATGGTTCTCCAGGTAGGCTTGGATGTCCGGCAGTGGGGCCTGGGGCACCAGGGGGACTTTGTGCTGGCTGAAGGTGGAGGGAATGTAGCAGTGCTCCCGGGCAGCATCGCAGAGTATCACCAACTGGTAGTCTTCACGGTGCACCTGTGTGCTCAGGCTCTGGAAGAGCTCCTCTGCCTGGCAGCCCACTTCATAGCTCAGCTGGTCTGCGAACAGCAAGCTGTAGACCTTGTGCTCCTGGGAGTCCAAAGTGAGGCAGCGTCGCAGGAGCAGTTCCACCTCCTCGATCGTGGTCCCTGGGGTGCAGAGCAGCACCTCATCAAAGGTGGGCAGGGGCTGCATGGGGTCCTGCATGTATATGGCCAGCGTAGCCGACAACACCTCAGAGTGGCTGCACAAGATTAGGTTAGGCTGGCCAACCTGCAGGCCTTTGGGGAGTGGCCGCTCCACAGGAGAGCCACCCAGCCTGGCCAGATGAGCCAGGCATCTACCCAGGGTATCCAGGTCCAGACAGCTCGGCAGGAAGGCACTCATGCACTCTAGGGATTGCGTCATAATAACCCGAAGCTTGCCCATTAGGGTGGACTCAGAAAGTAGCTGCTTAGGCAGCTTTCTCATAGCCTCCTGCAGGCAGTGTCTGGCAGCCTTGTTTTCACAGGCACTGGTAGCTTGTATGAGCTCCTGGACAGTGCATTTGCCTTTAATGAAGGACAGCATCATGAGGGCAGCCTCACTAGGTCTGGGCTTCCTGAGCTCGCTGCTTAGGTAGACCAGCTGCTCAGCTGTGTACAAGTTGAGGTAAAAGTGTGTAGCTCTCTTCTGGGCGACCACTGTTTTCCACTCGTGTAGGAAGTCCTCCATCTGCCTGCAGAGTGCTCCCAGGAGCTGAATGACATCTCCACTCTCTGTCAGCTGGCTCAGCAGCTTCGAGCCAAAGTCCATGGAGATGCCCCCACCGGGGCAACAGTAGACCTTAGCAGTCCAAGTCCTGAACAGCATGTTGCCCGCACAGTGCAGGTTTATGAAGACATGTACAAGCCGCTGCATGTTGCTGAAGACCTGGGAAAAGGGAGCCATGAGGCCAAAGCAAAGCACAGGCCCGCAAGGGAGATGAACTACCCTACCCACACCTGCCTGCTTACGACTCCAAGGTCTCAGGCTAGCTCACCTCTCACAAAAATCTGCCTAATATTCGCTACACCACAGTCTTTCCTTCCATAGTTACATGGGTTAATAAGGACCACCCATCGCCTTCCCTTCCTTTTCCTTTTCCTCTTATTGGTTTTGTATCCCTGGCTATCCTGGACTTCACTAGGGAACTAGACAGGCCTTGAACTTACAAAGATCCCCCTGCCTTTGCCTCCTGAATGCTGATATTAAAGGCCTATGTTACCATGTTCAGGGAAAGACAAGGGACGTCAATGTAAATACTATGTGGGGGCGCATTTGTGCGCGCGCGTGTGTGTGTGTGTCTGTGTGTAAAAAGCAGGGTCTCATGTTTCCAAGCTGGCCTCAAATTCAAGATCCTCCTGCCTCGACAGGAGTATAGAGGCTGTGAAGTGATTGTTTATTTCTAAGAACATCTGTTGGTCATCTCTTCTCCACAGCTGGTCATAGGTCCTCCTGAGGAAGACCTGCTGCTAATTAGGTCTACCCCACTTCAGATACGTCTCAGGGGTTGTGATTTGGGGTACCATGCATCCTGCAGAACCACGGCATAGCTGTATTAACCAAAAGCCTACTCAGACCCTTTTCACTCAGTAACAAAGTGACTGTCCTGGCTTGGAGCCAGAGGGACCTTGTGGACGGGCAGCAAGAGGGACCCTGTGGATGGGCAGCCAGAGCCATTTGCTCACCTCGGAGAATGTCTCCACTTCTACATTGCTGCTGTGGTCTTTCCTGCCAGACATTAGCATCAGCTTGTTTAAAAGCTCCTTTAGCTCCTCTGTGGAGTATTTGCGAAATGCCTCCTGGTAACCATGGTCATCAGGGAGGAGGAGGTGGAGAACAGTGTCTGGGGAAACCTGGGAGGTAGCACACATTTTTAAGTTAGTTTTTGGTACAGAGTCCCATGACTTTGTAGCAAGACCACAGGGCCATACAAAAGTGCACCAGGACTTGGGGAGGTTCACCTTCTGGCCATCTTTGGGGGCCTCAATAACGTAGATGCCCCTGCTGTTGATTGCTGTGGCCAGGGACAGAGATGAGAGCTCCACAGACCCATGGCTTTCCTTCACTGTCTTCAGCCACTCCAGGTTCCTGGCAGAGTCTTTCTATTGGGACAGAAGCGGGGAACAGGCTGGAGAGAGCAGACGAGCCCTAGCTGGTGCTCAGCTGCTCCCCACCTCCCCCCCCACCCCCGAGCACATGTGCAGTGTCTGCTCGGGGTGTCCCCTGGGCTCTGTCGTGCAGCGTCATCAGTCAGGCTTCCACTGTTCTTGAAGCCCTAGCTGGCAGGTGTAGGGCATTGGGGCTTTGGGTTTATTTACGGACGCGTGAGAAGCCACACATGCAGCACAAAGCTCACCACACACAACAGTCGGATAACAGAGCGTTAGGGGGCCTCGAGCTTTCTTGTTTCTTCCTCTTCTTTTTGGAAATTTCTTACTTTGAGCAAGAAATACAACTTGAATCCCAGCACTTGGGAGGCAGAGGCAGGAGAATCTCTGTGAGTTAGAGGCCAGCCTGGTTTCAAACAGATCTTCCTGCCTCTGCCACCTGAGTTCTGGGATTTAAAAGTGTGTGCCACCATACCTGATTAATTTAGTTTTTAAAATTTGAGCATTTCCTTATCCATGCATGTGCTTCATGTGGATGCCTGGACCATGAGAGGCCAGAAGAGGGTGCTGTACCCCCTGCAACTGGAGTAATGGAAGGTTGTGAGCCACCACGTGGGTGCTGGGAACCAAACCTGGGTCCTCTGCAAAAGCCGCAGGGGCTGAGCCACTGTTAAGCCTGAGTGGTAGATTCTTAATGTCCATTCGTGATTTCTGAGCATGACCAGTGGAGAAAGGAAAGCATGCATTATGGGCTGTCATTTGCATGTGAGCTTTTAGCAGAAAGTTTGCAAACTTCACTTTCCCATAGGCAAGGTTTCATCATGGTTCTTCCAGCCATCCTTCCCTGCTTCTTGGGGCAGAGACCAAGCAAGCCATTTTCTATGTGACTTCCTGACTCAAGAGAGAACACACGTTCCTGTGCACAATGGGGATCTGTCACGAAGCAGGTCTGTCAGTGCCAGCCTTGCCAAAGCCCTTGGGATCTGTAATAGCAGTCAGCTATTACACTTAGTCTGCCTTGGGCCCTGAGTAGACTTACCAGCTTATCTGGCAGGTGCTGGTCATTGTCCAGGGCCCTCCAGAGTTCCTGCAGATGGTTCATGAACTCGTTGAAATCTGTGTTTGCATCCAGCTTGTACAGGAGAGAAGCGTAACCTTGCACAGCATCATGGAAACAGGCCACGCGGTCCACATCAATGTCATTCTCTCCCGCAGAGATGGAGGCCAGGTCCACAAACACCTTGAGTTCATTGATATCTTGAGAGGCAGAAAGAGGAGATTGGCACACAACCATGCTGAATTTTGGACAGTAATTCTAAGTGAAGCTATAACTGGACACCAAGCTAATGTCTTGGTTTGACCCACTTCCTGCTTTTGCTAAGAACACTGACCATATTGAATCTATTGACTGACTTCTAATCTTTACCAGGTAACACATCTCAGGCCTTACACTAGGCTTTCTGTGCACAGTAGCCTTGACTCTACATAACGTCACTTAAACAGAGATGGCCAAGGCTCAGCTGGTAAAGAATATGCTGACAGTGAGAAAAACTGAGATAACTTCTCCACAGGCTTCCAATCCGCTCAACAGATAGGCATAGAGGTGGAGCCAAAGCCCACAGAAGGAAGCAACTCAGTGAGAGCTGGAGCCAGTGCAGCCTCGGTGGCAGCAGGAGGCACACCTTCCTCCTGCAGGTCCAGGGTATAACAGTCTGCTGCCTGCCCTCTTTCCATCCCTCCCCGCCCTTCACTTCCCCACCCTGCTTCTGCTCTTTCTAATCCACATAACGAAACAAGCTACCAAGCTCTCTGCTGGATAACACCTACATGAGGGTGTTACAAAAACTCCATCTAGACAAGAGCCATCCTGTTTTCTGGAGAAGACTAAACGGGGAGGACAACTGGAGGGACAGCTCAGTGGTTAAAGCACCAGATGCACTTCCAGAGGGTCCAGGTTCAGTTCCCAGTTCCCACATGGCAACTTACAACTATCTAAGGCTCCAGCTCCAGGGGATCTGATACCTTCAGGCCCTCCTAAGTACCAGGCATGTGAGGGCGCATAGACACACGTGTAAGAAAAATGCATAAAAACGCACCTATGTAATTAAAAAATGAAAGGCGGTGGTGAACACCTTTAATACCAGCATTCGAGAGGCAGAGGCAGGTGGATCTCTTGTGAGTTTGAGGCCAGCCTGCTCTACAGAGCTGAGTTCCAGAACAACCAGGTCTACACAGAAAGACCCTTTCTCAAAATCAACAACAGCAAATAGGCTGGAGAGATGGCTCAGTGGTTAGGAACACTGACTGCTCTTCCAGAGGTACTGAGTTCAAATCCCAGCAACCACATGGTGGCTCACAACCATCTGTAATGAGATCTGATGCCCTCTTCTGGTGTGTCTGAAGACACTACAGTGTACTCACATGCATAAAATAAATAAATAAATCTTTAAAAAAAAAAAGTACTTGCTGGTCTTGGAGGGGACCCAAGTTAAGTTCCCAGCACCCACATAGTGGCTTTCAACCAATTATAACCTCGGTTCCAGAGAATCTGACACCCTCTTGACCTCCACAGGCACCAGACACATATTGGTTGTATTGGCACACATACATACGTGAAAATACTGTTACACACAAAATAATAAAATTATAAATGAAGGGCTGGAGAGATGGCTAAGAGCACTGACTGCTCTTCCAGAGGTCCTGAGTTCAAATCCCAGCAACCACATGGTGGCTCACAACCATCTGTAATGGGATTCAATGGTCTCTTCTGGTGTGTCTGAAGACAGCTACAGTGTACTTATACATAATAAACAAACAAACAAACAAATAAATCTTTATAAAAAAACAAAAATTAAAAATTAAAAGACTAAAGGAAGCGGTTTAAAAAAAACAGAACTTCAGCTATTCACAGCAAACAGGGAGTGACAGAAGAGCCCTGAGACACCATCTGAGTAAAGTGTGTGTGCGTGTGTGAGTGTGAGTGTGCGTGTGTGAGTGTGTGTGTGAGTGTGTGAGTGTGAGTGTGCGTGTGTGTGTGTGTGTGGGTGTGGGTGTGTGAGTGTGAGTGTGCGTGTGTGAGTGTGTGTGTGTGTGTGTGTGTGTGTGTGTGTGTGTGTGTGTGTGTGTCCCATCAACGAGATGACTCTGCCTCTTCTCCTAAAGAAGGCAAGGAACAACTGTCCAGCTGGTGCCACTGGCAGGACCTACGCCAGCCCAAGGGGTTGACGATACCTTTCAGAGCCTCGTGCAGCCAGTGGACAAGCTCCGTCTGCAGGGCGAGTTCCTCCAAGCAGCGGTGGCGAAGCTCACTGATGTCTTGGAGCAGCTCTTTGGCCTTGATGAACTGTGGGCTGATCTGGTTCAGTTTCTCATTACGAAAGTCCTCAAAGTCATCTGCCTGGAAGGTGAAGTTTAGCTTGTACTGGCCCTGGTTAGCCATGCCTAGGCAGGAACAGCCAGCCCATAGCAAGTGCCCATCACACTTCCATCGAGGACCACAGGATTCCTCCTTTCTGGGCAACAGTACTCCTGCTCCTTCCACTTCTTGCTCCCCATACGCAACCTCCCACTCCACACCAGAGCTTACATGGTCTCTGAAATCTGTTTCTCATCATAGCACTACGAGGTCTCTCTGTCTCTCTCCATCTCTGTCTCGGCCTCTCTCTTTCTCCCTCTCCCTCTCTCTGTATATATAGATAGAATATATATACGGATGAATGGATGGAAGGATGGATGGATGGATAGGTAGGTAGATAGATATAGATGTGTGTGTGTGTGTGTGTGTGTGTGTGTGTGTGTGTGTGTGTGTGTGATGGTTTGCAAATGCTTGGCCCAGGGAGTGGCACTATTAGAAGGTGTGGCCTTCTGGGAGGAAGTGTGTCACTGTGGGGGTGGCCTTGGAGACCCTCCTCCTAGCTACCTGAGGATGCTTAGTTTGTTCCTGGCTTCCTCTGGGTGAAGATGTAGAACTCAACTCCCCCTGAACCATGCCTGCCTGGGTGCTACCATGCTCCTGCCTTGATGATAATGGACTGAACCTCTGAACCTGTAAGGCAGCCCCAATTAAATGTTGTCCTTATAAGAGTTTCCTTGGTCATGGTGTCTGTTCACAGCAATAAAACCCTAACTAAGACAACATATATACATATATTTCCCCTATTTTACTGGTCTGCCCCAAAGGCGGCCATGGTGACCCATGCCTCTTATTTCAGCACTTGTCTGAAGGCAGAGGCAAGTGGATCTCTGTGAGTTCAAGGCCAGCTGCCACCGTGGTCTACATAGCAACAGTCAGGACGGCCAGACTACATAGCTAGACCCTGTCTCAAAATAGAGACAAAAGACCTCTCATCCCAGCTCTGCTGGGTGATGTGTTGCTGCTGCTGCTGTTGCTGCTGCTGCTGCTGCTGCTGCTGCTGCTGCTGCTGCTGCTGCTGCTGCCTAGAGCTGATACAATTACATCTGGGACAAATGCCTTTCCTTCCTTCTGTGTTTTTATGATCTTATTAAAGAACATGGAAAAGGAGGCCATGAATTTGAAAGAGAGCAAGAAGAGACACAAAGAACAGTTTGGAAGCGGGAGAAATAACTATACTCTCGAACATAATATAGCAGAGCATGGCCTCTTCTTGGGTTGCTGATCCCCATGGATGGCCTGAAACCCATAAGCTATCACCTTACTCAGGAAGAAAGATGGAGCAAAGCCCCCATACGGGTGAGCAAAAAAAACAAGAGCTTTGCTGCTCCCAGCTGTTTAAACATCACACCAAGTCACACTGAAGCCAGAAGCCCCACCCAACTCAAGCCAGAAGCTCCCCTCCCTTGGGGAGATCCTTACCCCTCTTGAAAGCCAGCAAACAACTTACAAAGTTTAACAACGGGTTAAGAACACTGAAGTCACCGGTCACGCCCAAAGCTCTTCGGACCTGCACGATGACCTTGGCAGAGCTGACAGCCTGATACAGGGTATGGTATTCTTTGATCTGCCTAACACGCTGTGAGATCCAGCCTTTTCTGTCCTGGGGGTCCAGAGTGCACATGAATTTAAGATCAACATTCAGTTCATCATATTTATCTTTAAAGTCTCTGAAGATGACATCAACATCAGCAAAGGTGATCTCTCCTGATCTCAGATTCATGTAGAGCTTGTAGAATTTCTCATAACAAGGGTAGTACAGGTGGTCAACGACGTCTGGAAGCGAAAGCTTCAACTCTCTGCGGTCCTGATCCAGAGTATCATTACTCAGTAACTCTGCTGTCTCATGCCAGAAATCCTGGAAGACATGGCTGTCTTTCAGAGAGTCTAGCTTGCTTGCCATTTCTAGGATATCAGGGCTCAGGCAGTAATGTGTCTTCCTGTTGGAGAATGAGGAATTGGGGGGCTTAATCACAGCTTCATTTAGTTTCTTATTGCTGAGGTCTTGAGAGTGGATCCTTTCGATGTTTCCAAGCTCCACTATAGAAACCAGAATTAAAGGGTGGTGGTTAAATTTCTCATCACAGGAGCATTTTACTTCACTTTCTTGTATTTTGTCCTTTCTCTCTCTCTTCCTCCCTCCCCACCTCTCTCTCTTCCCTATCTCTCTCTCATACACACACCTCTTTTTGAGACAGTGAAACAGAGAGAGCAGTGCCTGTCCCCTGGCACTGGGGTTAAAGGCCTGTGCCACCACCAGCAGCTGGCTTCACTTCTCTTTCTTAGTGAGGGAATGGACAAAGTCTGGATATGGAGGCATATTATCCTCCAAATTGCCAGGATTGTGGCCATGTGCCAGGGTGGGCAGAACTAGAGTTTGCTTTCAGCACTGGGGACAGCTCCCGTTGCCTGGAAACACTAGGCAAGTGCTCTGCTACTGATACACAGCCCTGGTTCTTTCTCTAGATGCTTCTCTAAGAAAAGAAATACAACCGCCAGGGTCATTTCTCTGCAGACCACGTACATCTCTCCTCTCCTCCACCTTGGCTTTGTCAGTTTTCACAAGGAAACTGGGTATACAACTGGACAAAAAGGTCAGTTGGAAAACGTGAACCTTTTCTCTCTCCCTTCTAAAGACCACACTAATTGTAAAATAGAAACTATACCTTAAAAGTCAGAAACTGGGGCTGGGGATTTAGCTCAGTGGTAGAGCGCTTACCTAGGAAGCGCAAGGCCCTGGGTTCGGTCCCCAGGAAAAAAAAAACCAAAAAAAAAAAAAAAAAAAAAAAAAAAAAAAAGTCAGAAACTGGCTGGCTGAGGTGGCCACACCTTTAATCCTAGCCCTCAGGAGGCAGAAGCAGGTGGACCTCTGTGAATTTGAGGATAACCTGATCTACATTGCATCTAGTATGGGCAAATGTCATACACAAAGGAGCAACATTCGGTTCCTAGGGCAGTGACCTACGTGGTGCCCTCTCCTCCTAGCCAGGCACCTAGAACTAGAGCAGACATTCCCAGACATGCAATGACTCAGAATGACTCAGACCTCAGGTCCTCTGTCCTCAGCAAGGTAGATGACATGTCTGACAAACAGAGTCAGAGGAAGAGGTTGGGGATGTACAAGGGAAGAGGCCTAGGGGACACCTGCAGGATAAAAGAAAGCCTAGAGCTCCCTGACTGATCTAGCCATGATGAAGCTCCCCATCTTGGGAGAATCACTTCCCCTGGTGGGAAATCAACAGATAGGTCTAGCATGGGAAAGTTGGAGGGATGCTTGCAAGCATGGGAGTGAACACAGAAGTCATGCTGATTCCCTCTGGCGAATGCAAGTGAACTCAGATTTAAAAAAGAATCTGAGACCCAGAACCCATATAAACCTTGGGTGGGCATAGCAGCCTGGCTGTAATTCGACCCTGGGGAGGCAGGGATAGAGGAATCCTCAGAGTAAACTGGCTAGCAAGGCTAGACACAGCAAGCTCTGGGTTTAATTGAGAGGCCCTTTCTCGTTGAATATGGTGAAAGAGGGCTCAAGAAAGATTCCCAGTATCTACCCTGGGCTTCCACATGCACATGCACCCAAGTGCACGTGCACACAAGCACACGCGCGCGCGCGCGCGCGCACACACACACACACACACACACACACACACACACACGTTTGTGCCCCTCCCCTATGGAAATTAAAGATAATTGTTTTAAAGCAGCTCCCCACCCCGCCCCAACTCTGCCTCTACTCTGCCCTCACTGTGCCTTCCTCCACCCTTCACCCTGAAAAGACCCTTAGTCTTTAGTGCCACTCCTGGGGCCCACCTTGCACGAAGTGTTTCACTCTCCCAAGCTGCGTCAGGAGGCTCTCCACGTATCTCTTCTCTCGCTTGAGGAAAAACAGATCGTCCTTTCTCCTGTCCAGCAAGCCCTTCATATCATAGACCTTCTCTTGGAACTGCAGCCTCTGACTATCTGAAAAGTAACTTGACAGCTCACACAACCCTGTATGTCTTCCATGTAATCACATTCTGCTGCCTCTCTCTGAACTTTCTCCGTGGTCAGGGCAATGAGGGACCAGGAAGACTCCCCTCAGCCAGTCGATGAAGAGAGTGGCAGAATAGGCTCTTGCTGCCTCCACCCCACTGCTCTCTCATGATACTCCTCAGATTAAGCTTCTCGGCTCTCTGGTAAGAGCTGCTGGCAGTTACGGAGCCCAGAAACATCCCATCCCCTGTCCGCAACATAGTGTGCCCAAGCTCTCTCCCTCTTCCCCTTCTCAGCAGCCTGAGGCTCTCGGTGTGGTACTCACTTATGTCCCAGATGCCCAAGCTCCCTCCCTCTTTCCCTTCTCAGCAGCCTGAGGCTATCTCAGTGTGGTACTTACTTATGTCCCAGATACCAAGAAACTGACTCTTGTACTCTAGGACCAGCTCCAGCTGTCCAACCACAATGGTGCCATTTTCAAGTTCCCCTGCAACCTTCTGGAACACAGACTCAGCAGTGACCATCAGCCGCCTGCCTTCCTTCGTGATGTGGTTGGTGATGTTTTCATTGGTTCCTGATCAGAGGGAGGGTGCATAGTTCAGAGCCTGGGTCTCCTGACCGATCAGTTCCCACCGGGGATCCCTGATAACTCCACCTGCTACAGCAGTGCTCAGGCAGTTTCCAGTGTGACAACATTTGATTGGTGCATGGCTACAGGTTCTAGGTACATCCTGGACCACCATGCTCCCCACCATCACTGTGAAACTTACAATCAATTTAGATGACAAGATTTTAAATACATTTACTTTTAACTCCCAGAAAATCTCTTTCCTGCTATGGTCAGATTTGTATTAAAAGATCATGCCGGGTTGTGTGCGCTGGCACAAACCTTTAATCCCAGCACTCGGGAGGCAGAGGCAGGCAGATCTCTGGGATTTCAAGGCCAGCCTGGTCTACAAAGTGAGTTCCAGAATACCAGAGCTGTGACATAGAAAAACCCTATCTCAAATAAGTAAATCAACTATTAAAAATTAAATGAATAAATAAAAATAATCTTGTTAATCTGTATCATCAAATACCAAGAACCCTTATCCCCACTTTAAATCCATGAAAAAAACTGGGCATGGTGGATCCCATGCACTCTGGAAGTATAAGCAGGCGGGTCTGAGTTCAAACCCAGCCAGTTCTCCTAGATCAGCCAAGACTACACAGTGAGAGTCAGCCTCGGAAAAAGAAAACAAACCAACAAAGAGCCTGAAACAACTGAGATGCTCTTCAGCAGATGGACAGATCAAGAAACTGTGACAGCTCCGTGATAAAAACAGAACTCAGCTGTCAAGCAACACGCAGACAGGGAGGAGCTTCAAACACAGAGTCCTGTCCAGGAAGAGTCTGTCTCTAAGTCGACAAGCGTCATACGTTTTCAAGAGTGGGAGCTTCTACAAAACATAAACTACAGGAGAGGACCACAGGTCCTTGGCACAAGGAGTTTACTGTGACACTGTGCTGCACCAAACATGCCGACCCAGGGAACCCTACGAACCCCAACTTGAGGAACGTGTGGCAACGCTGCCCTGCTCGTCCACTGTAAAGGACACACCACATGTGTCCCGATGTGAACAGCAGCGCATGGGTGCTGGGGAAGCTGTGTGGGAACTATGTTTTCCGATGAATTTTTCTAGAAAACCTATCAATTGCACGCACGCACGCACGCACGCACGCACGCAAGCACTTGATACTCTCAAGCTGTCAGCAAATGCCTACAGCACCCACCTAAGCAGTCACACATTTTTGCCTCATACCTCACAAGCCTTGAGGGGCTCTCTGTTTGTCCAAGATCCGGCAAAACTGAGAATTACAATCTGACCTGGACCTTCAGTGCTAAACCCAGCACATTACCACTACAAGATCTAAACAGAGCAGCCCACACAAGACACGAAAAGAGCTTTCAGGGGAAGGCGTAAATAACACTTGGGATCTATGACTCCTGTGAGGATCAGGTGGGACTTCCCATTCTGTTGATGAAATCACTGCTCTCATAGTCAATGTTCTGAAGGCCACCTGGGTTTGTTTAGTGCATACATGTGTGTGCATGTGCATTCATTAAATGTGCATACATGTACAGGCAGTCCAGAAACAGTAACCAGAGTCTCCAGTGAACCTGAAGCCCGGCCAGTAGCTGGCCAGCCTCGGGAATCCTTCTGTCTCCACCCTGCAGTACTGGAGCTACTGCAGGTACCTGAGTGCCATCCAGCCACCTGTTACCGCAGCAGGTGCTTCACCTGCCGAGCCATCTCCCCAGCCCAACCGTAGCTCGTAATGCTGCGTACAGAGCAGCCACTCATCTGTACTCTGCACCTCATATCCCTTCATTGGGAACCTGAGGCCTTCAGAAGGGCTATCGGGGAGGCAGCATGGCGGCTGGTGTGCAGTAGCACTCAGAGAATCCTGCCTTTTGTCCTCCTCATCTGGCAGGATGCCCATGCCTGTCCGGGTCCCTCCACTCTTCCTTATCAGCACATCAGCTGAATGTCGAGGTCAGGAGTACACCACCCTCACCAAGCTCCCCACAGACACCAGAACATACCACACAGTTTGAAGAGCTGCCTCACATCTGGCCACTTGAGCAGGTATTTGAAGATCTCATCCACATCAGACACCAGCTCCCCATTGTGCACAGGCCATGACTTGGTTATCACAGCAGACAAGAGGGTACCAAATTTCTGCAAATCTTGACAGGAGAGCCCTTCAAGGACACTGGTCTGAGACTATAAAAAAAAGAGTAAGAAAAGGAGACAGTAATGTCTTAGTAGTTTGTTTTGAAATAAGAGAAACATGAAAACGGGGTATGGTAATCCTAGCATTTGGAAAGTGGAAGTTATAGGCCAGCTGAGGTTATACAAAAAATGCAAGGTCAAGCCCAAGCTAAGTGAGACCTTATCTTAAAAAATAATTTCTTCAGAAGTTATCCTTAGAGGAGTGACTGTAGGTGATGGACGAGTTACGGAAGCGAATATGAAGGCAGCTGTCTTCCTGGTTCTGAGGACAGAACGTCTTTCCAGTTCAGGGTCTGTGGTGGGTTTTTCGTTTGTGGTGGTGAGTACACACAGAAAAAGTGCACTGAGGAAGTGCACGATCCAGTGGAAGCTCCAAGGCGTCCGTGCCGTTCCGCTCTGACTGCAGACAAGTTAGCTGAGTTCCACACTCTCTGGAGCTGGTTAACTTCAGTGTGTGCTTTTGTGGTTGTTTGTGTTTTAATTGCCACATTTTTATAATATATTATTTTCTTCTTTTTTCTTTTTTTTTTTCTTTTTTTTTAGGAGCTGGGGACCGAACCCAGGGCCTTGCACTTGCTAGGCAAGCGCTCTACCACTGAGCTAAATCCCCAACCCCTTATTTTCTTTTTAAAGTTTTCAATGATTTCTTAAATCTCCTCAAAGTGGTGCACAGAGCCTCAATAGGAGAACTGCTCACTGGGGGATAAAGCAATGGCTAAATGCTTGCCTACTGTGTGTAATGCCCTGGTTCAATGCTCAGCACCACTGACGCACAAATATAGAACAGAAATAAAGTGCAGGCCAGAGAAGTGGCTCAGTGAGTAAAAGTGCCTGACGCCAAACCTAACAACATGAGTTCATACTTTGGCTCCCACAAGGTGGAAGGAGAGAACTAGCCACCAAAAAATATCTTCTGATCTCCATGCATGTATGTATGCCATGGCTGGCACGCGTGCACATGCACGAACACATGCACACAAATGCACGCATGCAGAAACACTCAACTGTTAAGTAGAAAGCACACCATTTCTTGGAGCCCTCTCCTCACACTCGGCCAGCAGGGTTTTGACAAGGTGCCCTGGGCAGGAGGAACTCAAGTAGATGATGAAGGGCCTCAGCGGAGCTAAAACTACAGAAGTGACAGGGAGCAGCTCAGCGAGCTGCTGCTCACAGACACGGCCTTGCCTCTTCTCCATCACTGCAGAAGCAAGAATTATCAAAGTAACGCAGCCCCGCAGCACTGCCCACAAGGGTGTAATGGAGGCTCAGCCGGGGAGATGGCTGGGGCAAGGCCTGTGCAAGCTGCCGGGGAGCATTTTGTTTGTTTCAAGATTCAAAGTCTCACCCTGTTGCCCTGATGAGCCTGACCAGGGCTACATAGACAAGGCTGGTTTCGATCTCAGGGACCCACCTGTTTCTCTCTCCCAATATTAGGATGAAAGGCACATGCCAACACATCCAGCCTAGCAGCTGTGGTTTTGCGTGGCACCTAACAGCCCAGAGAACAGGAAAACCATGCTATTTTTCAAGCAGTTGGATGAGAACACCGGATCTCGGCATACATATGGCTCTGGACACAAAGGAGGGTGAGCGGACCCCATGGGGTCTCAGAACAAGCAGGCTTAAGCAGCCGTTGGCAGGCCATATCAGAAACCCCTGTAAACCCATGCAGGAAAGGCTAGTGACCTGGCAGACAGAGCTCACAGCTTCGATGACACACTTCTCGATACTCCTTGCCACGCTGTCATGGGGTCCCTCGTCACAACAATGACTGCTGCAGAAGAAGGAGATCTGCAAACGGGGTGACTCCTGCAGACAAGGAGGGGATGTGAGGGCTGTGAGTGGTACAAGGGCTATTGGGTACCTCACTACAACACCCCAGGGGAACTCCCGCGTCTTCACTGCCTCTGTGCACACACTAAGTGTGTTCACAAGCTGAGGAACAAAAAGAAAATAGCTTCTGTAGCAAGGCATAGTGGCTGCCTTGTGCCTGTCATCCCACCACTGGAGAGGCCACCGGAGGAGGACTTGCTGGGACCTTGAAGCCAGCCTAGAATAGAGTGAAACCATCCCAGAAACCCAAAATTTAAGCCCTTTGTCCCACTCTTCGCAAAAAAAAAACAAAAAAAAAAAAAAACAACCCTGCCAGCACTGGAGCTTGTAAAAATAGGTAAATTTTAAAATATAAGCCATTTCCCTGTACTTCTGTTTTCCTAATATCTGCTGCTTGACAGTTTTGGCTAAAACATTCATGTCACATAAAACCAATCTTCCATGTCAGAAGCCTTCATTCACACTGAAGAGAAGGGGTGTGTGTGTGTGTGTGTGTGTGTGTGTGTGTGTGTGTGTGTCCCTCCACTGTTGTTGTTTCTATTAACTGCCCAGTACAGTATCTGCAAGGGGACCTCCTTGTTTAGGAGTAGGATCCCCATCATGACAAAATGCTGTCCCTAGTCTTCTAAGGGCATCGCACAAGAACTTCGACATTCTTCTGAGGTCAGAAGACAGTGGCCAAACCAGAAACACAGGTCAAAAGTCATGGCTGATCCCCTGCCTCACCACCATCAGCCTTGATGCTCAAGTGCACCCCTCACAACTATTGTGTACTTAGGTTACTGGCCCCCTCTACAGTCGTTCATCTCCAGGAAGAGTGCCCCGACCTCAGGTACCTGTTTGAGCCTCCCTTCCATGTCTCCTAGCAGTGGCCCCTTCCAGCCATACTTCTCAGGGAAGTTGATCCCCACCAGCCTTCGCCATACCTGCAAAATTAAAGAGCAACAACCACAGGGTAGAAAGGTGAAACAGACTGACAGCCAGGTACAGTGGTGCTGACCTGTGGTCCTGGGTACGTGGGAAGTGGAAGAAGATTGCTGGAGTTCAGGAGTTCGAGGCTGACCTGGACACCACAGGAAGACCTGTCTTGAGAGGAAAGGACGGTGCATGCTATAGCAGTATTAAGGGCTAAGAGAGCCAGGCCTCGAGAACAACAGGGCTCCCGGCTCCTCACTGTCGCCGATGAACTGTGTCAGCGGTGTGTCAGGACAGCACTCTGACTCATGTGACAGTTCAGGGCCACCACCACCCTGCCAGCGTGTCACCGCTCTTTGTTTAGAAAGAGTCTCCCCGTTATGCTCCTTCTGAAGAGTTTGAGACAGGCACAGGGGCATGAAGAAATGCTTCCTTCCTCGAGAGGGATCGAAGAGCATGATTACAATTTCTTTGGAAGAAGTGTAACTACAATGAACCACATGAAACTGTACCTGTATGTCCTCAGTGGCCAACTATGCACACCGCCCCACAGCTGTCTGACCAAGGAGCTCAGGGTGCTGCTGACCCAGCCTGCTCTAAGTGGTTCTTAAAAGCACTGCTTTCCAGGCCCGTCTGCAGAATTTGTGTGCCATTCCCTCTATTAGTGCTCTTCCCTCCCGGGACTAAAATGCCATTGCAGCAAGCTCCTGGCCTGATGACCTGGCTCCTGCCTTCAGTGTTCCTGCTGAATCCCGCTGAATCCCGCTGAATCCCGCTGAATCCCGCTGAATCCCGCTGAATCCCGCTGAATCCCGCTGCCTGTATGGCTCTTTACAACTGGCTACAGAGCTGGTTTCTGCTGTGACTTAAGTCACTATTCTTCCATAGAAGAATACAAACCGGGTTGGGGATTTGGCTCAGCGGTAGAGCGCTTGCCTAGCATGTGCAAGGCGAGTTAGGTCCCCAGCTCGAAAAAAAAAAAAAAAAAAAAAAAAAAAACCACTGGGCGTGACGGCACACACATTTAGTCCCAGCACTGGGGAAGCAGAGGCAGGAGGATCTCTGAGTTTAAGGCCAACCCAGACTACATAGAAAATTCCAGGACAGTTAGGACTTAAAAGAAAAAAACAAAAAACCGTCACTAACAGAATAAACAAACAAAAAATCCAAAACAAAATCTTACTTTGCCTACCTACTCTAAATATATACATTTCAAGTACAGATGAGCTCGCCCCACTTATGCAGGGATGCAGAATTAGACATCAGAAAGCCTCCACTGTATTCTCTTCAAAATGCAGAGTAACTTTTGCCTTACATATTGCTGCCGGGAGAACCACAGGGCTCTACCTAATTCCTGTCCTTGGCCATATCTTACCCAAGTGTCAGGACTGAAAAACTAACTAAAACCTAAACTCCAGGCTTTGTGTAAGGGGTCTCTACCTTTTCTACCTTTTCTGTAAGCTTTCTCTTGCCGTCTCAGGGTAGCCTTTCATACTTGTGACTGTCGAGTTAACTGCAAGCACCACGGGATTCTGTAACACTTCCTGGTGATGAGCGCAGCAACTGCCAACCACACCGCCCAAACCCAAGCCCTCTGCAGGACTGTAGCCTCTCAGCTTCTCCACAGGTACCTCTGGCTGTTTCCCCACAGAAGAGTGTCCTTTCTGTCCTCCCCATCATTTCAATGTCACACGCCTAGATCACAGCCTCAACATCACCTCCCACCGCCCAGGTTAGGCAACCTCCTGACACTGTATCCCCATCACCTCATGGCAAGGGGACCAGGCCCAGCCAGGCCCGGCCACACTTCCCATCTGGCCGTGGGTTGTCAATGTCCCTTCTTCACAGAAGGAAATCCCTGGCTAGAGTTCAGGCCATGATGACAGCTCTTGGGTTGGTGGTGATGGTCCCCAGTCCCTTCCGTTCACACCTATGTGCCTTTGGCAGCTTTGTGGCTCCCAGGAAGGCTTACCGCCATCTCATCGGGATAGGAAAGTTGGACGGTGGCATAGTTTCTAGAGAGCATGGGGCTTTTAAACATGGTACGCAGCCACTTTCTCGTGGTGTTCAGGGCCTCCTGGAGGGTGGTCCTCACCAAGTCTTCATAAGATTTTGCAACCAGCCCCTCTTCAGTATGCTGTGGACATATGAGAGAGATTACAAAATCTATAGTCACTGTCAATCCTGATGACCTGATCTGATCCCTAGAACCACATGATGAAAGGAGAAAACTGACTCTTACAAGTAGTCCTGACTTCCAGACCCATGCCATGGTGTGGTCTCTGTGTCTCTGTCTCATGCATATGCATGCACAGACACATACACACATGCAATGCAAATTTTGAAAAGAAAAAACAGAAGGAATAACTTTAAAATATACATTTAATTATCTCCCATTGATGAAGTCAGAGTTGTGTTTGTGAAGAGTCAGTGAAATAGTCCTCTAGCATTTCAAATGGAGGCGCATAGACTCAGACGGGCGAAAGACACACAAACATGAGGGAACACTATCTCAACTGCACAAGGTGACTGGAGGGGATTAGAAGGAACAAAATCAAAGAGAGGTACAGAGATCTGAAGTGGCAGACATGGAATGCAGCTCTGTCCGGCAAGCACAGAGAATGAGGGGCCAGAGCGCTGCCAGCTGATGAAGGCACAGAGGCAGGTGCGCTGGACCACCTCAAGGGAGGCCGACTCTGCTCCCCTGTGCTCAGGGGTAGGAAGGTCCCCAGTGATTTCTGTCAACAGCGGGAAAGAAGTACCCAGCTATCAGTGACATCCTGCTCCAGTTCTTTAGCGTGTCCTTAGACATCAGAAGCCCTGTCTACCTATAGCCTCCTTCTCTCCCTCCAACCCAAGCCCCAGTACCGCCTCCAGCCCAGAGAGAGCTCAGCTGGAGCAGGGCCTCGACCACCTCCCTCATGGCTGAGTCAGCCCAGGTTCCCTTTCAAATCAGGGTTACCAGAAGCCCACGCCTCCGAAACTGTGTCAGACAAGTCCCACTCACCTCTGGAGGACTGAGCTGAAGCACTGCACAGACAAGCTCAGCAGACAGGGCAGGAGTCTGGTAGAATTGTCTGTCAGCAGTGATGCTGCAGACAGTTTCATGGAGGTCTGAACACTCAGTCAAGTAGATCTGTGGCAGGCTCTCCCCAAAGATCCTACACAAGAAAAGGACAGAGGAATCATTGAAACGGTTGAGAAAGGAGAAGAGGTGGGGGAGAGGAAAAGGGCTAAATTAATAAAAAGACACAAGTCCTGTGTGTGGGGTGCCCCCCAGCCCTACAGGCTCAGGCTCACGTTTACTATGTTTGTGTTTGGGGCAAGCAGGGGTTTAACTGCCCAGCATGCCTGGTGTGCCTGGGTTCAAGCCTTAGTCTGCAAAAGGACAAAGGGGGTGGGGCTGGAGAAAGGGCTCAGCAGTCAAGAGCACTTGCTACACTAGCAGAGGACCCAAAGGCTGGGTCCCAGCAGGACAACTGCCTATGCCTCCACCTCCTGGCAGCTGCAGACTGGAGTCAAAGCGGAAAAAGGTCTGAGCGTCAGCACTGGTCAGCACTGGTCTCTCCCCATGTACTGGCTGGTTCTGTGTCAACTTGACACAAGCTGGAGTTATCACAGAGAAAGGAGCCCCCTTGAGGAAATGCCTCCATGAGATCCAGCTATAAGGCATTTTCTCAATGAGTGATTAAGGAGGAAGGACCGAGACCCTTGTGGGTGGTGCCATCCTTGGGCTGGTGGTCCTGGATTGTATAAGACCGCAAGCTGAGCAAGCCAGTAAGTTACATCACCCCATGGCCTCTGCATCAGCTCCTGCTTCCTGCCCTGTTCCAGTTCTGACTTCCTTTGGTGATGATCAGCAATGTGGAAGTGTAAGCTGAATAAACCCTTTCCTCCCCAACTTGCTTCTTGGTCATGTTTGTGCAGGAATAGAAACCTGACTGAGACACCCCACTTCCTGATTTGCAATGCAATTTGAGCCCTACTTCCTGCTCCTCTGCCAGGGCTTCCCCACCGGTGTGGACTGCAGCCCTCCAACAGTGAGGGAGAACACACCCTTTCTCCAGCTGCCTCTGCTAGGCCCCTGTCAGAGCCAGGGGAACAGTGAGGAACGCAGTCACATTCGACTTCTCCAATCTGACTGCCTCCCAGTGGAAAACCCAGGACTCAGATAAGGACAGTGAAGGGACATACAGCAAATGGAGCAAGGGCGAAACTTCATCAGCCAGAGCTAGACACGCAGCACTTCAGAGCTCGGAAAGCGTGGTGTTGGTTTGCAATCTCCCCAGTGACGCCGCATGTGTTCGGGAAGCTATGGCCAGTGTGGACAGCCACCATTCCTCCCTCCCAGAGCTGTGTGGACAAGGCTGCCCTCGGCCTCCCTACTTACCTGTCCTGATACATGTCCACAAGGTACATCAGAATTTTAAAGACTTTCTTGACATCCTAAGACAGTGAAGAGAAGGGAATGGAAGGTGTAACCTTGACGTTGCTGCATTTGGAGATTGAGCCAAGAAAAGGCCTCTGCACACACAGAGCACTAATTCAAAACAGCTACTCTTCTGCCTCACCTGTGTGTGTGTGTGTGTGTGTGTGTGTGCGCGGTGTGTGTGTGTTTACTCAGAAACCATCCACTTGACTCAGAGACGTCTTTCACTGGCTTGGAAATCACCAGCTAAGTGAGGCTGGCTAGTAAGCAAGGATCTGCCCACTGCAAAAGTGCAGGCCACTGTGCCCTGGGTTTCGATGTGGTTCCAGTCATTCAAATCCTCATGCTTGTGTGCCAAGCACTCTACCAAATGAACCATCGCCCCAGCCCAACACATGCAATTCTCTCTGTGTATCTCAGTTCACACCCACCCTGGCTTATAGTTCCACCCAGCACAACTGTCTAAAGAAATTATGATAGAAGTTTTAAAAGCTATTGATAAATTCAGGCAAACCAACCTTTGCCCTTAAGAAACATCACCACCCCTAGCTAAACCAACATCATTACATCTGAGTAGATTTACCTCCCCTCTCATGTGTGTGTGTGTCTGTGTATGTGTGCATGTGAGTGTGTCTGTGTGTGTGTACGTGTGTGGGTGCATGTGAGTGTGTGTATATATGAGTGTGTGTATGCGAGTAAGTGTGTGTGTGTGTGAGTGTGTGAGTGTGTGTGGTGTGAGTGAGTGTGGTGTGTGTGAGTGTGTGGGTGAGTGTGTGTGGTGTGGGGGGTGAGTGTGGTGTGAGTGGGGGTGTGGGGGTGAGGGTAGGGTGTGTGCGTGTGTGTGGGAGGGTGTGTGGGTGGGTGGTGGGGTGTGTGGGGGTGGGGTGTGTGTGTGTGGTGTGTGTGTATGTGTGTGTGTGTGTGTGTGTGTATGTATGTGTGTGTGTGTGTGTGTGTGTGTGTGTGTGTGTGTGTTCACCCTGCTGCCACCCCTCTTTCTTTCTTTTGGTTGTGGTGCTGAGGATGAGACCCTGGCTTTTACTCATGAGGTGAGCACTCTACCACTGAGTGCTCCCGGCCCTGTAGCAGTTAACCTGTTCTTACTAAGCCAGCACTTGCTAACCTGTCCCCACAACCCACCTCTATGTTTTGTTTTGAGATCTTCCCTAGCCCTCGAAGGCGGTATGAAATCCCTTGAAAACAGTCCAGGACCCGAGTGGGCATGTGACTCAGGTATTCTTCGGAGTTCTCCAAGTAGGAAGATAAGCTTTCAAGAGGGACCAAGCTGAACCAGGAGCGGAAAAGGTACTCATCTACATGCAGCAGGGCCATCCTATTCTGCATGAACTGGAGAGCCTGGCTCCTGAGGAAAGACAACACAAGGCAGAGTGAGACTGCAGTGGTCGGCACTGACATAAAGTAAGATAGAGCAGGGGGTCTGATTTTAAGGGTTGTCGTGCTTCCTGGAAAACAAAAGTCAAGGAGTAGGCCAACTACTGGAGGATTCCCTCTAGACCACGAGGGGCTCTCTCCATCCTGTACCAAATCAGGGGCTGAACTGAACAGAGCATCAAGTGTTGTGTGGATTCAGTGGCAGAAACTGAGACCCACATGCCCAGAGTAACTGGCTCATCATCCCTGTCACTGTGGCCAGCCAAGAGCTGTCTTGCCTCTTAGCCCCACTGGATGGCCACTATCACATCCTTACCACGGACATATAAACTTACACATGCACTTGTATGCATGCACGGACACATACATGCACACACACAGAGACTTTTACACACATACACACACACACACACACACACACACACAAACACACACACACACGACACCATAAGGAGAGACAGTGGAGCTATTCCCATGAGATTCATACAGCATAACTGGAAGTAGACTGGCTGAGGGCTTTCCTCAAACTACAGTTCAAACCCCATCTAGCCTCTGAAATACTTGCCACCACCATCACTGAGGAATAAACCATTATTGGATGTACGTAGAAGTCCTATCAGCCTCCCCGGATGGAGTGAGGGGAAAATGACCCAGAACAATAGAACATCTGATGTGACGTTACAATGCTGTGCACTGTGATGTTGAATTACGCCTACTGCTACGGTACATAAGCACCTGGGGCAGAGCCCAGGGGGAGAATCCTTGCCTACCATGCTGAGCCCTGGGTTCCCTCTCCAGTATGAGGGAAAGAAAGAAAAGAAGGGGGGAAAGGAAGGAAGGAAAAAAAGTATAGATTTGATGCCTTGAATCTTAAATTTTCTACGGAACTTCTGTAAGTTTTTCTTGTGCCAGAAAGGAGGCCCCTGTGTGGAAATACAATGTCATTTTTGGTCTATGTAGGCCCATCAGAGCCTTCTCCCCAGCAGCTCTGCTTGTTAGAGACAGCAAGGCAGGGGGTGAGAGAGAAGCTTGGGTGTGAAAGTGCTTGCTGTGCAGGTATGAGGACCTGAGTTCAAATATCTGTAAAAACCAGACACACAGCCCAGGCATCTGTAATCCGAGCACTGCATCCTGCAAAGAGATGGGATGTACACACAGGAGAATGCCCAGATAATCATGGGCTGGCCCCCTGGGCATGCACACTGAGAGAAAAATAGAGACACCACCTCAACACGGAAGGACCACTACCAGAAGTTGTCCTCAGAGCCCCACAAAACACACAAGTACACACACACACACACACACACACACACACACACACACACGCTCAACTCACTCGCTCACACACCCAGAAATAACTAGGCAGAGAATAGAATCAATGCTTATCAAAGCACTTTACTATATGAAAAGCAGAAATGACTCAAGTGACAACAGGGGACTGGCTGCAGCAAAGCTAAGGCACCCTTGACAAGGCTAGCATCATCCTACCGGAAGAGCACATACTAGCTGGCAACAATACTAGTTGGTAGCAACAGTACTAGTAGGTAACAACAATACTAGTTGGCAGTAAAAAATAAATAAATGATTGGCCTCTTGGCTTGCCTCAAGTACTCTTTCTGTTTGTTCGTTTTCTTGTTTTTCAACTCAGGGTTTCTCTGCATGTCTGTCTGCCCTGGAATGCATGCTGTATACCTGGCTGGGCTCGCACCCAGAAATCCACCTGCCTCTGCCTCCCAAGTGCTAGGATCGAAGGCGTGCGCCGCTGCCGCCACCGCCACCACCACCACCACCACTACTACCACCCAGCTTCGTCAGTACTCCTAAAGCACACGAAACACCTGTGCTGTCTGTCACTGGGACTCAAACATACACAGCCCCGGCTCTGGGCCTGCTGACAGTTAAATTTTTCTTCGTAACTATGCTGATGTTGGAGGATGCTTGTTCCTGCTCTCCTCTGAAGAGTTGCGCAGCCTATGGGGTCTGGGATTGGTGTCAGAAGCAAAGCTCTTCAGCTTACCTGGAGGATGCTTTGTCACGAAACTCGGAGAAGGAGATTCCTTCGAGGCCTGCCCACACGTCCTCGGTCTGGCTCTTGGAGTTCTTCCTGGGTGGAGACTGCTGCATGCAGTAGTGCAGGAGGGGTAAGATGCCCAGCCAGCGATCACACCCCGCTTCTATGCACCTTAAGCACAGGGTTGTCAAGTATGCACGCCATCTAGAAGGGATTGAAGGAAGATGGCCCAGTGGTCGGTGACCACCACCTGCAGAGAGCCCAAGGGACACTGTGCATGGCTGGGCAGGGTCCACACCAGGAGATGGTTCTGTCATAAGAAAGACAGGGTAGGGTTGGGGATTTAGCTCAGTGGTAGGCGCTTGCCTAGGAAGCGCAAAGGCCCTGGGTTAGGTCCCCAGCTCGAAAAAAAAGAACCAAAAAAAAAAAAAAAAAAGACAGGGTATTCAGCCCCACCCCTAAAGCAACCGTCATTGAATCCCAAGAGCAGATTCCTACTAGAGTTCTCTCCATCTACACTGCACGGCTGAGGGAATGTCTAAAACATAGGAAGCCAAGCAAGAGCTGCTCGGGGAAGGCCAACTGATGTGACTTTCAAGTCCTATCAAACCAGCCTCAAGCGATGCTGTGGAAGCCCAAGCCAGGGTCACTGTGCTCTTGGAGGTCACCTACAAATCTGTGACCCAGCAGGGATAGCATGCATCCTAATCCGAGTGGCCCAGGGAGAGCGGAAGGAAACACATCCCCCAGGCTTCCGTAGACAATGAGACACGTGTGTAAGCACGGAAAGCCTATCTCGTACTCTATGTACCCCTGTACCGAGATGCCCAGTCTGGATTCCCCCACTTCAGTCTGCCAGGCACCTGGGACCACAGACATGCAGCCTTACCCGAGGCTTCAAGACAGGTATGTGCTGCCTGGTTCACAGCCAAAGCACAGCACTCAGCAAGCTTAGGGCAGACATCTCAAGTCTGAGTAGCCTGGGCTCCGTGGTGGCTTTCTCTCTCTCTCTCTCTCTCTCTCTCTCTCTCTCTCTCTCTCTCACACACACACACACACACACACACACACACACACACACACACACACAAGTAATGACCCTGGGGCTGGAAAGAAGGCTCCACAGCTTAGAGCACTGTTTCCCTTGCAAAGAACCCAGGTTTAGCTTCCAGTATCCACACGGTGGCTCACAGGGGTGAGATCCAACACCTTCTTCCAGCCTCCATGGTCACCGGCATACACAAGGTGTGCAAACATACACACAAGGTGTGCAAACATACACACAGGTGAAATATGCAGACACATAAGGTAAGAAATCAACAGGGAATACCTTTGACGTATGCTGAGGACAGGGCTCAGGTCCCTGTGGAGGGCTTCTGGTGAGTCAGCACTGGGAATGAGGAGATAGCACAGCGAGTCCAGGTCCTTTTTGGGTACAGTAAAGTCAGCTGCTTCCACCATGCAAAGGATGCTCAGGCCCAATATCTGCTTACTCCTCACAGGGCAGTCGGCAGGCAGAGACTCCCCACTCTTTCCTTCCAGGAACGGCATCATCAGCCTTTTCACATGCTCCCACAGGTTTAACCTCACCTGGTCCCAGGAGAGAAAGATGTGTGAGCATGCAGGGTACACCCAGAGGCTGGGTAACTCTGCCAGAGAACAAGACACTAGAGCAAGGAGCACATCACTTGCCTCCCCCTGCTTCACCACTGAAGCACACAGCTGCTCAGTCCCCAGCCCTGCAGGGTGAAGGCATAGGGAGGTGGTACCCTAGAGACAGCCACACACACTGCCCTTTCTGAGAGATTAGGACAAATCCTAGAGGTGGTGCACAAAGAAACCCCTTGAGGAGGAGGAGGAGGAGAAGGGGAGGAGGAGGAGGAGGAGGAGGAGGAGGAGGAGGAGGAGGAGGAGGCCATGAGGTCCTCTTGCCCCCAATCGGTACTTGGCCCACTCAGTGCAGGGGTCTTGTAGCCTCTAGTTGTTCAAAGGACACTGCCTGTCTACTCCAGAGCTGCTGGTAACGGTGGGGAGTAGGTACCTCTCCCTCCTCATATTGCAGACTGGACCATTTCCTTGCTTGGCCATCGTGAATCATGGGCACTCGGACCACAGAGTGGAACTGCTGGAACTGGGTCATGAAGGTCTGCAGGTTGATGGCACTCCAGGACTGGAGAACACTGAAGATGCGGTCCAGCATGATCACAGCGGCCTGCTTCTTCCCTCTCACCAGGTTCTTTCTTGTGCCATCGGTGATGTAGTTCTTGGCTTGCTGGAGCAACCCAGGAGATCTCATCCAGATTATGTCATCGTACTGATGCCAGTCTGAGGGGACAGAAGAACCTCACATAGGTATTGGGGTTGGCCTGAGCTGTTATATATTCAAATGCTCAATTCTGGATTAATAGAACTGATTGCCCCAAGAGGGAATTCTCACACACACCACCTTTTGTTGTATAAACCTTGCTTCCCAAGTTAACTGATCAACGAAAACTTTTTTGTGATTGGACAGTAGAGAGAGGTAGGCCAGACTTCCTGGAAGGGAGATAGGAAATCTGGAAAGAAAAAAGGGAGACAGAAGGAGAGATGGAGGAACTACGGGCCTGGAGGGTGGTCAGATTAACTTAGATGAACTAGTTGAGAGTGGGCCCAGCGAAGGCCTCAGCTCTAAAATATTAAAAGGTCTCTGCGTGGTTATTTGGGGGAACTAGATGGTTAAGGAATAACGAGACTATTAATTCCCAGCATTAATTAACATACACAGTCTATTTCATTCATTTTACACAAGTGAGCTCCAAATCCCTGAGGCCTGGCCTCCCCTAGAAGAACGTAGGAGGACAGCCAGAGGCAGGACAAAGGGAAACCCAGGTGATCAGCTCACTATCAGCTAACACAGGCATGGACTGTGCAGCCCAGGGTCAGCAATGTGAACCCTGGGCTGGGGATGCAGCTCACTGGTAGAGTGCTTGCTTTAGCACACACAAAGCCCTGGCTCCCCTGCACCGTACAAACATGGAAGACAGAAGCACACCGGCAATGCCACTGATTGACAGATGCAGGCAGAGGACCAGAAACTTTGACTATCCAGCCAAGGTCAATCTTAAAAACAAAGACTGAAGCTTTAGTAGGTAAGGATGCTTGCTGGCTGCTCTAGTAGGACTGTGGTTCGGCTCCCAGCACCCACGTGATGGCTAACAGCCTGCATGTCCTCTTCTAGGGGGATCTACTGCCCTCTTCTGGCTCCTAGGCACACATGTGATACACACACACACACACACACACACACACACACACACACACACACACACACACACAAATGTTTTAGTCAATGCTGAGACCCTGGGTTCTACTGTCAGTACTGAGAAAAAGCAAAAGCTACACTGAATAAAGCCAAAGGATGGTGACAAGGCTCAGCGGGGTCTCCACCTGTCTTCCCCCACCCCAGCCAAGTGCTGCTGCTTCAGCAACTCAAACAATGCACTGAACAGTAAAATAACTCTCGACACTGGCCTCTGACAGAAGGGGCAAGATGTGAATGTGGCACAAGACTGGGCAATGCCTCACTCGTGCTGTGCCTGTAGAAGGAGGACACATGGCTGCCAGGCTGAAGAGGCCTGAGTGAAAGAACATGGGGGACCTTCTGAAAGCTCCAGGCAAGTGGAAGCAGAGGCATAAAGACAGAGATGCACGATATAGGAATGACAAGAGGTGACAGACACAGAAAAGGCTCTTGGCCCTTCTCTGAAACGTCACTGTCAAAGCCACCTTCTGACAGTTCTGGAAGAGCCAATCCACTGCCCCTCCTGCCCCACCCTTGGTCCCAGCCAGCGCTGGATAGAGCTCCTCCTATGAGGACTTTCCCTGCCTTCTTCCCACAGTGGGGGTTAAGTCAAACCAGCTTCCAAAGGCAGCTTTATACCTCAAAGAGACAGAGGCAGGGCCAGGGCCAAGCAGAGGACCCACCCTGATGTCTGCTCCCCAAACAGCCAGGGAGCTGACCTGCTCAGGGGTCTCATTGGCTTACCTCCACTGCTCAAGAGGGTAGAGTCAACCTGCAGACAACGGTTCACGTGTTCTCCTTTCTTCTGGGGTTGTTCATAGATGAACTCATATTCCACGCTATCCTTGCCACTGCTGCTACGGTGAATGACGTACTTATAAGGGATGGGTTTGTCCAGGCTCTGTCTAGGAATGTCCATTTTCCCCTCAATGAGAGATCCAAGGTCATGCAGGTCTCTGTGGAGGAACATAATATAGCCATTTACCAGAGGACACATCATGAAAGCCCAGACCCAAGGCACCCAAGAACGGCACGATTTCCAGCCAGAACCCAGAAAGAAATGCACACTGGAGAAGGAATCTGAACACTCATTTTCAAACCGGGCAGTGGTGGCTCACGCCTCTCATCTCAGCATTCATGAGGCAGAGGCAAGCTGATCTCTGTGAGTTTGAGGCCAGTCTTGACTACAGAGTGAGTCCAGGACAGGTACACAGAAGGAAAAAAAAAGCTGTCTATAAATAAACAAACAAACAAACAAACAATAAAAAGGAAACACTTTGTACCAATCATGGTGGTGCATACCTATAATCTCAAACTCAGGAGGCTGATGAGGCAGGAGGATTACTGTGAGTTCCAGGCCAACCGGAGCAAAAGAATGAGACCCCGATTTCAAATAAACAAATCAAAATGTGAAGGAAGCAAAGTAAGGAAGGATGGAATGCATGAACCTCTTTGTCACACGACTACTGACAGACGCCCTGTGAGGGACAAGGACAGCTCCAAGCCCTGGATACTCACTGAGTGTAGTACATCTCGCAAGCATCAGTCCAGCCTTTCTGCCCAAGTCCTTCTCCCCCTCTGACATACACTCTGTGCTTGTCCGGATTGAACCCAAAGTCACGGGAGACAATGGCATGGAAGTACACAGTGACTCTGTCCCCCGGATCATGTGTGCTGGGAAGAGCAAGAAGGAAACACGAGCTGCCAGGGTGCATGCACACATGGAGGTGGACACATACATACATGTGCACACAGCATCGCTATTTCTCTGCACACATAAGTGTAAATCCCAGCCATTCAGGTTCAGACACACGGACACAGCATGCCACTGCTCCTCCCAGCTAGAAAGGAGGCACCACCCAGCCCCAACATGCTAGGGACAGTGGGGATAGGGTGGACTAGGACAGCTTTGTGACTTCATCCGAGACAGTTCCTTAGGGTCACATAGACTATGAGGCCCAGGGACCAGGAAGGGAAGACTTGGGACTGGTGTCCCAGGAGGGCACTGACGGGAGATGCAGGCTGGGTGGGACAGGAGCTGCACGAAGCTGGCAGAGCCACACACAGGCTCATCGCAGGGGCCACGTCCCACCTGTTTGTAGCCTCCAGTGCAGCAGCCTGCTGGTTTTTGTTTTTCGCGGCTGCTGCATAATTTCTGTCCCCTCCTGGCTTCTTCTGATCTTCTGGTTGGGTGTTCCTGCTTTCGTTACTTTTCCTAACAGGGGTGGCCAACTTGCTCTCGAGTTCAGCTTTCTGGAACAAGCAATTAAGTCCCAGTGCTTTAGACAGGGCAGCCAGGGCCATCCCTGCCCAGAACCTGTCAGGGCCTTCTGGTTTCCTTACAATGGCAAGCAGAAGTCTCTCTCTTCACCCTTGTCCACAGCCCATCTATCCCTCATCTCTAAGAACAGGCCCACCACATTCTACCCGAGGGCCTTGACACATGCCACTCCCTGTTAGGGCACTTTACAGTGTCTGTGGCTCAACCCTCCCTTCTGGTTTCTGCTCCCACAACACCTCCCCAGGTCTCACTCGGCCACCCAAGCAGAGAGACCTACCTCCTCTCAGGACACCAACCCCCAGGACCCTCCCAGGACTGGTCACATGTTTCCTCGGGGAACTTCTTCCTTCCTTCTCTCTAGCATGGGAGCTCCAGGGAGACAGGCCCTGCTTCCCATGTGACATCATCATAAACACTTGGCTCTCATCCTGGGATGAGAGGCTGAGGACACCATGACTGACACGAGGAGCCCTGCATGCTGGACACCTCCTAGCAAGTCAAGCCTCTACCTGGTCTCTATCCTTGGAGGTGGCAAGGCTCACAGGCGATGGTTTCTGTTTCTGCACATCGTCTCTTGTTTCTTTCCTAGCTCTCTTCACCGGATTGGCTGCAGTGTCGATTGGCTGGAAGAAACCCAAAGAAGAGACCACCCAAAACTTGAACTCTGGCTTCAGTAGGCACCGGCCATAAGGTGAGTAACTGAGAGGGGAGCCCTGCCCTTTCCTGTCTAGGGAGCAAGTCCCAGAGAGGGCGGAGACATCAGGGTCGCAAGACACCGCTGAGCGCCTAAGACATGCCCACCACCCTGCTGCTCACCTCCAGCCTGTTTTCCACTCACCGGTACTTTCTCCCCATGTCCAGGTTGCTCCCCCTTGGACTCAGGTAAGGAGGCCTCCTGGGAAGCTTCAGTCATCTTAGGGCCCTTGTCCACTGAGGGGCTAGAGGTTTTGAGGTCCTTGACTTCTATGTAGTCACTGGCAGCAGGGTTCCTCTGAGCATCTTCTGGGCCTTCCGCAACTGGACCCCGCAGAGAGCTGCCGCTGCCCTCGACACACGCAGAGCCATCCCTCTCCACTGGCATCTTCACTGTGTCCAGGGAATGGCCAGGTTGGTTGGCTGTGCCACCCTGCTGGGCTTGGTTCTGGGGCAAGGCTGAGTTGTGGGAGCCAGGGCCTGAAGGCAGGTCCAGACTCCAGAGGCCAGAGGACATGGAAGCCGCCTCTGAAGAAGAAATGGTGCCCTGTCTCCTCCTCCTCCTCTTCTCCTTTTTACTCTAAACAAAAGATACACGTTTACTTACTCTTTAGAGTCTCCACGACCCCAGCACTCCTCTCCAGGCTCCTAGACAAATCCTCAAGCAGGAGGAGCTGTCTGCTCAAACCACACCTTAGACCTATCACGTCCACAGTTTTTATCGTTTTGTGTCTATGGCAGATTTGCCTGTGTGTGTGTGTATGCACCACATGTGTGCATGGTGCCAGAGGAAGTGGTGAGCCTCCACGTGGGTGCTGGGAATCGAACCTAGGTCCTCTGCAAGAACAACAAGTGCTCTTAACCACTGAGCCAACATCTTTAGCTTGGGCAGAGTAGAACTGAACAAAGGGAGAGGGTGACAGAGCCGAGGAGGAATCAGTAGGCACAGATGGGGACACACACACACACACACACACACACACACACATGCACATTCACACACACCTACACAGACACACACACACTCACACACACACACACACATGCACAGACACACACACCTACACAGACACACACACACACACTCACACACACACTCACTCACACACACAGACACACACATGCACAGACACACACACCTACACAGACACACACACACACTCATACACACAGACACACACATACACAGACACACAAGAAGGTACCATCCTCAACAACGAAGAGGTCTTCGAGGCTGCCCGCTAGCACCTCAGGAATGCGTGTGTCCACTGTCCCCTGCCCAGCTCCCTGTTCCCACATCCCCCTGCTCTCAGCCATGTGGTGCAGGGGAACACGGCTCTGCTCCAGCTCTGGAATGAGCCCCCATAGATTATGGGCTCACAGAACACAGATTCCTATTGCAAGACATGGTGCTCCATCATGGGTCAGGTTCCCAACCCAATCACGGCTTGATATAGAGACTCCAGAGAATCATATTCTGGGAACCTGGGGTTCTGACAACCTGCTCCTCAGACTTTTGGTCTAGTTCCTGGGGTGGGAAGCCTTGCCTGGGAATCAGGGTAAGTCACTCAGCCAGGAGATACCTGCTTTTTACCCCTGTCTTTGTTAGGCTTTGCACTGACCAAGGCAACTCTTATAAAGGACAGCATTTAATTGGAGCTGACTTTCTGGTTCAGAGGGTCGGTCAGTCCATTACCATCAAGGCAGGAACATAGCAGAATCCAGGCAGGCATGGCGAGGGAGGAGCTGAGACTTCTACACCTCCATCTGAAGGCTGGAGAAGACTGGCTTCCTTGTGGCTAGGAGGAGGGTCTCTTTGCCCACGCCCACAGTGACACCCACTCCAACAAGGCCACACCTCCTAATAGTGCTACTCCCTGGGTCAAGTGTATTTGAACCACCACACCCTCCTTTTAGTTCACTGCCATTTTGTGCTGTGTAATGCACCAGCGGCGTGTGTGGGAAGCCTGTGAATGTTGCTAATGTCCAACAGGGGCCCCAGGTGTATCCTATCAGCAGTGAGTCTGAGTGAGATTCAGGCTCTGGCAGGAGGACGTGTGTGTGTGTGTGTGTGTTTGTGTGTGTGTTTGTGTGTGTGTTTGTGTGTGTGTGTGTGTGTGTTTGTGTGTGTGTGTGTGTGTGTGTGTGTGTGTGTGTGTGTGTGTGTGTGTGTGTGTGTGTGTGTGTGTGTGTGTGTGTGTGTGTGTGTGTGTGTATGTGTCTGTGTGTGTGTGTGTGTGTGTGTGTCTGTGTGTGTGTGTGTCTGTGTGTGTGTGTGTGTTGTGTGTGTGTGTGTGTGTGTGTGTGTGTGTGTGTGTGTGTGTGTGTGTGTGTGTGTGTGTGTGTGTGTGTGTGTGTGTGTGTGTGTGTGTGTGTGTGTGTGTGTGTGTGTGTGTGTGTGTGTGTGTGTGTGTCTGTGTATGTGTGTCTGTGTGTGTGTGTGTATGTGTGTGTGTCTGTGTATGTGTGTGTGAGTGTGAGTGTGCATGTGTGTGTGTGTGTCTGAAGGAAGCTGCTTTGTTCCTCTGTAGAGGGCACCAGAAGAGGCAATCTCTTACTCCCCAAACAGAGCACACTGGGTAAGTGGCTAGACAGATATTGGGAGGCTGAGAGGCAGGCAACACTAAGAAGTGAGAGCAGAGAGAGCCATAGAGGGACCCTTTGTCCCAGTGCCTGATCAAACCCCACCTCAGGACTTAGCAGTAACGTGAGCAACACCGTCCCTTCAGCCATTTCTACCTGTGCTCAGTGGTTTGCAACCAAAAGGTCTCCAGTGGCTCAAATGATTGAACCTCACATTAAATTTCTCTCCTTCTTACCCAAGGCACTGTTCTGTCACGATGGCACCAATGTCACATTCTTATAGACAAACACTCGATACAGGAAGCCCCTCATGCACCTGGTCCTGACCATGGCCACACCCAGCTGTGGCTCAGCTCAGCAGCCTTCCTTCCCGTTAGGGCGAGTCACTTGGATGCCTCAATGACTGGGTAGCATGCAGGCTGGAGGGGGGTGACGTGCGCAAAACTGGGTTCTCAAGCTACCTGCTCAGTGTCCACGACCTCACACCCGGCCGTTTCCTCCTTCTTCCTCTTGCTGGGAGGGCACTGAGCACCTTCGGGACCACCAGCTGTGTCCTCTGAAGCATCTACAAAAACCTCTGGGTCCACTTCCTGTGGGGATATGGCGACCTTCAGGCAGGGCAGGGTTACTCCCTGCTCTGCTCCTGCAAAGGCCTCAGGAACTTCCATCTCAGTGAAGGCCCAGGCATGGCCTCCCCAGCCCCTTCAAGAGTCCATGCCAATGGCAGGAGGTATAGGTCCAGGACACTGATGGGCAAGTATTCCAGTGTCTACACCCAGTGCTGAATGGGGCCTGGTCCCAAGGGCTTTCACCTACTTCAGATGGACTACTTCAGGGATACTGGACAGACAGATCAGCAAAGGAAGAACCAAGCCAGGCCGGCCTCCAGAGCTTGGCCTCTCAGAAGACACACAGACCCCATTCCTCCTCCCTGCCTCCCAGCCAGCTCCCACAACGTCACACCAGGCAGCTTAGCTAGTCTGGCTCGTCAGCACAGCGCACCTGGCCACCACGAAGCCTCTGCTTCCCTTCCTGCAAGACACACAAACCCGCTAGCCTTAGAGGAAGCGACAAATCAGCAAAGAGCTCCCAGTTAGTCAGCACGGCGAAGCTACCACAGAAAGGACAGAACAGACGCAGGCCAACTCTTGTCACCCACTGGCTCCCTAGCCAGGAGGACCCCTCGACCCCCATCACGGACCCATCAATGGGACTGGGGTGTGGCTGCCCAGTGGTTCCAAGCTTGGCTTCTGAGGCCACCTCTCCTGGTGCCCACCTCAACACCCAGTGCTGAAGCACCCTGCTGCCCTTACAGCCACTCTCTGAAACGCACTGGCAGATGAAGACCACACAAAGGGCCCCACAAGCCAATCACCAGATGACACATTAGCATTCAACGTGCCTTTGCCACCCAGTCCATGCATGTCCTGGCACTTTGTGTGTGTGTGTGTGTGTGTGTGTGTGTGTGTGTGTGTGTGTCTACTGATGAGATGCACGCAGGTGACTCTAGAGGCCACAAGAGGGCGACAGATCCCATGGAGCTGGAGTTACAGGTGTTGTGAGCTGCCTCACGTAGGTGTTGGATTCTCTGCAAGAGCAGCAAGGACTCCTGACTGCCGAGCAGATGCATTGCTCCAGCCCCCTCCATCCATTTCACAGTGACCAGTTCCACGCAGTGTTGTTGGTCACCACCTCTAACAGGTTCCCATTCTCATCACCCCAAAGGTGCAACTCCTAACCAGACTATGCCCTGCCCCCTACCCAGACACAGGCAACACTAATGCCTCCCCTGAGAATGTGCCCACTTCATATTGATATACCTGGAATCATGCTGTGGAGTGTGTTACTACATACACATTTAGGGTGGTTTGAATAGGTATGAACCCATAGACTCATGTGTTTGAATGCTTGGCCCATGGGGAGTGGCATTATTGGGAGGTGTGGACTTTTGGGTCACTATGGGGGAGGACTTTGAGGTCTCTTGCTCTATCCAGTGTGGGATCTTATGCAGCCTTCAGATCAAGATGTGGAACTCTAGATCCTCCAGCACCGTATCTGCCTGCGCACTGCTATGCTTCCCATCATTATAATGGACTGAACCTCTGAACCTGTAAGCCAGCCCCAGTTCAATGATTTCCCTTAAGAGTTGCCTTGGCCATGGTATGTCTTCATAACAATAAAACCCTAAGACAGACTGCACATATGGTGGGCACTACACGTATGCCTTGTACCCATGGGGCTAGGAAAGAGTGTCAAATCCCCTGGAACTGAAGTTACAGGCAGCTGTGAGCCACCGTGTAGGTGCTGGGATTCGAACCTGGATCCTTTAGAAGAGCAACCAATAAACTTAGCTATGGTGCCATCACTCCAGCCACCAGGCTGATTTTTGTTTTGTTTTCTTTTCTTTTCTTTTCTTTTCTTTTTTGAGACAAAGTATTGATTTGTAACCCTGGCTGTCCTGGGATTCACTCTGTAGACCCAGCTGACCTTAAACTCACAGAGATCTGGCTGGCTGGGATGAAAGTTGTGCACCGCCACACACAGCTTAAGATTGATATTTTAAAATCAAATCTGTGACTTTTTCACTATTATTCCATCAGCTACACTCCTTCCTCTAATTCCGAGATACAAATTGTGTCTTTGGTTTGGTTTGGGAGATAGATAGATAGTTAGATAGATACAAAGTATTACTCCGTTACTCTGTACCACAGGCTGATCTGGAACTCAAGATCCTGCCTCTTCTCAAATTCTGAAATGATAGCGTGTTCCACCAGGCACAGCTGCTATGAGCCTGGGGTGGGAGACTTTAGAGAAGAGGCTGGGATACAGTCTCACTGTAGCCCAGGCTAGCCTCAAGCTCTAGGCAAGTCTGACCTTGAACTCTTTTTTTTTTTTCTTTGTGTAATAATATGATTTATTTAATATATTTTTTTAGACTCATAATGAATTTATTTGTACTGCCAGCTCAAAGGCAGCAAACAGCTTTAGAGCCAATACAGCTTGACATGCTAAAGTGGGAGGTGGGAGAGGGAAAGGTGGAGTTGTTTTTTTTTTTTTTTTTTTTTTCAATTCACAAAATTTTATTCACAGATATTTTATCATAAAACAGATGGTGGAGGAGAACTATAATGAATTTTGAAATATAACATTTTGATTGGGAGGAAAATGAAATCTGTAAACTTTTAATTAGCCTAGAAGGTATTTTGCATGTTTCTTTTTTTTTTTATTAACTTGAGTATTTCTTATATACATTTCGAGTGTTATTCCCTTTCCCGGTTTCCGGGCAAACATCCCCTCCCCTCCCCTTCCTTATGGGTGTTCCCCTCCCAACCCTCCCGACCTTGAACTCTTGATCCTGCCTCTCTACTTCCCAAGTGCTGAGATCACAGGTAGGCACCACCGCCACACCCTTGTCATGATTTTCCCAGACTGCAATTTGTCTGTGTTTGTCATATCCTGAGGCTTTTTTGTTATTTGAAGACTTTTTCTGATGACAGATACACCAGCCTTGGCTTGCACTCTTTTCCTTGCTAGAAGATCACACTGATTTCTCCAAGTTAATTCCCACCCTCTGGGCCCTAAAATCCAGGCTCTACTTCCGTCCTGTCTCCTCCATTCTCTGAGAAGCTCAGAACTCACTAGGTGGTGGTGGTGGTGGTGGTGGTGGTGTTACTGTTGTTTTGTGACTGAGAGCTAACCAACCAACCCCAGGCTCCAATGACATCACATCAGGAAACCACTTGAGGCAGGGCAGAAGGTGCAAGAGCTGAAGCAGGCAGGGCTCACTCACCACGCAGGTGGTCCAGGAGGCATCAGACTCTGACTCCTCTGGGTTTTGCAGTTCCTTTCCGGAGTCTGTGGAGGAGAGTAGGACCACCTCTTCTCTCAGCACTTCACCCGGCTCCGTCTTTCCCTCCGGGGTTGATGCCACCACCAAGGCATTGTTGTTCTTGAGATCTGCGGGGCAGATGAAAGTAGGATCATGCTCTTTGCCACTCTTCCTTATCCACTATGAAGTCACCTCAGCATTGGTATGAGGCACTACGATTTCTACCTGGCCCGTTCCTGGCAATGGGCTTAGTCTTTTCTGCCCTTTATAACTACGTCAGAAAGTCTATATTATCTTCCCTTTGCATAACAAGCTCAGGAAGAGAATGAGCCGGAGGCAAAGTAATCAGAATACAGTCCAGTTTGGACTCCACATTCGAATCTTAGTCTCTTTTTCACTAAAGCGAACTCTCTTCCTGCTTCCTTTACTAGCCGTCTTGAACTGTCTGAGTCTGAACCTCCTTATAACATTTGAAACAAATTACTTAACTCGTGAGGGGTTAATCCAGTGGTGGGCTGTAGCCAATTAATAGCTACCATTTTTGAAAACCATTAAAACTTCTCAACTGATCTCTTCCGATCTGTACCTTCTGTGGTTGAATTTTGTGTTGACTAATTTTATAACCCAGACAGTGCACAGAATCTCCTCTCTGTAATTTTCACAGAAGCAATCTGCAAACCCCAACAAGGCAAAATTCTTTTTGTTCCCCAGAACATTTTCTCACTAAAGTGTCCACATCAGAATAAGCCAACAAGGGGCTGGAGAGATGGCTCAGTGGTTAAGAGCACTGACTGCTCTTCCAGAGGTCCTGAGTTCCCAGCAACCACATGGTGGCTCACAGCCATCTGTAATGGGATCCGAGGCCCTCTTCTGGTGTGTCCGAAGAGAGTGACAGTGTACTCACATACATAATAAATAAATATTAAAAAAAAAAAGAAGAATAAGCCAACAAAATATCATCCCCCTAATGGTAAATAAAGGATTGAGGAAATCAGGTGTGAATTATTTCTAGCAGTTGTTGCACACACACACACACTCACACACAAAATACCGACATAGAGTTGACTATTTAGCATTCCCCGTGTAAGAAGTTTCCACTGATGCCTTTTTACAGGTTGACCATTACTACCATTAGGTAGTGTAGAAGCAAATTTTCCTTATCCTGTTCTTGCGAGGGGACAATAAAAGAGCAGTCTTTCACCATCATAGGCCACGCCTTTGTTAATGAAGATGGCGAGGGACTCCCAGGCTGTCCCCGAGCTGTCTGTTGGATCACTCTACTCACTGCTCTCACATCTGTTAACATTCTCCATTTCCGTTTCCTCCTTTATAATAAAGACGGGGGAGTCCCGGGGGCTGCTAGACTCTTCCACATGTTGAGCCTCCCCCAGTCCCCACCCCGCTGCTCTCATGCCTGCTGCCGAAGTACCTGTAATTTTCCTTAGTTAAGGGTCTCTGCAACAGGAACGCAGGATTGTAGGGTCGATGGTTTTTCCAACAGTGCCCCCCACCCCCATACATTGGGAAACTCAATCCACACTGTGTCCTGTTTTTGGACAACCTGCACAGTCCGTGGCTTTCAATACCTTCCCCTGAAGCATCTTCCATTTCACCCCCTTTTGGGGATTGAGTCCCCCCCGCCCCCCACTGCTGTAACAAATCTTGTCCCCATAAATTTATGGCTATCGGTCACATAAGGCCTTAACTTTCCTATTTGACCTTCTCGTCCCACACCTTTAACCCACTGCACATTTGTTTTATCTGATAATGCATTCCAAGCCCTGGAACACAGGTATAGACCTCTTGAAGTGGCCGTTCCGAATTCATGGAGTTTTCATGAAGCGATAGTTACATCAGCTCCTGTATCCAAACTTATTGATGACGTACTTCAAGGCCATTAATTTTGGCCTCTGATCATTAACAACTGTTTGCCAGGACACGCCTTTGCAGTGCTTCCAAACCCACCTACACTCATTGGTCCAATAGCAACCCCTTCCATCACCCAACAGAACAGCCTAGGCCTTCTTTCTGGTTTCTATTTGGAGAAACCATTGCCCTTAGAGATGCTGTGCTCACCATTTTGTTGCAAATAACAGTATTTCCCACAATTAAGGCACTGGACATTTTTCTCTGAGACCTTCAGTGGTTTGGTCACAGTCTCTTTGCAAATGGCCGTTTCTTCACAGTTGAAGCAGTGTGCATTTTGAGATGCAAAACCTTTAGCTACGGCTTGTCCAATTATCTGTCCAATTATCGAGGCATCGTACGCCCCAGAAGCAATTTTGGTTGTCTCCTGGCCCACTCCTCCTAGCTGCCGCCCTCCCCTTTAATGGCCTAATCTGCATTCCGTAGTCCCAGGAATTCCTGTTTTCAAGCACCAAGGTCTCAATTAACACTTAAATCAGAGTCTGATAAGGCTTTGTTCACAGATGAAACTAATCTTTGTAAAGCAAAGTCAGTGAGCCCTCCTCCGAGCCCTGTTCAATCTTCGTGAAGACCGTGGACTTCTTTCGTGGCCCCTCAACCCTGTCCCAAGCTCTCAAATGCGCTCAGTGACATTGTGACTGTATCTTCAAATTGAACCTGTTCTTATATATCACCTACTGACCTTTATCTATCAACATTGGTGACCCTGTGACCCTGGACGGGCTCTCCAAAGATGCTGTGAGTCTATCCCAGTCTCCTGTAGAAGGCGGTCTCATATGTCCACCCTCCTGCTTTTCCATTTCCTTTACACGACTGCCTTCTGACAAGGTTCCTTCCCCTCTTTCTACCTGGGAGAAACTCTCTGGTTCTGCCTCTAGGAATGAACCTATTTGTTCCCCTGTTCTTGTGTCTGATCTTCTTCAAGTGTGTCCACCTCTCCTCTCTGTTTCTCCAGTTGCACAGCCAACTCTGTTGCTTTTTCAGAAAGAGAGAGAGGAATAAACCCTCTTGCTTCCCCATTTCCTCCATTTTTTGATTCCCAAGCTTCTCCATTTAAACCCATATTATTTCCAGTTTTTCAGCCGATCTTTCAACCTTTTTATAAACAAAATAGCCCAAAATGAAGAAAGGGAGAGGAAAACAAACAAACAAACTGCTGCTGAAAACCATGCGGGGTATGGCCCAACTATAGCCTTGGTAAACATCCTGTCTTATCTGGGGTTGGGGATTTAGCTCAGTGGTAGAGCCCTTGGCAAGGAAGACCAAGGCCATTGGTTCCGTCCCCAGCTCCGAAAAAAAAAACCAAAAAAAAAAAAAAAAAGAAAGTATACATTCCTCCTTTTCCTGCCTTTCCCTCAATGGAATTTGGAATCAAACATCCCATTCTACCTTGCTCCACATTGGGTGTCACTTGTAAAATGGCTAGCTTTTTTAGAACACTAACCAGTTCCTTAACTCCCTGCTAGCCCTCCTCCCAGTTTCCAGCCCAAACCCTTCAAGGTTTTCTCCAAACCGTTCCTTCCTCAGTTCCCCAACAGTCTGCCTAACACCCCCCTCTCCCAGTGTTCCCAATACACAGCAGCTCCAAACTACACCCATGGTACCCTATCTGCTCAGCTCTGCCTCTCCTGGCTCATCTGTCTTCTAACAATGTCTTCTGCACCAACTGCCTTTTCCTCTCACTCTGCTGGCCCCTCGTCCCTTTTTCTCTGCCTCAGCTGACTTTTCAAAACCTATCCTAAGGGGTTGGGGATTTAGCTCAGCGGTAGAGCGCTTGCCTAGCGAGCGCAAGGCCCTGGGTTCTGTCCCCAGCTCCGAAAAAAAAAAAAACCAAAAAAAAAAAAAACCTATCCTGTTCCTCAAAATCCAAGGGGCAGCCAACACTGAAGGTCACAGTATCAAGCTAAGTTCTTTTTTTTTTTTTTTGATCTGGGGACCAAACCCAGGGCCTTGTGCTTGCTAGGCAAGCGCTCTACCACTAAGCTAAATCCCCAACCCCCACAGCTAAGGATTCTTAAAGAGTCAGTTGACTAGCAACTGGGGATCCGTTAAAGGGCAAGACACAAGATAAATCATACTACGTAAACTACTGACACCCATGCACACACACACACACACACACACACACACACACACACCAGCTTCAAAGCCCAGTACCCTCAAGCCCTCAAATGCCTTTCTCTTCTAGACATGTCTTCCTATTTTATCTACATACTTACCTATTTTTATTTCTAGATACTGGTTTTGCTTTATTCTCTGCTACGGCAGAGACCAAGGACAAGGCTGCACATAAATACAGCTCTCTGATGGGTCCTAAGGCTACCCCTGAATGGAATTCCCCAGCCAGCCATGCCCAGTCACATGTCTCAGTGCTGCTGATGTGCAGATAGATACACACCTATCCAGACCTGTGACCCGCACACTCACTTCAAACCTCAAACCTGAGTCTGGGAATTTTTCCCTAAGAAGTCTGGCTCTCTCTGACCTCCAGCTCTCCAACACACTCCACACCATGCCTGGGACCTTCTCTTAGCTTGTTCTCTGTGACCCAGGACAGCCTCTCCTCCCAGGATGTACTCCCTGTCCTGGCACTTCATCCCTGAGCCCCTCCCACTGCCCTTCTCCCAATACTGTCTGCTCACTGCCTTGTCCATGCAAGTCCTGTGAGACAGGGACAGAATGCCCAGGTTCCCGAGGGAGTCACCCGGTGCCTGGATACAGGGACACTTGGGATATGGTGCCTAACAGGCTGATTAAAAAATATTAACAATCTAAATGGCCAGGTGATAGCACATTTTTTTTTCCGGAGCTGGGGACCGAACCCAGGGCCTTGCGCTCCCTAGGCAAGCGCTCTACCGCTGAGCTAAATCCCCAACCCCGATAGCACACTCTTTTAATCTCAGGCAGAGGCAGGAGGGTCTCTGTTCCAGGCCAGGCAGGGCTATACCATAAGATCCTGTTTCAAAACAAATATACTCCTCTAAATGCTCACATACGCACATACATGTACACATGTGAATATATGCATATGCACAGACAGATACATAAAGAGACGCATGCACACACACACACACACACAAGCACGCACGCGCGCACACGCGCGCACGCACATGCACACACAAGTCAAAGGGAAAGGCTGCAGAGAATACAGAATAAAAAGGGAGCCCCTACGTTTTCACAGCTGCTGCTTCACACTAAATGGGATTGAGAGCTTCCTCCCTCCCACAGCTCTAGATGATGCCCCTGGCTAGCCTAGAGTCCCTCTAACCTAAGACACAAAGACTGATGACAGGAAGGACTCTGGCCTCCTATGTCTGAGAAGCCAGCAGATCCAGCTGTAAACCCCCCATCCCCATTCAGCCAGCAGCCTGAGAGACTTCACCTGACCCCCATCAGAACCGGGCTCCCTTATGTTGAGCAGCCCTCGATACCACCACTAGGACTTCTGCATCTGCTCTTTTAATTTTTCAGGCAGGGTCTCATGTAGCCCAGGCTAGCCTTAAACTCGCTTCCACCTGCTTCCACTTCCTAAATCCTAGGATTGCAGTTACGGTGTGGTGGTTTGAAGAGGTATGGTCCCCATGGATCCGTGTGTTTGAATGCTTGGCCACAGGGAGTGGCACTATTAGGTGACTTGTCAGAGGAAGTCTATGTCACCGCATAGGCGGGCTTCCAGGTCTCCTATCCTCAGGCTCCACGCAGAGCAGCAGAAAGTGTTCTCCCTGCTGCCTTCAGACCAAGATGTAGAACTCTAGGCCCCTCCAGCACCAAGTCTGCCTGAACACTGCCATGCTTCCCCCCATCATGATGGTAACAGACTGAACCTCTGAAACTGTGAGCCAGCCCTAATTAAACATTTGCCTTTATGGGAGTTGTCTTGGTCATGGTGTCCGTTCACAGCAATGAAACCCTAAGGCACCAGGCGACTTCAGATATAAAATCACCCCATTCCCTCTCAGGGACACATTCTCTGAGAATTTCCTTCCTGTCTTTCTGTCTTCTGGGTCTATTTATTCTTCGATTTATTTTTATGTGTATAAAGATGTGTCCAGTTGTGTGTATGTCCACCACATTCACACTGGGTGCCCTAGAGGTCAGAAGAGGGCAATGGATCCCCCGGGACTGGAATAACAAATGCTTGTGAACCACCGTGTGGATGCTGGGAATGGAACCCAGGTCCTCTGTGCTCTAAACCAACAAGTGCTCTAAACCACTTGAGACATTGTCCCAGCCCCATAATGTCTATTCCTTATTAAAACTTTTTTTTATCACTTTAGATCTGGTATTTCACCTCTACAATTTGGCTGGTTCTTGCCCTGTTTGTTTTTTTGTTTTTCAGGCAGCTGGATCATGGGAAATCTCTCCCCCTACCCCAGGCAGCAGAGGCTCAGAGGGACAGGCTTGCAGCAGAAGGCTGTGCAGCTGATGAGACCCCAGAAAGCCCTGAGTTCTCCATAGAAAGCCTAGTAGGGGGGAGGAGAATGAGGGCCCCATAGGCCCCCACGAACAACCCCAAATCGTCATGACAACAGAATGGGTCAGAAGGATGCACAAGATGCATCTGTCCTCATGTAGCCCTGCTGGCAGTCTAGTGATGCTCACCGAGGACTGTCTAGGCAGTGGGGCCAGCCTACAGCCACAGGTGCAAGTCAGCAGGAAAGATTGGGGAGGAACACCAGGATAAGTTCTCAGCTGTGCCTCTCTCAGCAAGGTGAAAAGAAGACTCTAGACCAACAAGGATTGTGCAGCTCTCTCTATAAGCAAGCCAAGCTCAGCCTCTGACACTGTCTGTTGAGTCCTTTTTAGACTCCCTCCTAAATCAGTTGTCCTCCACAGTTCTCGCTTCAGCAGTGCCTTGCCTCAGCACAGGTCTTGCCTCAGCGTGTGTCTCAGCTGACACCACTCTGCCAATCAGCTGGAGTACGGAGAAAAAAGCCCCAGCTCACCAGCAGGAGTTTTTTGGTGCGTTTCTCTCTGTGGAGTCCCAACAAACACAGCTCAACTACACAATGTAAGGCAGACCAACACATGTGTGTTGTTAGTGAAGAGTCCTTCATCACGTGTCCTTCAGCAAAACACCTTCCAACACAACCGAGTCTCCAAAGAACCCTTAAGTTTCTACTTCCCTGTCTATCTACAGGGTGTCCCTGAATGAAGCCAGGTCACAGTCAAACCAGGCCTCCTTCAGCCTGTGGGTGTGAGCCTCCGGGAAAGTATGGCAGGTATGTTGATATCCTACCCTCGTTCTCTCCTTGGAGAGCAACTCATCTCATCTATGTTCCCTACAAAGGGTGGAGATCCTTACCCAGCCAGGTACCCGGAGGCAGGACTGCTTTCCCCTTGAGGAGCAGGGCAGCATCACTACCATTCTGCACACGTCTAAGTCCATGCCTCATGCACTTCAGGAAAACTTAGACAGTGAACAAAGTAAAAACCACTGGCCAGCATTTTGCTTCCACCTTCAAGAAAGCCATTCAGTATTCCAGTAGCCATGTGCAATCCCTACTTGAGTCCTGGGAATGTGGGAGGGGGAGGTGTGAGGAGTTCACATTCTGAAGGAGCCTCACAGGACACCCATACCCATGCAGCCCACAGACAACCACGGACACACAGCGCTCAAAGCCCTTCTCCTCACACAGCCATTTCTGCATCATCAGGAACCCAAAGGTTACCCACAGCCCCAACTAAGGCCCAGGTATCTGGGAGCCTCTGGACAGAAAGCCCCAGGAACTGCTGGCATGGCCAAGTGTGCCTGACTCACAATAAAAGGAGGTGCTTGCCCCCTCCTCCCTCTTTTCTCCTCTTGCTCTTTCTCTCTTACCCTCTTCCCTCTGTTCCTTCTCTCCCCATTCCCTCCCCCCTTCTCCCCTCCTCACACCCCACCACCCCCTACCCGCATGCTCATGGCCGGCCTCTACTTCTCTTTTCTTCTCTTTTCTTCTCTTCTCTTCTCTTCTCTCTTCTCTCTCCTCTCCTCTCCTCTCTCTCTCTCTTCTCTGTCTCTCTCTCTCTCTCTCTCTCTCTCTCTCTCTCTCTCTCTCTCTCTCTCTGCCTTTCTCTCTTTCTACCCACTCAACTCCCCTCCCCATGCCCTGAATAAACTCTATTCTATACTAGAACGTCATGTAGCTGATCCCAGGGGCATGGGAAGCCTCAGCATGGGCCTGCAGAGGCACCCTCTTTGCCCACATATGGCGCCTCCAAACATAGCCCTTCCTTTTCTTCTTATTTTTTTTTTTCTTTCTCTTTTTTTCGGAGCTGGGGACCGAACCCAGGGCATTGCGTTTGCTAGGCAAGCGCTCTACCACTGAGCTAAATCCCCAACCCCCCTTTTCTTCTTATAAAACACAACAACTACCAAGCTCGCTGTGGTGGCCCCGTCTAGGCTAACCCAGCTTTGAACCTGCAGGAGGAAGGGAACAAAGACTCCACATCTAGTTTCTCTTTCCTGCTAGGCCATCACTTAGCCCTAAACTGTGCACATCCTGATTTCAGTTTCCAATCTGGTAAAGAGTCACAGCCCAGTGTTACCAGGCCGGCGGCCAGGTCAGCCTCAGACACAAGTCCCTGCTCCTTCTTCCTCCACCACACTCTCCACGTGCCAAGACAGCCTTGGGGGGGGGGGGAAGCAAACATGAGAAGACTTAATGGCATGTTGTAAAAATGCCACAACTTTGCGCTCTCTCTCAGACACATCCTACCCCCACCGAGTAAATACATTGGCTGTCTGCACCCTCCACCCACCCCATTCTCCTGCCAACTGCATTTTGTCAATGTGCTCACCTTTGTTACTAAGATATACCAGCCTGTGTGCAAACCTGTGAGCCAGGACTCATCCAAGGAGCCCCAAGGCTTCCTGCACATTGAGCCAGCAAGGCCTGAACCCCCGAACACACAGGCTCAAATTCTACCTAACTGGGCAAGTTCCCTCTTCCCACTCAGTGGCCACACTGAATGAATCTCCTTTTTCTGCTTCTTTTTAATTTTATATCTTTATTCCATTTTTTTTACCACCTCACCCCGCACTCACTCTTTATTCCATTTTTATTGTATGACTGTTTTGCCTCCATGTCTGTCTGTCTGTCACATATGTGCCTGGTACCTGTGAGATCTAAGAGGTAATTAGAGTCTCTGGACCAGGAGTTACCAGAGGCTGTAAGCCACTTACTTTGTGGGTACTAGGTCTCGAACCTGGGAGCTCTGCAGAAGCAGCCAATGTTTTTTATTTTTCTTTTTTTTTTTTTTTTTTTTTTTCCGGAGCTGGGGACTGAACCCAGGGCCTTGCGCTCCCTAGGCAAGGGCTTTACCGCTGAGCTAAATCCCCAACACCGCAGCCAATGCTCTTAACTGCATGAGCCACCCTCCAGCTTCTCTGCTTTCCACTTGCAATTCAGTTCTGGGACACGGGTTGTGCCTCCCTAGTTCAGTAACATAGGGATACCTCCTGGTCACCCCTAGACCCCTGAACACCCACCTCCCAGCAGGGCTGGGACAAGGCTGTCTTAGTTAGGGATTCATTCTATCACAGCTCCCATCCTCCGGATCCCTCAGCTCACCAGAGCTTACTCACTCCTGGGAAAAGATCCCCAGCTGGGCTGAGAACTGAAAGCAAAACTAACTTGCCTTTAAAGCGGTAAGTACCTATAACAGAACAGTCTGCTTTAACACAGAAGCAAAGACTCGGGACTTCTCTGCCCCTCGACCCCACTGGGGCTGTCACCGGGGCTGCCACTGGCTGTGCTTCCCAGTGCCTGAGTAGGAAGGAGACACACTCCATACCGGCATCCCGTTGTCCCCTCCCCGACCTAGCCTCACCTTGCACGGTGGCTGCAGGAGACAATTTCTGTCCACACTGGCTACAGAACTTGGCTGCCTTCTCTGAGGAGACATGCCCGCACTGAGGACACCCCATGCTGTCATTCAAGCCCTGCAGGAGAGTGAGAGAGACAGACCGGGGCAGCCCACTATAAAGCGCAGCCTTAGGTCATGTGACTACCACCCACTTCAGTTTCATTTTCAAGGAAAATGAAGTCGCAGAGACCCAGAAGTTTCCCGGTAATCGAAACCTGCACCAGAACTCTTTATCGCTGCTCTAACCCAAGTCCAGCTCCTCCCTCAGGCAGGAATTTACAACCCCTGCTGCCCCTCCCCCTTCCAGTCTCACCCACTGCCCACCAAAGCTCAAACTTAGAGGAAGGCTGCTGTGCACACCTTTAATCCCAGCAGCAGGTGGATCTGAGTTCCAGAGTGAGTTCCAGGACAGCCAGAGCTCCACGGAGAAACCCTGCTCGAAAAACCAAAATGATGATGATGATGATGATGATGATGATGATGATGATGATGACGACGATGAAAGAAAAGAAAAAAGAAAGGATAGTGAAGGAAAAGATGCCCCGCAGAGCCCCAAACAGCTAGGGACCCTGATATAAAACAAGGGAGAAAGCCACCTGCCTGCCACCTGCCTGCCACCTGTGGAGCTTCTGGGAAGTCTACAGCATGCCAGTTGCTGCTGGCTGCCCTGGGGCTGTGTCTCTCACACTGTCCCCCAGGCACCTAAAAGTGAGGATTCAGGGAGTCACAGAGGACCAACTTTGAGAGCTTTGGGCCACCTAGCCCATGTGGCCTGGCTAGGGCTGCTAACAAAGGAAATACCGGGCTGTTGAGGGTTCCCCTCTTGAATAGCACCAAGCCAGGGTCAAGGTCATAGGTAGTTCAGGTGAAGAATAAGGTGAGAATGCAGGCTCCAGGCCACTTGAAACACACCAATCACCCTCACCTCTTAGGATATCCTGCAGGGGCAGAGGCCAAGCTACTGAACTCCAACTCCACTTCAACTTCCTGTGCCTGCTGCTGGCCCCTCCTCTCCTCCCAGCCTGTGTCTTTGGCTTGGTCACCGTTAGATGGTGAGCTATTTGGGACAAGGCTGTGGAGGTGAACTTTGTGGACGTTTCCTGGCCCCACTTGCCACAGCCAGTCCATAATCCCTCTTATGCCTCCTCCCCTTGAAGACCCCTAGACCCGTCACTCTGATCTTGGCAACTCCCTCTTACACAGACTCCATCACTTAGGACCTCTATTCTCCTAGACTCTCTGGCTGGGCTATAAACTAAATAAATGTGGGGGAGGGGTGCCTAAAACCTGGCATAGCTTAACCCCAGTGCTTGAAAGGTGAAGACTGGAGATAAAGAATTCAAGGCCAGGCAGCCTTGTTTACTCCTTAAAAGCAAAACAAGCAAGCAGGGGAAGAAAACACAAGATTAACTATGTATCGGTAGATTACATTTGCAGGAAACCCTCAAACTAAGAGTGGTGAAGAATGGAGGCTAGAGGCTTGTGGTGAATCCAAGCTACAGGAAAGAGCAGAGGCTGAGAACTGGGGTCACAGGCTTCTGGGAGCTTGGGAGCTAGACAAGGTGGTAGTATTAAACAAGTGTTTTCTCAGGGAACCAGTGCAGTCTGCCCCAATCCCCTGTCCTTTTTTTTTTTTTTTTTTTTTTCCGGAGCTGGGGACCGAACCCAGGGCCTTGCCCTTGCTAGGCAAGCGCTCTACCACTGAGCTAAGTCCCCAACCCCTCCCCTGTCCTTTCTTGATAGATGTAAATTTCTTTTAAGAAAAGTCTGCTTTTCGTAGGTAGTGGTGGCACACGCCTTTAATCTGATGCCTTTAATCTGATCGATAGGGAGACCGAGCCAGGCATATCTCTGAGTTCAAGGCCAGCCTCCAGCCTGGTCTACAGAGTGAGACCGGGTCTGTAAGACCAAAAGAAAGGGAAAAAGAATGAAAGTTCTCCTTCTCAAACCACGAGTTTTGCAGAACAAACTGAAACAACGCCTAGGAAGTGTATTCTCGGGTGGCAGGTTATCTCCCACTACGTTTTTGGGTGGTGTGCCCCAAGTCAGTTCTCTAGTGCTGCTTAGAGAACTGCGAAGCGCCTTCGAGCTTCAGCTTTGACCAGAGCGGCCAGTGCAATGCCTCTCCATTATGCCAGTTACAGGACCTTCCTCGGGCTTCAGCCCCGGGCTAGACTAAGGAAAGCAGATGGGATTGGACTGGCCCATTGCTAGCGCACCTCTCTACTCGCTGCAGCTCCAGGGTCACAGGAGGCTCCTGGCCTTGACCCGAGTAAGATCAGCGCCCCAGGCACAGATGCCTGGCTCGCAAAAGTTCTGACCGCAGTTAGTGAGCGCAGATTCCGGGGCGGAGCAGCAGGCCTGGGACCACTTTACGCTAGCACACGGGGGTTGGGTAGGTTGGGGGTCCCCGACCTTTCTGGGTGTTAATGGGGAGCAGGGCCAACCTAGCGTGGCCCGAAACAAGAGTTGATGGGGTCGGAGCCTTAGGGCTGGGCTTTGCAGCGAAACCGAAACTTGGAACATGAAGGAAGTGGACGCTGGGCGCCGGCGCATCAGGACGCAAGCACCATTGAGAGAATCTGACCACAGGGGCCATGAGCCGCCAGCCCCCTCTTCCCTAACAGGACAGCCACCCAACGAAACACTCCGGATGTCCCCCTGTGGACCCTCGGCCCGTGACACCGGCGCCCTGCCCAGCGGGACCTTGCACCCCGGTCCCTGGGGGCACTTCGCGTCCCTGAGACCCGTATTCCACACCCTAGGCCTCGCGTCGTCACTGCCCCGGGACCTGCATCCTACTCCTGGCCCAGCACCAGCGCCTGGAACCCCGAAGCCCCTCGCTCGCACCTGCAGTGCCCATGCGCCCGCGCGGAATCGCGCGCCTCTCTGCGGGGTCACGGGGCCGGGCGCCGCCCTCCGCCTCCTTGGCGCGCAGCCTGACCGGAATTCCCCGCCTGGTGGCGCCGGCCTAGTACGCTTGTCCGGAGGCGACTACAGCCGCTGCGCGCCCACAGCACTCGGAATGTCACTGATTCTTACACTAGGGCTGCCCAGTCTCCCCCAACCAGGACAGACCGCCCAGACTGGGTGACCACTGATAGGTCCAAGTCTCCAGCCCCAGACTCCCAGCACCTTGGACAGTGTCCAGGACCTAGCCAAGCTGAAGCCACCCACAGAAGGACCTGGAAGATGGCAAGGGAGTCCGACTGCTCATCTACAGGTCTCCTGCATGCAAAGTAGAAATAAGGAACCTATCACTTTGAGGTCCACCAAAAGCCACTGGCAGCAGCCATTGCTAGCGGATGGCCGCACTGTGTGCTTGGGCTTTCTTATCTGTGAATCTTAGTCGCGACCCTTGCCCCCAAAGCTTTTAAGTATTAGCAAGTGTGGGGAGACCAAGCATTCACACACATGAGCCTATGGGAGCCATTGTTATTTAAAGTACCACAGTATCTAAGGATGACCCTGAACTTCTGATTCTCCTGCCTGTGTCCTAAGGGCTGGGACCACATGTGCTTGCCAACATGGCTGGTTTTATGTGGTGCTGGAACGGAATCCACGGCTTCTGGGTGCTAGGCAAGCACTGTACGAACTGCTCTCCGTTCCTGAACCTCCCTACAGCTCTCTCAAACTCTTCTGGCTGCAGTGTTTTCTCTTCCTCCTATCCACCCCAAGGCCTGTCACACAGACTCTCATCTTCCCGGATTTTTTAACTTTTTTTTTTCCCTTGCATTTATTTTGTTCCTTACTGTCTTTCTTTACACTTGATGGGTTCCCTCCCTCCTCTCAGAAGGTCTGAATGAGAATGGCCTCTATAGGTTCATATGTTCAAATACTCGGTCCCCTAGTTGATGAAACTTTGGGAAGAGGTAGGATGTGTGGCCCTTTTGGAGAAGGTGTGACACTGGGGGCAACTTTAAGGTTTTTTTTTTTTTTTTTTTTTTTTTCCCAGAGCTGAGGACCGAACCCAGGGCCTTGCGCTTGCTAGGCAAGCGCTCTACCACTGAGCTAAATCCCCACCCTCAACTTTAAGGTTTTAAAAGCCGTTTCACTCCCAGTGTACTAACTCTGCCTCCTGCTTCCAGATCCAGATATGAGTTCCCAGTCACAGGCTCAGTGCCCTGGCCCTATCATCATAAACTCAAGCCCTCTGAACCCATATGTCCAATCGAACCATCTCTTTTATAAGTTGCCTTGGTCACGGCGTCCCATCACAGCAACAGTAACTGAGATGTTCTCAGCCATTTGTCAGCACCTGGAGAGAGGAGTCATAGGCGAGAGTATGCCATGAACTGTCCTCGTGAGGCTGGGAGACGAACCTATTGCTGGAAAAGCCACCCATGGGTGTCTCATGTGATACAGAAAGGCCCTGTTCCCATTCAGAGAGGGAGAGGGCTCGGCGAGAATAACATAAAGCTGCTGTTGCAGGCGGTCGCCCCGGGGAGCATTTGCCCTGACTGAATGAACTCTCATATGGGCAAGAGATGGCTCTCTTCGTGTTAGGGGTTGCAGAGGTCACACGCTGTTCCCAAAGCACAAGGTTATGACTCTAATCCTTGAAAGCTAGAGGTCTGCATTCCACGTATTCAGAGTTGAAGACTGTTGTTGATCCTGTTGCTCAGGGCAGAGGCTTACTGAGCCCTGGTCCAGCACTCGGGCTTGAGTGCCAGCTCCGGGCGTCAGGACTCACCTCTTCATCCTCGGTGGCTCTCCCTCAGCCTCTGCTCCCACCATGCCCTCGTCACAGCTTTCCTCTTGTCCTCCAGTTTCCTCCTGTCACTTTGCTTCCTCATAACTCTTAGAGTCTTTCTGTGGTGCTTTCTACCTTGGTCCTTCTCTGGAATTGTTTGGCTGCCCCTAGCACCACATCTCAGAACTGCAAATACAGGGGCCCTTCGCCCATGGTGACACTCTGGCGGGCTTCACGCTGCACCTACCAAAGTCAGAAGTCCGACGATTTTGTCCACTCCTCCTACAACCTGTACAACCAGGTTTAGTTAACAACAAAGACTGTGGTAGGGTGAACCGCCTTGAAGAAACCTGTTAGAGCCACTCTACTACACTGGGGAGAGCTTCCTAACCAACCCAGAAATAAGTCAGCTAGGAAGGGTCACGGAAGACCTATGGGGGACTAACAGCTCCTGAAGAAGTTGAGTCCTGGCTCTTCCCAACCCCAGGCTCCCAGAAATAAGACGCAGGCTCAAATTATATTTACAAATATCATGGCCATATAGCTAGACTCTTCTCTGACTAGATAGATATAATTTAAAATATCCCATTTGTGAGAGCTTTTGGGGCCGCTTGGCAGGAATTTGACTTTGAGCCAGGACAAAGAAGTAGACTCAGGCAAGAGTATGACCTAGGCTCAGATATCTTGGTCATCTTGGTCAGCCCTTAGAAACAGTGATCAAGGGACTTGGTTTATTGTCTTACTTGTTCCTTAACCTAAAACTGACCTTATTACTTGCCTGTAACTAAAATGGTATAGGGCTGATGAGATGGCTCAGTGGTTAAAAGCACTGACTGCTCTTCCAGAGGTCCTGAGTTCAAATCCCAGCAACCACACGGTAGCTCACAGCCATCTGCAACGAGATCTGATGCCCTCTTCTGGTGTGTCTGAGGAGAGCCACAATGAACTCATACATAAAATAAATAAATCTTTAAAAAAGAGATAATAAGAGATGCAAAGTAATGGGCAGTCACCTTGTAAGTGACCAGATTCTTTAATGTGCTCAGAACTAAGTTTGCAGCCGCACTAATACAAACGGAATTCATTTAAAAATGTAAGTGTTGTCTCCCATACATAGGTTTTGAAGATTAAGCCTAAAGCAAGTAACTGATAAAAAGGTTTATTTAAAGTCAGGTATACTCAATAGATGGCTGCACCCACAAATTATACAGCTATCCAATAATGCACCAGCAACTTAACAGAATATGAAGTTTTATCTTGCCTTTTATTATTAAATTCATTTTTAAATTTATATTTTTGTACAACATAAAAAATTTTAGGGTTGGGGATTTAGCTCAGCTGTAGAGCGCTTGCCTAGCGAGCGCAAGGCCCTGGGTTCGGTCCCCAGCTCTGAAAAAAAAAGAAAAGAAAAAGAAAAAAAAAAAGCTTTTAAAGACTTCTAAATAATAGACTGGGAAAATACAAATACCCCTCAGATTACTTTGGAGGTCAAAAGCAGTTAAATAAAGAATCGGTGAGAATTAGATTATTTTGAAGGGTTTTGGTTTTGGTTTTGGTGTTTTGGTGCAGCCTGAGAGCCTGTTGCATCACACTGCCTACAACACAAAGAAACTACAGCCATTGGCAGCTTCTTTGGCTGGAATTGCTACACTTAGATATTCTTCACATTTTCGTTTTCCCTTATGAACAGCGGCTGGATTAAACAAACTTTCACTATTACTTATAGGTTCTTTCACCGCTGGTGCCAGGGACAGGTCAAGCCGGATTAGGTTATACTAAAGGCTGGTTTACTGGGAAGGTGCTCTTGGGTGAGTTCACTGGGATCTAAAGATAATTATCCAAAATATCCTATAGGTATAGGATTTTTTTTTCTTTTTTTCTTTTTCTTTTTCTTTTTTTTTTTTTTTTTTTTTTTTTTTGGGGCTGGGGACCGAACCCAGGGCCTTTTGCTTTTTGGCAAGCGCCTCTACCCCTGGCTAAAATCCCCCCCCCCCCCCCCTTTTTTTTTTTTTTTTTTTAGGTATAGATTTTTAAATGTAGTAAAGATTACTTTTAGTGCTTTGATGGGTTACTCTTTAAAAATATATTCTAGGGGTTGGGGATTTAGCTCAGTGGTAGAGTGCTTGGCTAGCAAGCGCAAGGCCCTGGGTTCGGTCCCCAGCTCCGAAAAATAGAAAAAAAAAAAAAAGAAAAAAAAAATATATTCTATATACAAATTCCACATGTTCCTCTGAGAGACTGTACCCATCCCAGGTGACATCGCTCAAAAGTCGGGGATTTTCATCAGGGACTGTTTTAGGTTTAGTCTTTGAAAGCATATGGGAAGGTCAAGGGTCAGGAGTCTCTGTGGGAAGGGAAGGAGGGAGGAGGGAGGAGGGAGGAGGAGAGGAGAGGAGGAGAGAGAGGGAAGGAGAGGAGAGAGGGGAGGAGAGAGGAGAGGGGAGGGGAGAGGGAAGGGAGGAGAGGGGAAGGGTGAGAGGAAGGAAGGGAGGGTGGGAAGAGGTGAGACAGCCAGAGTGAGGCCTGTGAGCAAAATACCTGGGTTACACAGGGAAGGGCAGCCCAGCCCCTGGGCTGGAAAGTTCAAGGTTGAGGGCAGGGTATGCCAGTTAGGGATGGAGGGATGCAGAGAAAAACTGGAGGCCAGGTCTGCTTTGATATGTAAAATATCCACCTCAATCCCTGGTTCCTGGTGGGAAATCCAACAATTACATGAAAAAACTCAATTGTTATCTTGTTCTCTATTTTCTGTGGTTATTTCTTGGTTACCTCCAATTATCCTGTTATCTAAATAGAAATGTAAATTAAAGTTCAAAATTAAAGCTGCCCCAAAATATAAAGACCCAGTTCTTACAGTCTTAAGTTTAAATCTTTAAAAAAAAAAATTAATAACCACTGTTAATTAAGTAGATTTTGTTTTTTAGTCTCATGCTTGCCCTTGGTCTGACGATAAGTGATCAGACACTGGCAAGGGAGTTAATTTTAAAAAGCTCACTAAAGCCATATCCGAAATTAAAGGCATTTCTTATGCAACAGAAAGACATTATTTGATCCCAAGCTTCTAGTACATAATTAGTAACGAGTGGACAGCAGCTTAATACCTGAAACTTTGGCTGTCTGTGTCTTTTACATTCTCTGCTATCGGGTATGGAGAAATCTGTGCTAAAATCGCTACAAACACGCATGGTGCCTGTATGGTAACTAGTCAGCCACAGAGCACAGCCCCACTCGCGGCCTGAGGAAAGGCGTGGTGTCTGCATTCCTTCTAGGTTCTGCCCCACAGTTACCTGGCAACAGCCAGGTATGCCTGACTCACTGAAAAGGAGCTGTTTGCCCCCTCCTCGCTCTCTTCTTAACCTCTTCCCTCCCTGCCCCACCCCCACCTGTTCCTGCTCTCTCTCTCTCTCTCTCTCTCTCTCTCTCTCTCCCTCTAATAAAACAACACATGGACTGAGGGAGCTCTAGGAAAAATACCATTATATCTCTTCTGGAACTCGACTTCTGTGAAATAATTCTATACACGTCCTTCCTAGGACTCTCATTGCAACTAAATGCTAATGATGGTTCTACTTAATCTATCAAATAAAAATTTAAGTAATTTTAACATCAATCACATTACTAAAATCCCTTTTTATACACACGGAACAATCGAATACTGAATTAAATTTTTTTAATTAAAAAGAGGGTAAGAGGCTTTACCCACTTAACAGCCCCACGTGCTACACTACATTTAGCTATACTAACTTTATTATTTTTTTCTTTTTAAAAGATAACTTCTTTTCTGATGCCCAAAAGCACTTTTGCCCTAAAAGAGACACGACTTAAGTAAATGCTAACTGAAAAGAAATAAACCTGATGTTCTGGTAACATCGAGGCGAGGTTATGCTTGTCATCACAAAAGAAAAAAAAAAAAAAGAGCAAAGTCCCAGATGACTCCACACTGAAGCATTCAACCAGGACCCATAGGGATATCCTGCCCATTACGAGTTCGCAGGCTGCGAAGGTGTGCCTCAGTGTTCTCAATTGTTAATTGCTCTGCCAGAGGCGCCAGGCTAGCGGGACACATTGAAGTTTGTTGCTTCCTCACTTGCCCAAAAAGAAAAGGCAAGGGGCGGTGGGGGAGGTCACTGAGCCCTTCCTCTGGCTCAAAGGCAGCACAAGGAGGGAATTTTGCATGCTGATTGATTTAGAACAGTAGCTACGGAATCCCGCCCACTATGCTAATAGCTTTTTTTTTTTTTTTTTTTTTTACTTGTTGTTCGAGGAATTAAAGTGCGGGCAGCTGGAGCCAGGGTAAAGAGTGTGGAGAGGGGGCTGGGCATTTAGCTCAGTGTGGAGAGGAGCAGGACCGGAGGAACGAAGGGAGGTAAAGGAGAGAGCCGCGTGGTGGGGACGCAGTGGCAGGGGAATCGGGTTAAGTTGGCTGAGAAACTGCCACAACTAAAGGCCAGCACGTTATACTATACAGATGTCTTTTGAGCCATTATTGATAAACCCGAAAAGCCTCTGCAATAAGGACATCGAGAGACCACTGGACAAATGAAACCTGTGAGGGCTGAAGTCCAGTCCATCCGAAAGAGACGTCGGAGAGAAAGAGACTCATCACAATGACTTTGGGGAAACAATGACTGGCCCAGAAAATGATACACATTAACTCTCAGCCTGCCAGTGAAGAATCCAAACGCCTTTTGCCAAGGGATACAAGACACTTGTGATAGAAGACCACAACACTGTTCCATCGGGCCAGGGATTGCTTTTATGCTTCTAATGACTATTCCAGGAATAGTTACTGGAGCTCACAGTCTCTAACATGGCCTGTACAGTCGGTAAAACTGCTAATATTACAGCAGGACCTTTAGCAGAAATCAACCAAGAGCCAGTTTCATAACACAGACCTGCTACAAACTATTTGTTGCACAAGCCTAACTTTGGTCATCAACAATCTCCTGGCACTTGTTGCTTTTATAGGTCAGATTTTTCTCCTGCTGCTGGTGATCAAATTAATGATTTGTACAGAGAGATAGACAGGATCTCTCAAGTGATTTTTGAGTGGCCCTTGTGCCTACGATCACTCATTTCCCCCTTTCCTCGGTCCTCTGTTGGCTATTTTTATAATTTTCTTACACTTGTCCGTATCAATTAGGCTAGCCACAGAGACAGTGCACCATCCAAGGCCTCTATTACAGCTGCAATTTTTTTTTTCTTTAAAAACTTAGAAATGAGGAGACATAGAGGCCAAAAAAAAGGCCTTTACACACAGATAAAGACCGGAGAAGCCAGCAGAGTTAAACACACAGCTTACCTTCTCAATGGGATAAGGACTCAGACGCTCATCCTAGCAGGTCAGGAATGATAGAGTTTTATACCCCAGTGATCCTTTGCTGTCTGATGAGACAGGCTCTGCTCATATCTCCAGAATTCACTTATCCCAGACCCTTTCCCCTTGGAACCTCAAGCATTACTTTTAGACCATAAAACCATCGTTATGAGTGATGTCCCACTGGCTAAGTAACTGCTATGTTATCTTACAGATGAGCTAATCCTAACACCCACAGGCCTTAGGTTTGCCTCAGTCAAGTTCTTAGACTCTAAATCTTGGGTACTACCTCTGAATCCTTTCTAACTATTGCTATCTAATACTTTTTTTCCCCAAAAAATTGTGCTGTGCCTAAATATTGCTAAAGAAAAATGATCTGGACCAGACTCTAGAAGTCTCGTTCAGCACCAATGACTGGTTGTGATAACATTGTGTTGAGCCTAGTTTCATTCTTACCTGGCCCTGAAGATTTTTCCCCTGCCTGCTGTAAAGCCTGCAAGGGAGTGACCGCACAAAGCTGCCAGAAACACCTGGGCTCCAATTCCAAACCATTCGCACCTTATGAATTGCGCTGTTTTAGATACAAAGTTTTCTCTTCCAGAAACATAATGTCTGCTGTAGAGAACTGAGACTTTTGTATAAATGTGTGTCTGTGTTGAGAAGGTGGAGATGGGAGGCTTCCCAGGGTTTGCTGGCTAGGTCAGCTTGGTCTAATTAGCCAGCCCCAAGTCACAGTGAGAAATCTTTTCTCAAAAACAAACAAACAAACAAACAAACAAACAAACAAAAAGGTTGGAGGCTGGAGAGATGACTCAGTGGTTAAGAAAACCCACTACTGGTTGGGATTTAGCTCAGTGGTAGGCGCTTGCCTAGCAAGCACAAGGCCCTGGTTAGGTCCCCAGCTCCGAAAAAAGAGAGAAAAAAATCAAAACACTAAAAATGAAAAAATAAAAAAAAAAAAAAAAAAAAAAAAAAAAAAGAAAAAGAAAAACCCACTACTCTTCTTCCAGAGGTCCTGAGTTCAATTCGCAGCAACCACATGGTGGCTCACAACCATCTGTAATGGGGACCCGATGCCCTCTTCTGGTGTGTCTGAAGACAGCTAAAGTGTACTCATATACATAAAATAAATAAATAAATCTTTAAAAAGCAAAACAAAGGTCAAAGGCTGTTGAGCTACATTACCCAAAGTTGAACCACACACTCTGCCCAGGAAGACTGGCTTCCTTTCTTTTTATTTGTTTTAAAGATTTATTTATTTATTATATATGAGTACACTGTAGCTGTCTTCAGACACACCAGAAGAGGGCATCAGAGCTCATTACAGATGGTTGTGAGCCACCATGTAGTTGCTGAGAAGTGAACTCAGGACCTGTGGAAGAGTAGTCAGTTCTCTTAACCACTGAGCCATCTCTCCAGCCCCTCTTTTTGTTTATTTACATAAATACTTACTTAATTAGCGCTTAATAAATATTAGTTTCCTTTTTTAAAGGTTGATTTATTTATTTTATGTATGAGTACACTGTAGCTGTCTTCAGACACACCGTAAGAGGACATCAGATCCCATCACAGATAGTTGTGAGCCACCATGTGGTTGCTGGGAATTGAACTCAGGGCCTATTGGGAGAGCAGCCAATACTCTTTTTTTTTTTTTTTTAACTTTTTTTTTTTTTTTGTTCTTTTTTTTTGGAGCTGGGACCCAACCTAGGGCCTTATGCCTTCCTAGGCAAGCACTCTACCACTGAGGCTAAATCCCCAACCCAGCAGTTAATACTCTTAACCTCTGAGCCATCTCCAGCCCAAGACTGGCTTTCTTTGACCCAACTTGGTGGGAAAATAGAAAAGTGTAGAACAGGGCTGGAAAGATGGCTCTGTGGTTAAGGACTCTGCTACTCTTGCAGTAGACACACTTTTCCCTCCCAGAATTCATGTGGCAGCTCACAGAGGTCTTGTGGCTTTAGTTTCAGTGGCTCCAATACCCCTTCTGGTTTCTGTGGCACTGCACACACACGGTACACACACATTCTAGGAAAACACCCATACAGGTAAAATTAAAATAAATCTTAAAACAACCCAGGAAAGAATTAGTCACTGTGGTTCGTGCCTTTAATTCAGCCCCTTGGGAGGCAAAAACCAGGCAGATCTCTATGACTTTGAGGCCAGCCTGGTCTACATATTGAGTTCTAGGAGAGCCAGGGCTACATACAGACTCTATATCAAAAACCAAAAAAAATAAATAAATAAATAAATAAAAATAAAAAATTGAGGAATATTAAGGTGATGTGGACGAATACCCTCTTCTCACCTCCTCTCATCTTTTTGTCTCACCTGCTCAGAATGTTTACAAAACAGAAGAGCTGACTTCACAAGGATGATATTCTTGTTGAGAAATCACAACACAGGGACAGCAATGCCTGCTGAGATAAACCTGTTGGATTAGCCCCAGAATCGAGCTCCAGGTCAGAATATGCATTTTAAGGCATGTGATCTTTGGCGCTCTTGTTTATTTGGAGAAGGACTCACTAGTTAGTCCTGGTTAGCTTGGAGCTCACAAGAAAGCTCAAGCTAGACTCATACTGTGATCTTTCTGCTTTGTCTCCAAGCACTGGACTTACAGGGATGAGCTGCTCTGTCCAACTTCTGGTTTTACCCTGATGGGCACCTGGTTCCCATCTGTAAGCTTGAATAGTGCACCACACAAGACTTAGAACCTCATCTACCCAAGGACATTCAGTCAAACAAATTAACCTAAAGCCACAAACTACTTACAGCGACAGGTGTGAACACACACACACACACACACACACACACACACACTTGTTTTTGTTAAGAGTTATGTTCATGAGTGTTCTATCTGCACGTACACCTACATGCCAAAAGAAGATAGCAGAACTCATTACAGAAGGTTGTGAGGCACCATGTGATTTGCTGGGACTATGAACTCAGGACCTCTGGGAGAACACCCTGTGCTCTTAACCACTGAGCAATCTCTCCAACCCCTGTTTTCTGCTTTCTTTAAAGACAGGGTCCTCCTGTGTAGTTCTGGTTGTCCTGGAACTCAACAGAGACACATCTGCCTCTACTTTGTTTCAGTTTGACACCTCTGTAATTCTCTCCTGCAGTGATGTTATCTAGGCTTAAGTGTAAGTGACAGAGTAGAGACCTCTAGGGATCTGCAGCAGCAAGGCCAGAACGGGGTGGCAGGAGCTAGTACTCAGGGGCCTTTTTCCCTTTGTGAGGTCATTTGCAAAAGGTAACAGTTAGAGGCACCAATATAAATTTGTAGCTGTCCGAGGAGAGGAAGTGTTCAGGAAACAGGTTTCTTGTGCAGCTCCTTGGTAGAGTGCTCCGCTTTCTGTCAGCAAGCTCCTAGTCTCCAAGCTTCCTCTACAGAAGGAAGATAAGGCAAACCAATCAGGTGGGATCCGCCTTGAAACCGTGTTTTTAGGTGCTGGGGAGACCGCACAGAGGTTTAGCACACTTGCTGCTCTTGCAGGGGATCTGGATTCTATTCCAAGCATGGTGGCTCCCAAACATTGTAACTTCAGTTCCAGGGGAACTATTGGCCTTCTTCTGACACCGATGGGCACCAAGCACACAAGCAGTGCACACACACTTGCACCGCAGGCAAAGCATTCAAACACAGAACAAAACAAAAAAAAAAAAAAAAAGGTTTGTTTGTTAAGGCAGAGTTTCTCTAAAACTATGGCTGTCCTGGAACTTGCTCTGTAGACCAAACTGGCCTCACACTCATGGAGATCTGCCTGCCCCTGCCTCCCAAGTGCTGGGGTTAAAGGTGTGCACCAAACACCTAGCTTCATGTAAAACTTTTTTTTTTTTTTTTTTTTGGTTCTTTTTTTTCGAGCTGGGACCGAACCCAGGGCCTTGCCCTAGGCAAGCCACCGCTGAGCTAAATCCCCAACCCCATGTAAAACTTTTTTTTAAAGCTGGGTGGTGATGGCACATACCATTAAATCCCAGCACTTGGGAGGCAGAGGAAGGTGGGTCTCTGAGCTCAAGGCCAGACTGTTTTACAAAGCTAGTTGGAGGACACACCAGGGCCACACTGAGAAACCCTGTTTCAAAAAACAAAACAACAAAGTTTAAGAGTAAAAATGGTCTGGGGTTAGGGTTAGGGTTAGGGTTGGGGTAAAAAAAAAAAAAATAAAAAATTAAAAAAAAAAAAATGATCTTGTTAGAATTTCCCCTGAGACAATACAGGAGCCACATTGTTGTTAGTGAAGGAGCCACATTGTTAGAACTGTTATTAAGTCTTTATACCTCACAAGTAAAAAGGTTGTTTCCTAAACTGAATATGTATTGGATTTTAACCTGTGCTAACCGTGCAACAACACCACTTTGCCTAGCTAAATCTGTGAACACCTATGCAGATGCCCCTTCCACGGGGTGGATCTTGCCCTTCTCTACCCCACAGGCAGCTTTGAGCTGAATCCCCTTCTCTTCTGTCCAGGTGCCAACAGCCTCAACAAGTGGCATTTTGAAACCTCAAAACCCACCCCTAGTGACACAACTACCCTATCAAGGCCACAGCTACTCCAACCAGGCCACACCCACTCCAGGCAGGCTGTGGGAGCCGAATTGGATTTGGGCCTGGTTGCCTTGTCACTGTGTGGCCTTAGTCTTAGATTGTAGGATCAAAAGCCTCTCCCTGTAATTTACAGCACAAGAAGTTTGCATTCCCAGAAGGTTTCCAGCCAGAACAAGAGCCTTCTGGGTCTCCAGCAAGGTTTGACCCCTGCTGAGCCCTGCCCTTGCATGTGGAAGCTTTTTGTTCCCAACTCTGAACAGTCTGGCCAGGTACTTCTCACCTGAGTCAAAGAATTAGGCTGGCCTTCCTGGTTATTTCCCTAATTTATTCAGGCCACAGAGTCGGTCCTTTGTTAGGGTTCCCCACTGTGCTTGGCAGATACCTGCTAAGTGGTGTTCTTTGGATATATAGTTTGGTCAATAAAGAAACCAGAGGCTCTCTTCCTCTTCTGGCTTGACACGAATAACCTGTGTGTGTGTGTGTTTCTTTCATCCCACAGGCTTTCGCCCGATTCTCAGTACCGTGTCGGTGCTGGCGCCAACACCAGGCCACACCTCCTAATAGTGCCACTCTCTAGGGTCCTATGTGGGTCATTTTTATTCAAACCACCACAGTTCACACACTGGCCCCTACAGACTTCTAGCCATATCATAATAATAAAAAAAAAAAATGCATTCAGTCCAACTTGAAAACTTCTCATAGTCTATCACAGAATCAGTGGTTTTGAAAAGTCCAAAGCTCAAAGTTTCTTCTGAGACTGGTGTGTCTCTTAACTGTAATCCCCTGTAAAATCAAAATCGAAACCAGAGCCAAGCATGAAACCAACCTAAACCAACCCAAACCCAAACCAAAACCCACTAGAAGGCAGCCTCTAATTTTTTTGCCTAAGACCAAGAGTGGGCTGTTGCCAAAGCTCAGGAATATAGCAGTTTTTGTTTTTTGTTTTTGTTTGTTTGTTTGTTTTTGACAGGGTTTCTCTGTGTGGCCCTGGCTGTCTTGTATTCTTTGTGGACCATGCAGGACTTGAAACTCAAGAGATGGCTGCCTCTATCTCTGCAGAGGTGGGATTGAAGGCGTGTGTCACCTCGGCCTGGCTTGGCCAAAGACCACAATTACACCCATTTTAGGTCAGGGTCAGAGTAAGCAGAATAGCCTTGCAGGATTTTTTCGGGTAGAACATAGTAGCTACTTCGAATACAGCATGACAATTTTAATTTATACATTTATGAGTTATTACAGCCTATGTTTAGTTGATACGAATGTTTGTAGCAGGCATTAGCTGCTTTGTGGGTTCTTTTTTCCCCCTACCCTTCACCCCTTTTCTTCTACCCTTTCAACCTCCCCCAACACTAGACAGGAGAGAAAAAGAGAAGAGAGAGGAAAAAAAGAGATCTCTGTGATGGTCTGAATAAGCTTGGTTTAGGCAGTGGCACTGTGAGGAGGTGTGGCCTTGTTGGAGGAGGTGTGTCCCTGTGGGTGTGGGCTTTAAGACCCTCCTCCTAGTCACATGGGAGCAGTCTTCTCCCTTTCGCCCTCTGGTCATGATGCAGAACTCTCAGCTCCTCCACCATCAGACTGTCCTGCTCCCACTTTGATAATAAGGGACTGAACCTCTGACCTGTAAGCCAGCCCCAATTAAATGTCCTTTGTAAGAGTTGTCTTGGTCATGGTGTCTCTTCACATCAATGGAAACCCTAGCTAAGGCAATCCCTGAATAAAGTCAGGGGTCCCAAAAGGGGTGCTTTTATCTTTAGACTAAGGGGCATAGAGTACCTTGGGACAAATTTGATCTCCACCATCTGAATAACTAACAACTTCTTCTTCTTCTTCTTCTTCTTCTTCTTCTTCTTCTTCTTCTTCTTCTTCTTCTTCTTCTTCTTCTTCTTCTTCCTCCTCCTCCTCCTCCTCCTCCTCCTCCTCCTCCTCTTCCTCCTCCTCCTCTTCCTCCTCCTCCTCTCCTCCTTCTTCTCCTTCTTCTTTCTTCTTCTTCTCCTCCTCCTCTTCCTCCTCCTCTTCCTCCTCCTCCTCCTCCTCCTCTCCCTCCTCCTCCTCCTCCTCTTCTCCTCTTTCTTTTCCTCCTCCTCCTTCTTCTCCTCCTCCTCCTTCTCCTTCTTCTTCTCCTCCTCCTCCTCCTCTTCCTCCTCCTCCTCCTCTTCTTCCTCCTCCTCCTTCTTCTTCTTCAGATTTATTTATTATTTATATATAAGTATACTGTAGCTGTCTTCAGAAACACCAGAAGAGGGCATCAGATCTCATTGCAGATGATTGTGAGCCACCATGTGGTTGCTGGGATTTGAACTCAGGACCTCTGGAAGAGCAGTCAGTGCTCTTAACTGCGGAACCATCTCTCCAGCCCTAACTTTTTCTTCTTGTTTCTTCTTTGTGCACAATTACTTAACAAAATGCAACCAACCGACATCCCACCCTGCCTCTCTGAAAAGTTCCCAGAATTACAAAAGTTATTCGAAGAAACAATCTGCAGGTGGTAAAACCACACCCATCAGAGGACGGGGAAATCATAGTCAGCTACTGTGAAGCAGGCCCATATTCCTACGCCTGGGATTCAAACGAAAACATATGCTCATTTTCTTGTTTTTTTTTTTTTTTTTTTTTACAAAAACTAAAATTCAAAATTCTCGCTGCACTACATCTTTTCTCTTCCATGACTACTGCTTAGCCACACGCAGTACTGAAAGCAGACTTAGGGCTTCTAAGAGATGCATGATCTTTCCAGGGATTGCGGCCACCAACTTGATTACGACATTTTCCTCGGAAGCGAGGATGGTAAGTTAGGCAAGCGTCTAAAAGTGCCCCACTGTTCTCTGAGGCTCGGCAAGCCCCCAGGTGCCCTTTGTGCTTCCTCCCGCATGCGCTCAGCCTCTGTGGTCAGGCCTTATGGTTAGGAGGTGAGAAACAAACCCATGAGAGCAATTTTAACAGTCCCCCTTCCCCAGGGGAGGGACATGATGCAAAGCTTGCACCATGTAGCCTAATAAACGTGAAGCAGTTTCCTGTGTTCCCTTGTACCTCAGTCGTACAACACTGGCCCGTTCTCCTCATACACCACCCACAGGGACGGTCCTGATGTTTTTACTCTTTCATGATGCCACGCGATCCCAATTCCTTCAGTGTCTGAGCTCCTGTGTACGGCCGAGGGGGATCAACCAGTGTAGCTTCTTTTTTAGCTTCTTTTTTTTTTTTCCGGAGCTGGGGGGCAGAACCCAGGGCCTTGCGCTTCCTAGGCAAGCGCTCTACCACTGAGCTAAACCCCCAACCCCCGCCAGTGTAGCTTCTTAATGGAATCTGCTCCTCCTGGGGCATACCTGATCTTGTGGTTCATCCTGTACGTCAAGCACTCAGGGGATCAATCCTGGGCACTGTTGTTAACCAATCTCCTACCCTCACTGCCGAGAGCTCTCAGGTCTGGCCCCACTGTTTCTCTGCATTGTGTACGATCATCCTTGAGACCAGGCATAACCGTCCTTCAGTTAATAGACCTTCAGCGTCTCTATTGTAGCTGTAAACTGTGGGGCACAGTGGGGATTCTCCTGTAGAAGTAGGCAGAGTTGTCGCGCTGTATGATTCCACAGCGGCAATGGTTTTGTCGAAGGAATTAATTTTGTTTAGAGAGATTGTAGCCCACACAAAATCTCCCAAAGGAAAAAAAGAGAAACACATAGTGAGAATCTTTCTCTCTTTTTTTTTTTTTTAAAGATTTATGTATTTATTATATATAACTACAATGAAGCTGTCTCCAGACACACCAGAAGAGGGCGTCAGATCCCATTACAGATGGTCGTGAGCCACCATGTGGGTGCTGGGAATTGAACTCAGGACCTCTGGAAGAGCAATCAGTGCTCTTAACCACTGAGCCATCTCTCCAGCCTGGGAATCTTTAAACAGGGAATTAAAAGGCTGCTGGAGAACTATGATCCTCAATGTCCATACGCTGGAACCTTGTCAAACTGCACTGGTTGCCATGTGACCCACACCACAGTGTCCCTGCATGGACTTCCAGAGACACCATTGTGTAAAGCTGTGAAGGGGAAGCCTGGATGGCCTTGGAGACTCCGAGATGTTGGAGATGCCAGAGTTGTGGGATACTGGCTGAGGAAAGCTGCTAACGGAGTGGAACCAGCTGAGAGAAGTGTGTTGTAGTCAACAGAGCTGAAGGTGCTGGGGACCTGAAGGGCACTCTGACGTCAGACACAGGGATGCAGAATTCGGAGTTTGCCCAGGTGGCTTTTTGGGGAGAGGGAGGTTGAGACAGAGTTTCTCTGTGTAACAGCCCTGGCTGTCCTGGTCTTGCTTTGTAGACAAGGTTGGCCTCGAACTCACAGAGATCCTCCATTCTCTGCCTCCCAAGTGCTGGGATTAAAGGCTTGATGTGAGCCGTCATGCCTGGCTCTGGTTTCGATTTTGCTTTTACAGGGGATTACAGTTCAGAGATACGCGAGTCTCAGAAGAGACTCTGAGCTTTGGACTTTTAAACACTGCCGACATCTGTGATAGACTGTGAGAACGTTTCAAGTTGGACTGAAAGCAATTTTTTGCATTATGATGTGACTTTAGGGGCCAGGGTGTGAACTGTGGTGGTTTGGGTAAAAATGGCCCACATAGGCCCCTAGAGAGTGGCACTATTAGGAGGTGTGGCCTGGCTGGAGTGGGTGTGGCCTGCCGGAGTGGGTGTGGCCTGGCTGGAGGAGGCATATCACTAGGGCTTTGAGGTTTCAGAATGCCGCACCATTCCCACTGCTACTGTTCCACATCCATGTCTGTCTGACTGTTCCCGTGTTCCCTGCCATGGTTATAGACTCTAAGCTTTTGGGACTGTGAACCCCCTTATTTAAATGCTTCCTCCCTCCCTCTCCCCCTCCCCTCTTTTTAAAAATGCTTTTTTTTTTTTTTTTTTTTTTTTTTTCCCGGGGCGGGGGGCCAAACCGGGGGCCTTTGTCTTGCTAGGCAAGCGCTCTATCACTGAGCTAAATCCCCAACCCGCTTTTTTTTTTTTTAAAGTTGCTTTGGTTATGGTGTCTCACCTCAGCTACTGTAAAGTAACTTAGATATCAATTTAGATGGTGGTTGAGTTCAAACCCAGGGCTTCATGCGTGTTACTCAGGCGCTGCCAGCTGGACTTGGAGCCCTCGATTTCCTCTGCTTGGGAGGACAGCGTGTTAGATTCGGGGACTGTCCTGAGGTAGTATCACACGTACTCCAGATTTCACTAACTGTCTACAAAGACTTTCCCAGGGAGATACGCACAGGTGCAGGGGGTTACAAGCTCAGAATAATTGGGGTCAAAGCTGTAATGCATTTTCTCAATTAGTGATCAAGGGGAGAGGACCCAGCCCCTTGTGGTGCCATCCCTGGGCTGGTGGTCCTGGGTTCTATAAGAGAGCAAGCTGAGCAAGCCAGAGGAAGCAAGCCAGTAAGTAACATCCCTCCATGGCCTCTGCATCAGCTCCTGCTTCCTGACCTGCTTGAGTTCCAGGCCTGACTTCCTTTGGTGATGAACAGCAATGTGGAAGTGTGAGCTGAATCAACCCTTTCCCCAACTTGCTTCTTGGTTATTTTTGTGCAGAAATAGAAACCCTAACTACGACACACACCAACGACTTACTACACCACACACCAGGAATAGAGACATGGCCCCCACTATACCACAGACTAGCAATAGGAAACCACAGCTCCAAGACATTCACATAGGAGAGAGTGCTGTGAAACCATTTCCTCTGAGATAAAACCTCCATCATGAAGGGAAACCTTGAGGCACGTTTTAAGAGAAGATGAAGCATTCATTCCATCCTGCAGGAAACCTTCTGCCCCACCCCCTTAGAGACTTATTTATTTATTCTATATAAGTACACTGTCACTGTCTTCAGACACACCAGAAGAGGGCATCAGATCTCATTACAGATGGTTGTGAGCCACCATGTGGTTGCTGGGATTTGAACTCAGGGCCTCTGGAAGAGCAGTCAGTGCTCTTAACCACTGAGCCATTTCTCCAGCCCATAGGGAAGTTTCTGACGCTCAGGAAGCAAAAAGCTCAGTATCTTAAGGAACCAGATTCACTAGGCCCCTCCCTCCCTCCCTGAGCCTGTGTAATAGGACAGCTGAGCCTGAGGCAACAAGCTAAACAGCCTGGAAGGGACAGCAGCCAAGCTGCCAAGCAAGGACCCAGTCTGACCTTTGTGCTGTCTGCAGGCTGTACTGTGAGCTCCCGGTTCCCAGCTTCCCTGAGCTGAGGTGCGGATGAGTCATGGAAGTCACCTGACTCATCCTGTGTGGCTTCCGTCCTGGAACCCTGACAAGGGGCAGCAAGGACAGGAGCACATCCACGCCTCTGACCTCCACAACCCAGAATCACAGCTTCGTCACAGGGGAGGGGCAGCTACGTAGGCGGGGACTGTGGCTGAGCAGGCTCAGGCTATAAACCTGAAGAAGCTGCCCTTGCTAGTTTCTGTACAGACTGTCAGTCACACGCACCAGACTCCCAACGGGACTTTGCCATCCTCTGAGCTCACGCCCACAGGGCTCAGGCACTGGAATCCTTGGCATGGCCGTGTCCATACACTTCCCCCCACTCACACTTCCCTGTGCTCCCTAGGGGAACCCCCCATGCTCTTAGAAGAGAGAGTACAATGCTCATTCGTTCACCAAGCTGGACGGTGGTATCTGTACTTTTATCTGACCCCAGTTCCATATCCAGATTGGACAGATGCCTCTTCAAGTCTCCCCGGGAATCAAGTCACCCAACTAGCCATAGGGACACAGCTCTACCCACTGTGACACCACACGGCGGCAACAGGAACAAGGCTCCACACCACGGAACACACTAGCAGTAGGCATACGGTTCCATGACACAGCACATACTAGCAAACCCCCAACACCCACGTACGGTGTTGATGGGGTTGCTGGTGAGCCTCTAATCCCAGTGCTGGGGGACAGGGCAGACACAGGAGGATAGGGGGCTTGTTGTCAACCAGCTTCCATCCACAGTCAAAAGGGGCTTCTGTCTCAAGGGAGCAAGGCGGAGAGTTTCGGTGGAATACTCAATGCCCTCTTCTTGCTTCTGCACATATGCACACACCACACACACACACACACACACACACACACACACACACACACACACAAAGCCACACACACACACACACACACACACACACACACACACACAGCCACACACGGACGCACGGAATAAATAATATAGAATTAAATGCCATTGATCATCGCAATAAATAATACACAATTAATGACGACATGAAGACAGTTTACAAAGCACCTTAAAACAGTGATTCGGGGTTGGAGATTTAGCTCAGTGGTAGAGCTGCCTAGCAAGTGCAAGGCCCTGAGTTCGGTCCTCAGCTCCGAAACAAAACAAAACAAACCAAAAACCCAAAAAAAAAAAAAAAAAAAAAACCAAACCCAACAGTGATTTGGTTCTTCACATAAGACTGTGTGTGCACACAGATACACGGACCTGTCCTGGGCAGGGGACCTCAGATGAAGAGGACAGTGAATAGGGCTTAATAAGTTCTTGGATTTAAAAAAAAAAAAAACCAAACCAAAAAAAAAAAAAAAAAAAACAAGCATTAGTGTTCGTATTGCTTTACAAAAACACCAGAGTGACTTCCATTTCAAAACACGTGATTTTAAACAGAATTGACCTTGTGTGGCACACTGTGGTCGCCTCTTCAGCTCAGGTTCGTCTTCACGCCATGGTCAGACACATCTCTGAGATGCCCGGTCTCTCTGACTCTTCTCTGGTAGGGTCTGATTCCAAAGAAGGACTTGAGATCTGGAAAATGCCAGCTTACCCTGCCAGCCCAGGCCAGAAGACATGATTCCCCATCTTTCTTGGTCTCTCTCTCTCTCTCTGGAAGACTGTCCAGCCACCCCAGCCCTCAAATACTCACACCTAGGGGACACCCCGGAATCACACATGGCTCCCTGCTCTTCCCCAGAGCCATTTCAGTCCCTCCAGGTTGGTGAGTCTATCAGGTGACACCAAGTCACAGCGACAGAACCTTCCGGAGACCCTTCCTATACCAGCTGCCGTTCAGGGGCCCGAGGGAGACTTCAGTAGGGAGCTCCTGTGCTCTGAGGCAGTGTCTTCACGGATGCTGTAAGGCTGAGTCCCTGGTTCCTGCTGCAGGGATTTCTCTGCAAAACACACAGGATCTTATCAAGTACTGAAAATACTACCCAAGGCTGGATCCTAAACTCAAGGAATGACCGGCACCCAGGGTCTGGTACCCAGGCAGAAAGGGTGGGCCTGTCTGAGGCCAGGCCCCTGCCCAGCTCGGAGTTTTCTTGACTCGTCCTGTTCCATATCCATCACAGTTTGCTGAAGAATATTCCAGACACTCACCTGCCTCCTCCAGAGTGGTGAAGTACCGGAAACCCTTGAGGTCAGCAGCCAAGAGTGTGCGGAGCACAGGCACCTAGGACGCACACACAGTGTGATACAGGTCAGGGTACCTCTGCTCTGTTCTGTGCAGTGGGTGGTTCATCTGGATACCCTGAGTGTTCCAGGGAGAGTCTGTGTCTTGGTTAGGGTTTTACTGCTGTGAACAGACACCATGGCCAAGACAACTCTTGTAAGGACAACATTTAACTGGGGCTGGCTTACAGGTTCAGAGGTTCAGTCCATTATCATCAAGGCATCGTGGCAGCATCCAAGCAGAAGACCGGCTTCCATGCAGCTAGGGTGAGGGTCTTATAGCCCACGCCCACAGTGACACGCCCACTCCAACAAGGCCACACCTCCTAACCGTGCCACTCCATGAGCCAGGCATAAATAAACTGTCACAGTCTGCTTCAGTTTGAATGGACGGAGGGAGGAGGAGGGAAGAGAGAAGCGGGAGGAGGGAGATGGGCGAGCACTGCCAGAAGAGCTTACAAATGAACGGTCTCCAGTGACCATAAAGGTTAATGATTTAAAACAGCAAATCTCAGACCCGGACTAGGCGTGGTGAGAAGAAACCGTCTGACCAGAAAGCCAGTGTAGGAACGGCAACATCTGCTGACATCCTTCCTTCTTGAAACTACACAGAGCACATCCGTAGATAAGTTTCCTCTTCTGAAGCTCCCCTGTCCTCCCTATAAAGCCAGATCATCCTGGGCACACGCTCCACTCCCTTGAATACCCCTGCCCTCCACGGTTCTGATTAAAGGGCACCCTGCGTCTGCAGAGGTAGGTCTCTTCCTTCCACATTGCCTCCAATAATCTCTAACACCCACGAGGACGAGAGCTCTGCACGCAGGCGCAGCACAGTGGCCATGAGCATGGTCCTGGACCAGAGCCCTGGCCTGACGTTCCCAACACTGAGCACATAGACAGCATATGTGGGTCGGCACCGACTGCAGGAAGATGAATTCAGATGGTTGGTAGCCTGCCAGGTTAGAACCACAGCCAGCAGAGAGCCCTGGTGCGGGTGCTTACAATGACGTCATGTGACATGGGCGCTTACAATGACGTCATCTGACATGGCTGCTTACAATGATGTCACCTGACATGAGGTACTAATAATGCTGTCATTTCAGATGGGGTGTGTATAATGATGTCATCAGACATGGGATGCTTATAATGATGTTATGGCTTAGAGGTATCACTGAGGAATTTAAATTTTTTTAGTTTTAGTGTTTTGTTTGTTTTGACTTTTTTAATTTTTTTTTTTTAGATTTATTTATTTTATTAATATGAGTACACTGTCACTCTCTCTTCAGACACACCAGAGGAGGGCATCAGATCCCATTACAGATGGTTGTGAGCCACCATGTGGTTGCTGGGATTTGAACTCAGGACCTCTGGAAGAGCAGTCAGTGCTCTTAACTGTTGAGCCATCTCTCCAGCCCTTGTTTTGACTTTTTTGACAGAGTCTTAACTCTGTAGCTCTGGCGAGCCTCACACCTGATACATGGCCCAAGCTGGACTCGAACTCATGTCAGTACTCCTGCCTCAGCCTCCTTGAAATGGTTTGTATATGCTTGGCTCAGGGAGTGGCACTATTAGGAGTAGCCCTGTTGGAGTGGGTGTGTCACTGTGGGTGTGGGCTTTAAGACCCTCATCCTAGCTGCCTGGAAGCTAGTGTTTTGCAAGCATCCTTTAGATGAAGATGTGGAATTCTCAGCTCCTCCTGCACCATGCCTGCCTGGATGCTGCCATGTTCCCACCTTGATGATAATGGACTGAATCTCTGAACCTGTAAGCCAGCCCCAATTAAATGTTGTCCTTATAAGACTTACCTTGGTCATGGTGTCTGTTCACAGCAGTGAAACCCTAACTAAGACACTCTTGGGGCTGGGGATTTGGTTCAGTGGTAGAGCGCTTGCCTAGCAAGCACAAGGCCCTGGGTTCGGTCCCCAGCTCCGAAAAAACAAAAGAAAAAAAAAAAAAGACACTCCTACATACTGGGACTATGGTAGGTGCAATTGTATCTTTCCACACGTATCACATTAACCTAGGGCCATGGGGAGGCTGTGGACCCTCCTCATAAGGTGGCTTGGCCTTCCTACCTGTAGGCCAACAAAGGCCAGGGTGACACCTTTCTTCTGGAAGTCCTCCAGGAGCTCACTGAGTCCCAAAATCACGGTGTAGTCTATATTGCTGACATGCGTGCACTCCAGAACCGCGGAACGTGGTGGGGATGCTGGGGAGACAGGCCATGAGTCTGCCACAGAGCCTATGGCTCTGCAGCCCGACAGTGGAAAAACATCCGCCATGAGACCATTCCCCAGGGCTGTCGCCCAGCAATGGAACCAAGGTGAAAAGGATGGATTTGTGGAGAGAGCAACTTCCTTTGTACGTTCCCTTGGATGTCAGTTCCCCAGACAGAGGAACAGAAGCAAACACGGCCCTTCCTGACAGGCTATAGGGAAGCCACAGGGCTACTGCCCAGTGAGGGCTGTCCTATCTGCAGCAGACGCTACTCAATGACGTCTCAACCGTGAAAACAGGTGAGTGTCTCCCTGACCAAGGGGCCCGGCCTGAGGGTGTTGAGACTGTGGTGTAGGGGACGGCAGGAAGTGTGTGCTGCTCATCTTGATGGGCTCACATACCTTCCAGGGCCCTCTTCGTCATTGCCTCTCGGAGGGCATCAACTGCAGGGAAGTGCAGGCCGCTGGCCGGCTGGAGAACAAGAATCTGTCCTTCTGACACCTGGATTGGGGCGGGGGGTGAACGTTAGAAGCAGACAGGACAGGACAGTCTTCCAAGCTTCCCTCATTGCACCAGGAGGAACCCCTGACTCAAGTCCATCAAGTGGGGTACAGCAGGAGTGCGAGCTGGCAGGAGAGCTCCCAACACCCCATACTCAGGAGAGCTAGAAAATGCTCTCCCTCAGGAGCACCTAGGAAAGTAAGCAAGGAGGTTGTTGGGGCCTGGGGATTCCCACTCCCGCTCTCCCTACTCTTGAGCCTACCTGGGTTTTGGGTCTAGCTACAGAGTGCAGGAGAATGAGCAAAGACACCAGGGTCCCTGCCAGGATGCCGTATTGGATCTCCCAGAAGGACAGCAGGAATGTCACGCAGAGTGGTAACAGATCCAGCCCTAGGAGGAGTACTGATTCAGAGGCAACCCTCACCCCCATCCCTGTTCACTGAGCCCCACAGCCCAGTGACCAACCTTAGCCTCTCCTGGGGTTCATGGAGGTAGTCAGAGCCCTATAGCTGCCTAGAGGAAGATCTGGTCACATGAATAGAAGGTGTGGGTTGCAGCTGTCCTCTAGACGGAGGGCAGAGGTAAAGAATGGGGTCTCTGTCTACCAGGGTAGGACCTGCCTGGCCCATCCCAGCCCTCTGGCCTCTGAGCAGGTAGGTGTTGGGGTGGGGGTGGGGGTGGGGGTGGGGGCTCATCAGAGGATCCAGGGAAAAGGGACAGAGAGAAAGGTGTGTGTGTGTGTCTGTGTGTCTCTGTGTGCATTATGTGTTTGTGTGGTATGTGAGTGTGTGTCTGTCTGTCTGTCTGTCTGTGTATGTGTTTATGTGGCATGGTGTATGTGTGTGTGTGTGTGTGTGTCTGTGTGTCTCTGTGTGCATTATGTGTTTGTGTGGTATGTGAGTGTTTCTGTGTGTGGTGTGTCTGTCTGTCTGTGTTTGTGTTTGTGTGTGTGTGTGGTGAATGTGTGTGTGGTGTGTATGGGTGTATGTCTATGGTGTGATATGTGAGTGTTTGTGTATATGTAGCATGGTGTGTGTGTGGTGTGTCTTGTGACTCCAGGAGACCAGGAGGATTTATTGCCCTGGGCACAAAGTACTTGGACTCAGTCTGAGGTTGTACCTCTGATGTGGCAACCTAGACAGGCCATGCCCTTTCTGGAGTCCTAGTTTCCTTGGAGAACATCAGTTCCACACATCTACACTGATATATTTCAAGGCTGTCCTAAAGATGAAACCTGTTACACAGAAAACTGGGACACACACCCGACAACTGGCCAACGAGGAAGAAGGAAAAGTTAACCTCTGATTTGTTAAAGAAACCAGTGGATGAGGGGCTCTCAGGGCGGGAGATGGGGGAGACTGAGAGACTATTGTGTGAGGCCTTTCTGTCACCACCCCCTCAGGAAGAGATAGGTGGGGGGAGGCGAGGATGAGGACACCGAGTGGGGAAAATCTGCTCTCCACTCCATAGCTACAGAGCTCTGCCCAGCTCTGTGTGGACCGAAGTCCAGCTTCGCTCACTAAGCAGCCACCTCCAGTGTATCTTCTCCTAAGTTTACCAGAGTGCCACAGCTCCAGCTCACAGGCCAGGAGGAATAACAAAGGCCTAGGCATTCCCAGATGTCACCCCAGAGCTGCCCCGCTTTGCATACGTACTCTGAACAAGCCAGAGCCTCCTGAAGATCTTGACGTCAAAGAGCGGGGCCACAGCCATGATGATGACGGCAGCCAGTGCAGACTTGGGGATATAGTAGAACAGTAAGGTCAGGTAGTCCAGAGACAGCAGCACCAGGACACCTGTGGGGATGGCGGGTCAACTGGGGACAGGCACTCACCCGGCCACACCCACAGAAGGATACAGGCTCAGCGGAGGTACGGAGGAGCCTGGTTATCCACTACACAGACTTGGTAGAGAACCGTGGGCTCCTCCCCTCCACCTTTTCCACCCAAGGTAAAGAAGGGGTGGGGCTCACCAGTCACCAGGCCTCCTGCCGGGGTACAAACCCCCGTCTGGGCATTCACTGCTGTCCTGGAAGGCAACGGGAAGAAACCCATCAACCCCCCATGGCTGAGAGGAGAGCTGTCTGGCCTCACTGGAGGGCTGACCTTCCAGGGAGACCTGAAGTGGAGGTGACAGCAGGTGGTTCAGCCCCCTTAGCAGAATGAAGTGAGTTAGCTTTGCCACCAGCCCCCATTCCTCTCTCAAGTCCCTTCCTCTTCCTAGGGACTCTGTTTTATCTGCCCACTTAGTTTACTTAGGAAGGGATTCCTGCATGAGCCCGGGTGTGGCTCTATTACCACAACACTGGCTACTGCCCATTGGCCACACCACTGAAGAAACAACCCCGATCCTACCCCTCAGCACCCACAGCCATCAGCAGCCAAGAGCTCTTCAGCTAGGGGTGGGTGGGCTGTCTTCTTTCCCTAATATAAACTGTTTATTACTAAGTATGGAAGACACTGATCAAGAACCTCAACTATTTTAAGATCTCCCCTCTTCTGACTCCCCACATCCCCAGTTTCTGCTCGGTAATGCATGTAGCCCCTCTTTCAGCCTCAGAGCTCCCCCAGCTCTGAACCCAGGAAAACTTGCCTCCGAACAATGCATCAGGACAGACACAGATATGGATACATCTTCCTTTCCCCCTCTCTCCTCTCTCTCTCTCCCTCTCCCTCTCCCTCTCTATCTCTCCTTCTCTCCCCCACCTCTCTCCCTCTCCCTCTCTATCTCTCCCTCTCTCTCCCCTTCTTCTTCCTTTCCCCCCTCTCCTCTCTCCCTCTCTCTCCCCTCTTCCTCCTCTTCTTCCTCCTTCTCCCTCTCTCCCCTCTTCTTCCTCCTCCTCTCTCTCTCTTTTTTCTCTCTTTCTCTCCAACATCTCCCCTGGAACTCACTCTGTACACCAGACTGGCCTTGACCTCATGCACACAGATCCACTTGCCTCTGCCTTCCAAGTGCTGGAAATAAAGATCTGTGGCACCGTGCCAAGCCCTCCCCACTATTTCTTTTGGAATCAACCAGGAAGTTGTATCACTAAATGCTGGGCAGAGATGCCAGGAGCTATCCTGAGGGGTAGGTGTAACCTGCCTTGCTGGGGACAAGTCACAGCTTCCCAGAGGTCTTTAGAATGCCTGTCGGACTAAAGGAGGTAAGTGTCAAATATGACTAAGGGCATGGCAGGGGGAAAAGGGTCTCTGGACCCTGCTAACCCTAAATGTACGGAGAAGAACATGGCTACTCACCGCCCAAAGCTGCCAGTGACCGGGTAAGACGAGACTAGGGAGCCCAGCACATTGGTGAGGCCTGGAGAGAGAAGAGTTAACCAGGAGAGGCAGGGACACTAGGCTGACAGGAGGGGACTCAAATGCAGAACCACACAGGGGAAAGACAGAGAGGACCTGGGGCCCCTCACCCGGTGCTCATCCAGGGAGAGGAACCAAATCTATCACATTCCCTGCCTTGGAGTCTAGCTTTCTAACTCTTAATTCAAAGAGTTTGCTTTTGTTGTTGTTCCTGGAGACGGGGTTTCTTTGTGTAGCCCTGGCCGTCCTAGAACTTGCTCTGTGGACCAGATGGGACTTGAACTCACAGAGATCCGCCTGCCTCTGCCTCCTGAGTGCTGGGACTAAAGGCGTGTGCCACCGCCGCCTCTGCCACCACCACCCTGGCCAGCTTTTGCCGAGACAAGGTCTCAGGTAGCCCAGAGTGGCCATGAGCCAAGAAGGACTTGAACCTGCAGCTTTCTGTCCCTGCTTCCTGAGTGCCACCATCACCATGCCCCATCTAGTCTAGGTTTAAAGTAGACCTGGCTCAGGCCTCATGACGCCTTAAAGTCACTATCAGCAACCATGGAGAGGACCTTCCGGGGAGGGTTGCAGCTGAGAGGGTACCTGAGATGTGGCTGCTGCGAATGCTGAGTCCCCTCAGGGACTGAAAGGCAGCAAAGCGCTTTCCCGCTTTCCCGGGTGACATCATATTACATCACATTACTACTACTGCCTGTTGGGACCCAAGAACTAAGACCTTGGCCTACACCCACCACGCTCTGCCTGCTCAACATCCATCCCACACAGGAACCTTTACGGTGACTTAATCTGGCGACCACAGGTTCAAGTCCTACTCTTGGAACTCCCCTAGCACTAAGTGTAAGGAAGCCAGTCGCTACCCCAAAGGGCAGGTGTGACGTGACTTGCTTAGACTTGGAACATGGACAGCTACACCACTGGAGAAAAGTGACTCCCTGTCCCCAGCAGCCATAGCGGCCAGCGGCTCCTCAGACAGGGTGGGCGGGCTATCTTGCATTCTCTAATACATACCATTTATTACTGAGTATAAAAAATATTGGGCTGGAGAGATGGCTCAGTGGTTAAGAGCACTGACTGCTCTTCCAGAGGTCCTGAGTTCAATTCCCAGCAACCACATGGTGGTTCACAACCATCTGTAATGGGATCCGATGCCCTCTTCTGGTGTGTCTGAAGACAGCTACAGTGTACTCACATATAATAAAATAAATAAATCTTTAAAAAAAAAAAGAAAGAAAGAAAAATATCTATCAGCAACCTCAATTCCTGTAAGATCTCCCTTCTTTTGGCCCTGACATCCGCAGCTAGACTGAGCTGACCAAGGGTCATTCGAAAGTGTGGTAGACACACAGAAAAATGAGAAAAAGCCCTGTAAGACTGGGAATTACTTAAGTACCAGCCCCTCTTGAGTCACAGAGCCAAGCCCAGGCCTTTGAGAGTAAAGGCCAGGGCAGCTTGGTAGAGACTGAATCAATGGAGATGCCCGGCCAGTGCTGGCACAAACAGCTGAAGACCTGGTCTACTGCAGCGCCAGGAAGCAGACCCTCTTCACTGACCTCACCTTTCATGTTTCTATCTGGCTGGCACTCTGGAGGCTCCACTGCTAGCAGGACAGCCCTCTGCTGTTATTGACTTTTTTTTTTTTTTTTTTTTTTTTTGAGCTGGGGACCAACCCAGGGCCTTGCTTTGCTAGGCAAGCGCTCTACCACTGAGCTAAATCCCCAACCCCTGTTATTGACTTTTTATCTATTTATTATCAGTTAGTGTTGGGGATTGACGTGCTCTTTTTAACCCCTCTCAGTCGGGGATCCAGAGCTTCTTCACACACGGTAGGCAAGTGCCCTACCACTGAGCTATCTCCCCAGCCTCAGAATGAGTGCACAGCGTTCAATGTGAAAATAGGCCTCAGAACTCAGAGTTGGATGATTTCCCACGTGCATGGGGTGTCCGTGGATTTCTTCTGCTAAAAGAGGCAGCTGATCCCACCTCATTAGAGCCTTATTCACCAGTTCAGACAAACAGCCACAGCCAAACCCCTTCCATTGGACGGTTGTGGATGGCTGGGTACTGCCAGTGCTCTTAGAGGAGTGGCCCCAGTAGTTTCTAGGCTTAGGGCATTCACAAGAGCGAGAGGACCCGACAGGAACACCCAGGTTCCACAACATATTAAGAGGGGTACCATTATCAGTTTTAAGAGTCTTAGTGTGGGACTGACCCAATGGCTCAATTAAGAGCACTTGTTCTCTTGCAGAGGACCCAGGTTCTATTCGTAGCACCCACAGGGTGCTCATAACTGTTTTAATTCCAGTTCCAGGGAAAACCGTGCTACATTGAGCACGCGCGCGAACACACACACACACACACACACACAACTTCTTTAAAACAAAAAGATTTTTAGTGTTGTTTCAAAACACACCGGTATGTAAGTTAGATTGTAGGGACAAGTAAGCTAGTCACAGAATCCACCTGAGTCCTTAGTGACCCATGTGTCGTTGCCTGGAAGGAGGCTCTACTGGGAAAATATGGAGGTAATACCCTGGGCCCCCCTTATCCCATGCCCGTCCAGGGAAAGGCATTTGGGAGACTCGCCTGGAGTCTACCTGGCTGCACCCTCCAGCTCTCTTCGGGGCACAGGACAGGGTATAGCTTTCAGGCAGGGCAAAGCAGGTACTTGGCAGGCAGAGGAACAGACCACAGAGGAGGGGCTGCACGGAGCCCAATGGACACGTGAGGACAAGTCCAACCGGATATTTTAAAGGCTCCTCCCCGCCACAAACATCATACCCGATGCAATCAGACAGACACACAGGCACTGGGAACAGAACGGGTCTTACCGATGGCCAGCAGCTCCTGGTTGGCATCAATGCGGTAATTATTCTGAGAGGCTAAAGAGAAAGGGCAGTGGAGACGCTGTTAGCGATGTACACATTATGTGCGGGTCCCAAGCCGCAGGGACAAGTTTACATTAAGAAATGCTTACACACCCAAAAGCAGGAACTAGAAGAGATGGGTGGCTCAGTGGTTGGGGGCAGCAAGTGTTCAGGCTAGCCTTGAACTCACAAAGACCTGTCTGACTCTACCTCTCAGTACCGGGGTAAAAGTGGTAGGAATCCATGCCCAGCAAATAAATAGACATTAGAGAGTCTGACTTGGGTCAGGGATAAAGTACTGGAATGTTGGAGAAGGAATTTATCCCAGGCATAACCAGGACCACACAGGAAACATGATATGTGGAACTTTGAAACCATATTTTATTTTCGCTGGTGATGTGTGTGTTGCTGGGGGTGGAACCTGGACCTTACACGTTAGCCAAATGCTGCAATACCGAGCCCCACCCCAAGCCTCTTATCTGGGTTTTAGCCTCAGAATCAGCCTGTACCCATAGTAAAGAGGACCTGCTGTGTTTACAGTTCAGAACACAGACACCTATAATACGGAGCTGTAAGAACTGGGTCAAGGGCTGGAGAGATGACTCAGTGGTTAGGAGCACTCAGTGGTTAGGCTGTTCTTCCAGAGATCCCGGCAACCACATGGTGGCTCACAACCATCTGTAATGGGATCTGGTGCCCTCTTCTGGCCTTCAGGCATATATCCATTATAGATAATATATAAATAAATCTTAAAAAAAAAAGCACTTGGGTCAAGTGAGGGATTTCAAGAGCATTCCTTAGAAAGGCAAGACCAGGGGTTGGGGATTTAGCTCAGTGGTAGAGCGCTTGCCTAGGAAGCACAAGGCCCTGGGTTCGGTCCCCAGTCTCGAAAAAAAAAAAAAAAAAAAAAAAAAAAAAAAAAAAAAAGAAGGTAAGACCAAGGGCCCAGTTCATCCTGAGCCAGCGGGAGAAAACAAGGGGTTAAATTATTTAGGAATTCTGTGAGCCACCTACTAAAGTTGAAGTTTAAAGTCCAGCCTGATTAAACTTGAACTGTTCAGCTGGAAAGGGTGGCTCATTTACATCCCAGGCAGATATGCAGATTTCTGTGAGTTCAAGGCCAAGCTGAGTTTCATGACAGTCAAGGCCACGAAGTTTGGGCTGGTATTAAATTAACAAATAGGGACTGGAGAGATGGCTCAGTGGTTAAGAGCACCCGACTGCTCTTCCAGAGGTCCTGAGTTCAATTCCCAGCAACCACATGGTGGCTCACAACCATGTAAAAGAGATCCGATGCCCTCTTCTGGTGTATCTGAAGACAGCTACAGTGTACTTATATATAATAAATGAGAAATTGAAGCTATAAAAAATAAATAAATAAATAAATTAACAAATAAATAAAGCACCTCTGGTTCAGTGGGATCTGATTCCTTCTTCTGGCCTCTGAACTCATGTACACACACACACACTCTCTCTCTCTCTCTCACTCATCTATCTCACTCATCTACACAAATATGCACACACACACATGAGCAAACACACACACATGCACAAACACACACGTACACACTCACATACACTCACGTAGACTCTCGTGTGCGCACGCACACACACACTTAAAAAATATAATACATCTTAAAAAATTTTAGGGGTTGGGGATTTAGCTCAGTGGTAGAGCGCTTGCCTAGGAAGCGCAAGGCCCTGGGTTCGGTCCCCAGCTCTGAAAAAAAGAACCAAAAAAAAAAAAAAATTTTTTTTTTTTCAATTCAACAAATTACACTAAAAACAATTACAACACAGCCCACTGCCTCCTGGTTTGACATATCTCTATGATCCACGAGGCGGCCAGTGCATGCTGTAAGAGGCTATGCAGGGGACGATGTTCCTTAACATACATCTCATTCCAGTTCACCTGACATCATGCTCAGCACCGCATGGTAGGAGCAGAAGCCAGTGAGGGGGGCTTCATGGCAGGGCCTCACGCATCCACACAGGGCAGGCTGATAGGGCTCCTCAGAGTCCAAGTCCTGCTTACAGGGCATGGAGTATCCTCTGTCTGGACTCTGGGAGCTAGGAGAGTTGTGCCTGTGCAGACTGTACTCTGAGAGTGGCCGGGCTACGCTGGCCCTCTACCTTTATTCATTTTAAAACACATGCATGCATTACTTGTATTTAAATTCTGATTTTAAAAATTGGAATAGACAGACCAGGAGGCAGTGAGCTTGGCGGGAGGGGTGGGAGAGGAGTTATAGGATTCTTACCGAAGGATTTGGCCACAGCAATGCTCTCCAGGAGGCCCATCAGAGGCACCACAGCCAGTCCGACCCCCATGTCCTAAGAGGAGAAGGTCACTGAGCAATCCCCCTGTGCTCAGGAAGTCTCTTGCCAAGCAGGGACTGCCAGAGTAGGTTGGGCTGTCTTGGCGGCTAATGGAGGCAAACATGGGCAGCAGCAGGAGTGTGAATTTATACTGGAGAGGAAGTGCCACCTCATCACGAGAGAGAGAGAGAGAGAGAGAGAGAGAGAGAGAGAGAGAGAGAGAGAGAGAGAGGTGCTAAGAGGAACCTGGTTAATGCATCCTTCCCCCGTGTTTAAGAAGGAAGGGGCTTGAGGCAGAAAGACAAAGAGATATCCTGAGGTTGTGTCCGATTTGGTCTCTTCTCCAGTCTGCTGAGACACCCCTTCTCAAGGACCCGGCCCAGGGGTCACCTCAGCCTCAGCCACGCTGCTGGCTCTGCATCCACTCACCTGCACCATCTCAGAGAAAGAGATGGTCTTATTGTCTGTGGTCACTGAGAAGGGCGGCATCCTCACAGGAGAGAGCCCCTGGGCGATCTTTCCAGTCAGAATGAACGGGTGGGATCCTGTCACCTCAAAGGCGTAAGCAATCAGGGCCGCGAAGGAGACCACCAAGGCGTTGCGAGCTAGGGCAGAAGGGGAAGAGATTGGTGAGGTTGTTTTGATTTTTGAAAACGTGTTCAATTTATTTTATGTGTAGGAGCGTTTTGCCTGTGTGCACGCATATGTGCGTGCATGCATGCGTGCATGTGTTTGTGTACGTACCATGTAGGTACCTAGAGCCTGAAGTCAGAAGATTCCCCCAGAACCGGAAATATAGACAGTTCTGAACCACTGTGTGGATGCTGGTAATTAAACATGGAACTCTGCAAGAGCAACGAGGGTCCTTCACCACTGAGTCATCTTTCCAGCCCTGAGACCTCGTCTTAATGAGAGTAAGATAACTGGGTCAGAGTCACTGCATGTCATACCAGGGACAATACCCTTCCACAGCCCCCCACTGCATCCTGGGAGACTCGGCGTGAATAAATGAGGCCACAAGCGGGGATGAGCATGTGGCCCTGTGACGCACACAATCGTGGAGGTGACAGAGAGGAATGAGGATGTGGAGGCAGGAGGATTGTGAGTTTGAGGCTAGTTTAGACTACACAGCACATACCAGACCAGCCTGTGCTGTGTAATGTTCTGCAGTTACACACGGAGAGCTAAATTACAGGGAGGGGCTATTTTAAAAGCAGTGGAGAAAAGGGTCAAGCACAGAGAGGAACAGTAGCACACTCCCGTTGGAGTGATGCAGAAGGCTAGAAGGCCGCAGACAGAACCTTTAAAGCATCGAGAGGGAAAAAACAGTAGACTTCTGTACCCATTCTACATGTGGCAAGCTGTCTTTGAAATATAAAGCAAAAATAAAAACCAATTCAGACATAAAAAACAGAAAGAATTGACCAGTAAGCCCACACCACAGGACGGTGTCAGCGAAGCTTCTGTGTAGAGGGAAACGCCGCCCCACAGAAGCCAAGAATGGCTCACAAGCATGAAGAGGACTAGAAACAGCGGCCATGTATCAGTGACTTTCTCCTTAATGTGTAGGGCTCCTTAAAAGCAGATGCAGGTCCAAAGGAGAAACGGTAACAACTCCCATCGTCTTTATATGGGATTTACAGTCCACACCGGGAAAACGTACGGTCACAGGGACATGGACTTTGGCAGGGAAAGAACCAAGTCCAGTTACCGTGTCACCCGTGAAGATGTGAGAAAAAGAGGCACAGGATCCTCAAACCCTAAAGAACCGTGTCTTAGAGTTTTTACTGCTGTGTACAGACACCATGACCAAGGCAACTCTTATAAGGACACCATTTAATTGGGGCTGGCTTACAGGTTCAGAGGTTCAGTCCACTAAGGTGGGAACATGGCAGCATGTTAGATAGGAGTCAGGATTATCACAGAAACATACACTCTGGGCTGCACGGATAATGGGTAGCTGGAGACGGGCCATATTAGTTTGTTCGGATATATTATAAATAGACAGATGGTCTTCAAAAGCGTCAGAGATCCACAGAATATGACATTTAAAATCATTTCATTTTTTTAAAAAGATTTATTTATTTATTTCATGTATGTGAGTATACTGTAGCTGTCTTCAGACACACCAGAAGAGGGCATCAGATCTCCATTACAGATGGTTGTAAGCCACCATGTGGTTGCTGGGAATTGAACTCAGAACCTCTGGAAGAGCAGTCAGTGCTCTTAACTGCTGAGCGGTCTCTCCAGCCCCCAAATCATTTTATTATTAAAAGATCTTTTGACCACGAGACATGTCTGCTCCTGACAGTTCCCTGTCCCCCCCCAATTCCACTTCAAGGAAGGTGATGAGTTTCAGAACCCCCATATGGAGTTGCTTCAGTTGTGGCTAGCCACTGGGCATGAAATGCTCTAACTTTATCTGCTGACAAAATGCGGTCCAAAATAGGACAAACGGATGTAGGATAGATGACGGCTAATCTCTGCCAAGACTGGGTAAGCTAGTCCTTCAGAACTCCTGCTTCACTTAAGGTCTGTCAGATGTTCCGGGCCAGAAGGCTGAAGACTGATGCTCCAACGTTATATGAAGTATTAGAGACTGCTCAGTTGGTAAGCTATCTCTGCCATCTCTACGATTTTTGGAAGCTGCGTCCCTGTGCTTCATGTATACCCAGATAATAATAATAATAATAATAATAATAATAATAATAATAATAACCCAGTAAGTAATAACTTGGGTTAATGATAGGAAAGTAGATTCTAACAGCATAGAGGGTAGGTATCTGCCCAGCTCTTGTGCTGTTTAAGGCTTATTGTAAACAATAAAGGTTGTGTACTGTGGCAGAACGTTCCCCTCATGAATAGAGATTTCAGGGAACCAATCACTGGGAGAAGAGTAGGCGGGACTTCTGGGTCAGAGAGGGGAAGAGAGGAGTCAGGAAACGGTGACTTGCTTTTGGACAGGGAAATCTTGGAGGAAAAGTGTAACTAAGAACACCACCACCGGGGCTGGAGAGATGGCTCAGTGGTTAAGAGCCCCAACTGCTCTTCCAGAGGTCCTGAGTTCAATTCCCAGCAACCACATGGTGGCTCACAACCATCTGTAAAGAAATCTGATGCCCTCTTCTGGTGTATCTGAAGACAGCTACAGTGTACTTATATATAAAAATGAATAAAAAAAAAAAAGAACACCACCACCCCCCCCGGCACCCACTGGTTTAGATCACGAATGGAGAGGGGCTCATGAGACCCCATCCCTAGCAGTTGACAGCTGCTGGGGAAAGGAGGGTGGCCTCTCCGTAGTCTGCTCCAGCAGAGAGCCAGACAGCACTGTGGAATGTATACAGTGCTAATTAGACTCAGTGAGTTGCTTAAAATGATACATGAACATGGGAGGGGATGTGCTGGAGTCAGTCATGGAGAGAGAATGCGATCAGGATACTTTGTAGAAATGTATGAGAATGTCAAAGAATAAATTAAAGTATTTTAAAGGAGGCCTGGAGATGGCTTAAAGGATAAGAGCTCTGGTTGCTCTCCCAGAGGACCCAGATTCAATCCTCAGCATCCACGGGACCACTACACGGCTGTCTATGGCTCCAGTTCTGGGGGATATGACGCCCTCTTCTGGCCTCTGTGGGCACTGCATGAACATGGTACACAGACACACATGCAGGCAAAAACACTCATATACATGAAAGCTAAAATATGCTTTTACAAGTAATGATCATCCTGTAAATAAAAAGAAACAAAAGAAAGGCTAGAGTTGGTTGGTCTCCGTGGAATTTGATTTCTTCTGCTGCTGTGCTGAGCTAGTGAGTCCCTGCAGAGGCACGGCACACCTCTGGTCTCTGTCCACCAGATGGCAGCAACACCGTCCCCACTAAGTGACAACTATGATCCCCAATGTCACCATCCAGGCCTGAAAACTATCTGAGGCCTATGTCTTCAGCTCAGCACGGGTGGGAAACGCCTACGCCCACAGCACTGGCCGCTGTGGGACCCGCTCCTCTGCCTGCAGGTCCCCTCACCTGTTGTGATGGTCCACACTAGCCCACGGCTGAACTTCACGCCAAGGGGCATCTCAGGACGGGGAGGAGGCATGTGTTCACGCATAAGCTTCAGCACAAGCAGCAGCACCATGCAGACCAGTCCCAGGATGGCATCGCCCACCCTGCAGACGGGGGTGTGGTACAGAGGGGAAGGGGTGTGGGGGACCAAGAGGGAAGGGGGTGGGAGAAGGGGAGGAAGTGGAGTGGCAGGTGAGGGTAAGGAGGCGGGCGGTCAGCATGGACTCAGTTCATGGCTGCTCTTTCCTTTTATTGAGCCAGGGTTTCCCTGTACAGCTCAAGTCCTTGAACTTGTAATCCTCCTGCCTCAGCACCCCAAACGACAGACTCACAGACAAAAGTATAACTCTCAGGGGTAACTTTTGCTGCAAGACTCTCTCCCTGCCCCACTTTCTTTTTCGGAGCTGGGGACCGAACCCAGGGCCTTGCGCTTGCTAGGCAAGTGCTCTACCACTGAGCTAAATCCCCAACCCCTCCTGCCCCACTTTCTACCTTCGGAATAATCTGTGTCTCTAGTCTATTTCAGAACTACTCTGGCCTGGGAAGGACACACCCCTGTGAGGGCTGGGAGGTGAGAGGCCCCTCATCACCATGGTAACTGGACTATTGGCCCCGTTTTTTTTCAGTCACGAGTCTTCTGGCCTTTGGATGCTTGGTCTGATCCCAAGTGGTCTGCAGGCCTTGGGATTACATAGTCAGTGACACCCTGCTCACTGCACTCTCTCTCCGTAAGGAATGTGAATAGCCAGTCTTACTCCCCTGCCTCCACCAGGGCGACAGGAGGCACCCTGCCACTGGCTTTAGGCCCTGGGGAGCCCAGCAGACTGCCCTGGGCTTGGGTGGCTCCCCAAATAATTTCTGGCCTAAGGAATAGGCCATTCATCCTGGCTTCCACTGCACTGATGCCGTATTTAACTCTCCGGAGGAAAGGCCCCCCCTGTGGGTTCCCCGGCTCTCTGGCCCTGCCCACTGCCCACTGCCTCTGTACCCTGCATCAGTTCCTGGTGCTGTGTCTGTGGTCTCGCCCTTACTGAGAACATTGGAAGTGAGACAACTGTCTGGCCTTTCTTTTTCTTTTTTTTTTCTTTTTTTCGGAGCTGGGGACTGAACCCAGGGCCTTGCGCTTGCTAGGCAAGCGCTCTACCACTGAGCTAAATCCCCAACCCCCTGTCTGGCCTTTCTTGACTAACCGGCTGGAGGTAGGCTGTCCGCACTGCCCAGGTCCTTGCTCCAATGCTGCTAACTCTGGGCCTGGCCTGGCCTGGGTATCTGCACGTCTTAACCTGCTGCAGGGTGACCGACAGCTCTTCTCCCAGGGCCCATGTGAGAAAGAACAGATGCCACCCCTGGATGGGCATGAAGGTGGGGGTGGCAAGGGGGTCTGGAAGGAAGGAGAAAAGCCAACAGGTACCTGGTCTCTCCGATGTGGAGGAAGGTGTGGTACACCTGGAGGAAGAACTGCCGGGGAATGTTCTGCAATCCCAGCAGGTTCTGTTCAAACAGAGGAACCATCAGATGACCGCCCACCAGAGGCCAGCTCCTCTCACACCTCCCCTGCCTCTAACCCTAACCCTAACCCTCTCTTTCCATCAGGAGAGCCTCTGGAGTCCCATACTGGACACAACAATCCCCAGGGCCATGCTGTCTTAGGGCTCCCAGGAGACTACCAGGTGATTCCTAAAAGCCCCAAAGGCAGGAGAGTGATATATATATATATATATATATATATATATATATATATATATATATAAAAATATATATAAAAAAATACATATTTTTAAAGATTTGTTTATTATATATGAGTACACTGTCGCTGTCTTCAGACACACCAGAAGAGGGCATCGGATCCCATTACAGATGGTTGTGAGCCACCATGTGGTTGCTGGGATTTGAACTCAGGACCTCCAGAAGGGCAGTCGGTGCTCTTAACCGCTGAGCCACCTCTCCAGCCCCTAAACACGTTTTTTTAAAAACTAGGTGGGCAGCTAGGATTGCAAAATGGGGTACAGAGGAGGATCCACCTGTTGGCATTATGGCCACACAAGAGACCATTCAATGCTTACAAGGGAAGGGAAAAATAAAAACACTCTACCTATGTACTAAAACTGAATTACTGGGGGCTGGAGAGATGGCTCAGCGGTTAAGAGCACTGACTGCTCTTCCAGAGGTCCTGAGTTCAATTCCCAGCAACCACATGGTGGCTCACAACCATCTGTAATGGGATCCGATGCCCTCTTCTGGTGTGTCTGAAGACAGTTACAGTGTACTTGTATACACTAAATAAATAAACCTTAAAAAAAAAAAAAGAACAGGGGTTGGGGATTTAGCTCAGTGGTAGAGCACTTGCCTAGCAAGCGCAAGGCCCTGGGTTCAGTCCCCAGCTCCGAAAAAAAGAAAAAAGAAAAGAAAAAAAAGAAAAAAAAACAAAGAAAAACAAAACCAAAACTGAATTAGGTCCTTTCCCAAATAAAGACAAGACACCGGCACAGGGGTGCACGGGACTCCTCCTCACTCACACCACACTTTGCTAAGAGTTGTTTGCTTGTTTTGTTTCAGTGGACACAATGACAAGCTTGCCATCTAGGGGTCTGGGATGCCTTGGGAGTTAAGACTTGAAAGTGTGATCTGGTGCCTCAAAATCAGGGTGGGAAAAAAGAAAGAAAGAAACAAAGAAAGAAACAAAGAAAGAAACAAAGAAAGAAAAAGCCAGCACTGCCCACACACACATACCTATCCTACAATTCTCAGCCCGCACAGAGAGGCAGAGCAGCCCTGGCCTCCTGGAGTTGTGCAGTCCAACGAGCCAAGGGCGTGGCCCTGAGTGTTCCACCAGGGGCCCATGCTGCAAAGGGCAGGATAGAGTTCGGTTTCACTCTGCACAGGCGTGCTAGCTGCAGGGACACTTTAGACCACAGCCCCATCCTTGTGGGCTGGTAGCCGTGAAAGTCATTTCTACCCTCGGTAACTGAAGACTGAGTTTTAGCACTTTTGTAGATGTCTTACAAACCACTTTTTTTTTTTTTTTTTGGTTTTTTTTTTTCGGAGCTGGGGATCGAACCCAGGGCCTTGCGCTTCCTAGGCAAGTGCTCTCCCACTGAGCTAAATCCCCAACCCCACCAACCACTTTTAAAAAAGAGGCTGGCGTACTTAAAGCCTAGTAGAGAGTAGCAAAGCCATGCATGGAAGTCAGATATGGGATGTGACTTACTGCTGGGGCCTGGCGGCTGCCTGGCAACCATGAATCTCCCAATGAGTTGATTGTAAAAGATAGGACAGAAAACACCAGGCACCAGGGCACAATAAAGCCAAGGTACCAGCCCCAGGCTACCATCTGGGAAACCTGACCCTCACTCAACAACTCCCTTAAGGTGTGGTGGTTTGTATATGCTAGGCCCAGGGAGTGGCAATATTAGAAGGTGTGGCCTTGTTGGAGTGGGTGTGTCACTGTGGGTGTGGGCTTTAAGACCCTCATCCTAGCTGCCTGGAAGCCAGTCTTCTCCTAGCAGCCTTCAGGTGAAGATGTAGAACTCTCAGCTCTGCCTACACCATGCCTGCCTGGATGCTGCCCTGTTCCCACCTTGATGATGATCGACTGAACCTCTGAACCTGTAAGCCGGTCCCAATTAAATGCTGTCCTTTATAAGACTTGTCTTGGTCATGGTGTCTGTTCACAGCAGTAAAACCCTAAGACACTTGAGAATGTGCTTCTTGCCCCACAGTGAAGGGCTGCAGGCGCCATGCAGCACGACTGGCCTTGGTCTTACTCCCAGGCACGACAGCAGCAGCCACAGGAGCAGAGTCTAGCGGACACTGTGCCTACCTTGACCTGTCCAAAGCCAATTGTGATGCTGGCAGCGGATGTGAAGCCTTTAATGACAGGGCAGGAGATGAAGTCCAGCAGGAACCCTGTGGGAGAGAAAGGAGCGAGACCATTAACCCTCTCAGCTTCAGGAGGAGAAGGGGTACGTGTGGCCCAGGGGCTGGGCGTAGAGGGCAGCTAAGGACTGACGTCTGACATGCTACTTGGGATATTTTCTTTCAAAAACTTATGTTGTGCATGTGTGTGTGTGCTTGTGTGAGTTTATGTGCACCATGTATGGCCAGAAGGGGATGCTAGATCCTGTGAAACTGGAGCCATCGTTGGTTCTGAGTTGCCCTTGCAGGTGCAGCAAACCCCGTCCTCTGCTCACGTGGTGCATGCTCTTATCAGTGAGCCGCCTGTGGTGGTATGCCTACCCCAGGGAGTGGCGCTATTTGGAGGTATGGCCTTGTTGGAGTAGGTGTGCCACTGTGGGCTTGGGCATTAAAACCCTCATCCTAGCTGCCTTCTGAACAATGCTTTTGGCCTCTATCCAGAATACAGTAGCAATGGAGGCTGTCCCACCCCTGTATACAGAAATGCACAGAAAAGCACCCTGGGAGGACCTGGTACCCCAGGAGAAGCAGCCTGAAGCCACTACCCACAGCAGGAAGACAGGGTCTTACCCAAATGCAGGAGCCCCATGGCCAACTGGATACACCCAGACAGGAAGGCAAGCAGCACGGCATAGGCAGGCTCACGGAAGGTGTAGTAGGATACCAGGAGAGACATGATAGCCGTGGGGCCCAGAGTCACGTCCCGGGAGGTGCCCAGGACGAAGTACACGAAGCACCCCATGAAGGCAGAGTAGAGACCGTACTGTTGGGGAGAGACTACAGTGAACACCAGGAGGCCCAGGCTGGTCACTACGCACTCTCTGTTGTCAACCTTGCATTAGGGCACCCCAGCACACACCAGAGGATGCACCTCTCTCCTTCCATTAACTACGGAAGGAAGGGCTTGGGGGCTGTCTGCTGGAGGCTCGGAGGGCTGGGTGTTTATATGTGTGAGTCTGAAGACGTGTTTATTTTTTAAATTTCATGTGCCTGAGTACTCTGCCTGCAATTATCTATGCGTACCACGCGAGTGGGAGTGATCTCAGAGGTCCACGTTAGATCCTCTGTAGCTGGAGTTACAACTGCTTGTTAGAAGCTGCCCCATCTGGGTCCCGGGAACTGAACCCAGGTCCTCTGCAAGAGCAGCAAATGCTCTTAACTGTGGAGCCATCTTTTAAAAGATACTATTTACTGTATGTGAGTACAGTGTTGCTCTCTTCAGACACACCAGAAGTGGGCATCGGATCCCATCACAGATGTCTGTGAGCCACCATGTGGTTGCTGGGAATTGAACTCAGGACCTCTGGAAGAGCAGTCAGAGCTCTTAACCACTGAGCCATCTCTCCAGCCCCACGTTTCTAATCTTCTTTTAAAGTCTGTTGTCTTGCGATTGAGTCTCGCTATGTAACCCTGTGATATAGTTTGGCCTCGAACTCTCAATCCCCCCGCTTCAGCTTCTCAAGTGCTAGGATTTCTAAGCAGAAACCACCAATAAAAGTACCTGGCTGTTCTTAAGGCCACCGAGAGGCATGATTCGATCCCTAGATGGAAAAATCTAGGACCAGCTTGGCACCAAAAATAAGTCACAGGTTAAGAGATTAGACACAAAGGGACCGTCTGGGTCGGACACATAGAAGTGTTGGACTCCATGGTTGATGGTTCATCCTGTGGACAGACACTGAGGAATGGGGAGGGATCAGGCTGAGGGGAGGGGGCAGCTAGCAGAAAGGTCAGCCACTTCACCTGGGGCGGGAGTCCAGCCACTTCTGCATAGGCCAGGGCCTGGGGGATGACGGTGAGACCCACGGAGAGTCCAGCGATGATGTCCATTCTCAGCCACCGCAGAGAGTAGTTGGACAGCCAGGCCAGGACGGGTAGCCTCCTCCTCAGGGCCGCACTGGAGCAGCAGCGTGTGTCTGCCATGTCCAGGCTGGGGGGATCTGGCCTGACCCAGACCTTTCACAGATCTGGGCATGGGTGACACGGAGCAGTGATCAGGGGCTAAGCTTGGGAGAAGGTAGCATTATCTCCCCAAGAGCATTAGGAGCAGAGCCTGCCTTTTGTGGGAGACAGGCTCAGCCAGGTGGCTAAGTTTATCAAACCACGATGATCTGGAAGCCAGCAAAAATGTGCACATGGGCCTGGACCAAGGATTCAGGAAGGTCCCTCTTTCCCTTCTCTGGGCCACAGCCCCTGAACCCCACTGTCTATAAGTTTTGGTGTCTCTCCATTATCAACTTACCAACAAAACCTGGCAAACTAGTTCTTCATGGGATGCCTAAAGACTAAATTTTCACCTCTGAAGAACTGTGTTTCTTTCTTTTACCCCCTCCCCAGGGAACCTGACTATCCAGTCCAGAGAGAAGCAGGTCCTATAGACTCAGGCTTCCGCTGGCCAGCAGAGTGTGTGAGTGGGCGGCCAGACGGCCCCAAGGAGTCACACCTCACCACCGCAGAGGGCCACCTAGGTGGAAGAGCTCCATTTACTACTGAGGACTGCAGTTGGAGGAAAGGGGGCGGGAGCATCTCACATCCTTGAAGTCAAGATTTACCCGGCACCTGCTTGTGGCATTCATAACCCGGGAGGGGGGGGCCTGAAGATTCTAGTTTGTGACCAACTAAGGCTCCTAAATTGATTCTAGGTGTGTAGCATCCGCTAAGATCCGGGTGTGTACACACACAGACACAGACACAGACACACACACACACACACACACACACACACACACACACACACGCACACGTCCCATAGCTGACTCCCCGTTACTGGTCCATACGCTCCAGCCCTTGAAGTGACACTTTGGACAAAATCCACTCCTCCCCACCCCCACTCCGCTGCTAGCGGGGGATTCAGTGATCCGAGGTGAGGGGCGGGGACTGAGGTCCTGGTGGGGAACACAAGAGAGCCTGGAGGAAGGCTGAGAGCGGCCCGGACTCCAATGGGGGGGTCTCCGGAGTAGGGCTCCCCCGGGGACTTAGCGCTGGCCCTGCGTCCACAGTTCCTGATGACCCCAGCCCACGCTGCCACGCACTCCCTCTCTCCATTACACGGACCCAGACTCACCCACCGAACGCCGAGGCTCGGGGTCCTCCGAAGTGGCCGTAGCTGAGTCCGCAGGAATCTCAGGAACAGAGTGGGCAGTACATGGGCGGAGCCTGCCGTGCACGTGACCGTGTGGAGGGGCCGAGCCGGAACCGCTCTCCCTGATCCGCGCCGCCATGCACCGCCCGGCAGTGGCCTGCTGCTTAGTGCTGTTGGTCCTGGGACTCTGCGGCGCGCACTCGCGCAACGTGCTGCTGATAGTTGGTGAGTGCCGCCGTCCCTGGCACGGCCACCTGCTGCTGCCCCCAGAAGTGGCCACTCCGCTCTTCCCCGCCACTAGCCCGTACTGACCCCTGCGTGCCAGTTCCTTGCAGAGCCTCTGTTGTGGGTCTCTTCCTAGTGACTCTAAATGCATCTGGTCCTCCTGCTTCTGTCCTCCCCAGTCTGGCTCAGCACCCCCAAAAATGTAGTCAGAGCTACCAGGGAGACTCCGTGGGCCCCAGCTACTCATACTGGGTGGCTTTGCAGAGCTAGGGGCTTCATAGATCTCTGAGAAGATTCCAGAAAGGAGAATGGAGCTGGAGTCCCCAAGGTTTTACAGAATGACCTGGTCAGCTCTTTTACCTCCTGACCCAAAAGTACAGTACAGCACAGTTTGCCCATGCAAATTCCCTCAGCCCCTCTTAGAAACCACCAAGTTCCTCCAGCATTCATGAGACTTCCTGTTTGGGTGATCAGTGCCTGGCTTGTGACACCCCAGGCCTTCTGAGGTCTGGCCCTGGGCCAGGCCCACTCTTTCTGATAAATTTTGTGGTGTCTGGGCAGGCCCGTTGGTTAATGGTAACACAAATAGTGCTGTCTTAGCAGCACTACCCCCATCTCCCTGAGGACAGTAGTGAACATCCACCAGATAGGATTGGTGCTGGAATCTCCCGCAGTCCTGTCTGTATGGAACTTCCGTCCTGTCTCAGCTTCTACGGCCATCACAACAAAAACCTGACAGGCTTGGGGCTGGAGAGGTGGCTCAGTGGTTAGCAGGACTTGGGGCCCTTCCAGAGGACATAGGTTCAATACCCAGAGGCCATGCACTCACACACTCACACACTCACACACACGCACTCAACACTACAGGCCAGGTTGTTAACAAACAAATGTATTTCTATCGATTGATTCCATTATATCGAGAGACTGGGTTCAGAGAGCCAGCTCCTCTGTCTGCTTCTGAGGTGGCCTTCCTGGCTTGTTGACAGCAACTGTCTCCTTTCCTAACCTGACAGAGAAACGCCACAGTCCTGTCCAGTTGGACCCCACCCTAGTTTAACTGTTGAAGACTGTGGAATCAAATAGTGACAGCAGGAATTTTGGAAGGACTCAATTCAGTCCGTGACAGGGTCAGAGGCAGGAGCTGAGACTTCTGTGTGCAGAAAGCAGCATTCCATCCTAGCGTGCAGCAGAAGGCACATTGAACACAACCGCCCCTGCCTGTCCTCCTCTCTGTCCTCCCATCTGTCCTCCAGCCTGTCCTCACATCTGTCCTGTCTGTCCTCCAGCCTGTCCTCCCATCTGTACTCCCATCTGTCCTCTCGTCTGTCCTCCTGCCTGTCCTCCCGTCTGTCCTCCCGCCTGTCCTCGTGTCTGTCCTGTCTGTCCTACTGTCTGTCCTCCAGCCTGTCCTCCCATCTGTCCTCCCATCTGTCCTGCCTGTCCTCCCATCTGTCCTCCCATCAGTCCTGCCTGTCTTCCCATCTGTCCTGTCTGTCCTTCCATCTGTCATCCTGTCTGTCCTCTTGCCTGCCCTCCAGCCTGTCCTCCCATCTGTCCTCTCGTCTGTCCTCCCATCTGTCCTCCCATCTGTCCTGCCTGTCTTCCCATCTGTCCTGTCTGTCCTCTTGCCTGCCCTCCAGCCTGTCCTTCCACCTGTCCTTCCCCCTGTCTTCCCATCAGTCCTCCCGTCTGTCTTGCCTGTCTTCCCGTCTGTCCTCCCACCTGTTCTCCCGTCTGTCCTCCAGCCTGTCCTCCCGTCTGTCTTGCCTGTCCTCCCGTCTGTCCTCCCACCTGTTCTCCCGTCTGTCCTCCAGCCTGTCCTCCCATCTGTCCTCCCATCTGTCCTGCCTGTCTTCCCATCTGTCCTGTCTGTCCTTCCATCTGTCCTCCTGTCTGTCCTCCTGCCTGTCCTCCAGCCTGTCCTCCGTCTGTCCTCCTGCCTGTCCTTCTGTCTGTCCTCCCACCTGTCCTCCTGCCTGTCCTCCCACCTGTCCTTCCGTCTGTCCTCCTGCCTGTCTCCCACCTGTCCTCCTGCCTGCCCTCCTGCCTGTCCTCCCATCTGTCCTCCTGCCTGTCCTTCCATCTGTCCTCCCGCTTGCCCTCTCGCCTGTCTTCCTGCCAGTCCTCCCGCCTGTCCTCCCATCTGTCCTTCTGTCTGTCCTGCCTGTCTTCCCATCTGTCCTCTCATCTGTCCTCCTGCCTGTCCTCCTGCCTGCCCTCCAGCCTGTCCTCCCGTCTGTCCTCCAGCCTGTCCTCCCACTGTCCTCCCGCCTGTCCTCCCGTCTGTCCTCCAGCCTGTCCTTCTGTCTGTCCTCCCGTCTGTCCTCCTGCCTGTCTTCCCGTCTGTCCTCCCTCCTGCCCTCTCGCCTGGCCTCCTGCCTGTCCTGCCTGTCTTTCCACCTGTCCTCCAGTCTGTCCTTCCATCTGTCCTCTCATCTGTCCTCCTGTCTGTCCTCCTGCCTGTCCTCCTGCCTGCCCTCCAGCCTGTCCTTCCGTCTGTCCTCCCGCCTGTCTTCCCATCTGTCCTCCAGCCTGTCCTCCCGTCTGTCCTCCTGCCTGTCCTTCTGTCTGCCCTCCCACCTGTCCTCCTGTCTGTCCTCCCATCTGTCCTCCTGCCTGTCCTCCTGCTTGTCCTTCCACCTGTCCTTCCACCTGTCTTTCCATCTGTCCTCCCTCCTGTCTTCCCATCAGTCCTCCTACCTGTCCTCCCATTTGTCCTTCCTGTCCTCCTGTCTGTCCTCCCACCTCTCCTCCTGTCTGTCCTCCCACCTGTCCTTCCATCTATCCTCCTGTCTGTCCTCCAGCCTGTCCTTCTGTCTGTCCTGCCCACCTTCCTGTCTGTCCTCCCATCTGTCCTGCCACCTGTCCTCCTGTCTGTCCTCCAGCCTGTCCTTCTGTCTGTCCTCCCACCTCTCCTCCTGCCTGTCCTCCCATCTGTCTTCCTGCCTGTCCTTCTGTCTGTCCTCCCGCCTGTCCTCCCATCTGTCTTCCTGTCTGTCCTCCTGCCTGTCCTCCCATCTGTCTTCCTGCCTGTCCTTCTGTCTGTCCTCCCGCCTGTCCTCCCACCTGTCTTCCTGCCTGCCCTCCCATCTGTCCTCCTGTCTGTCCTCCCATCTGTCTTCCTGCCTGCCCTCCCATCTGCCCTCCCGCCTGTCCTTCCATCTGTCCTCCAGCCTGTCCTTCTGTCTGTCCTCCCACCTCTCCTCCTGCCTGTCCTCCCATCTGTCTTCCTGCCTGCCCTCCTGCCTGTCCTTCCATCTGTCCTCCTGCCTGTCCTCCCATCTGTCCTCCCGCCTGTCCTCTCATCTGTCCTCCTGTCTGCCCTCCCACCTGTCCTCCCGCCTGTCCTCCCGCCTGCTCATCTGTCATTGGTTCTTGCCCACGTATTCCAGCAGGGTGCATGATGGTGAGGACTGGAGGCTGGGCATGACCTTTGTTCAGGAATCACTGTCTGAAGCAAGTGGCCGACATGTTGCTCCTGGGTTCCCACCAGTTAGTTCTGGGGTACTCCTGCATGGCTTTGGGCGCTGCAAGTCATCCCTCTGCACTTCCGGTGCCTCCTGTAGGCTCGATGGTCAGAAATAGACAATCTGCAAGGCTGTAGCCTTCAGGGAAGAGGTCTGTTTCTAAGAGAAGCAGAAATGTGGTGTATACACCACACACACACACACACACACACACACACACACACACACACACACACACACACACACACACCACACCTCAGCTGTGTCCTGGGCATGTCTCTCCTGACTGGCTGTCACCTTGTGAGGTGTCTGCAGAGCCTGGGAGACCCAGTTTACATCCAGCCACTACCCACTAACACATCTGCATGGACGCCAGATATGTTGTGGTGTGTGCTTCCCACACTAGTCTACCTGTTAACATCCTCACCTGAGTTTCCTGTTTGGGTCCCCTGCAAACCATGGTGTCTTCTCTCTCCACTAACACATCCACCCAGGGAGCTTGCCTACCTGTGTGTTCCCTGCTTGCTCACAAACTCCTGTATCATCGTCGTGCCTGGCATCATACCCCCTCACGTGTCCTACCTTCTGGGAGCGTCTGGTCCAACTCCTGAGCGTCACAGGGACCAGCCTTTGCAGCAGTATCCTGAGTCCCCACACTGTCCCTCCTGACCCCAGCCAACGTGCTCTCTGCCTTGTCTTCCTCAGCGGATGATGGAGGTTTCGAGAGCGGTGTGTACAACAACACCGCCATCAACACCCCTCACCTGGATGCCCTGGCCCGCCACAGCCTTATCTTCCGTAATGCCTTCACATCTGTCAGCAGCTGTTCCCCCAGCCGTGCCAGCCTCCTCACAGGCCTGCCCCAGGTGAGAGTGGCTAGTGGGATGAAGGGGGCGGAGTGGATAGGTGGTGGTAACTCTAGGCCCGGCCTCTGCCGCTGGGAAACCCTCCTCTCTCCCGGGAGGAGCTTCCTGATTTCCCTTGCATCCGTAGGGGCAGGTACTGCCCAGAGGTCTCAGGGGCAGCCAGGGCTCTGCCTCACCACCCCTCAGCTCAGCTGGCCCTGCTGCTCTGTGGACAAGGGTGAACACATACCTCTCAATGCCTTAGAGTTCTCATCTGAGATGTGGGCACAGTTAGGTCATTGTGGGTGTTGGGCAAGTCTGCACACCTCCTGTCCAGCCCTGTGATCAGACCCCCGTGGAGGCTGGGGCACTTCCTTTTTCTGTTGTTATGGTAAACATAAAATTTGCCATCTTAACAGCTTTTCAGTGCATAGTCAGTGGTGTGAAATACGCCCACGTGACTGCAGCCGTTCCTCCATCCGCCTCTAGGACCTGCTTTAACTGAACCCCGTCTTCATTAAACACCCCCCCCCCCCGATTCCTGCCAGACCCCGCTCTGTTGTTCCTGAATCTGATGACTCTAGGGCTCTCTTGAAGGTGGGATCACCGCTCTTCCGCTTTTGTCACAGGATGTGACACCGAGCCTAGCATCTCTGTGGCTCACGTCAGGATTTACTAAATCTTTTTCAAGATCTCTGTTACAAACGCCTTTAATCCCAGCACTTGGGAGGCAGAGCCACATGGATCTCTTGAGTTCACAGCCAGCCTGGTCTACAGAGTGAGTTCCAGGACAGCTAGGGCTATACAGAGACCCTGTATGATGGTTTTACATTTTAAAACCTACATTGCGGGAGCGGGTGAGGGGGAAGACACCATGCACATCACGGTGAATCTCTGGACGTCAGAGACAGCTTTTGGGAACCGGTCCTCTCCCCACACCATGTGGGTGTCAGGGATGACATTCAGGTCACCCTCAAGCTTAGTTCTTTGCCACGTGAACTGTCTTGCCCAGCCCCCAACCTTTATCAAGACAGGACCTAGGGCCAGGCTTGCCTCAACCTCACTGTGCAGCTGGTGCAGGCCCTCGCTGGTTCCTTTCCCCCTCCCGCTGGTGTCCCCTGTCACAGGAGGGAGGACAGGGTGGAGTTCCCCTAGGCCAGCATCCACAAGGGTCCTGGGATGAGCTCTGGGGTGTCGGAGCCCACCTTTCTGCATGGCATTTTCATCAACAGCATCAGAACGGCATGTACGGGCTGCACCAGGATGTACACCACTTCAACTCTTTCGACAAGGTACAGAGCCTACCGCTGCTGCTCAGCCAGGCCGGAGTACATACAGGTGAGCTACCGGCAGGGTACAGCACCGGTGTGTGGTCCCTCTCTGACCCCTCCCAGCCAAAGCTGGAGGCCTGAGTCACTCTCAACCTATGTGACCTGCTGCTCAGCCAGGCCAGTGTGCACACAGGAGAGGTGTGGGCCTGAGGACGGGATACAGGCGTAAGGCCACTTTGTGACCCTTCCTAGCCTCTTAGAGAGGGAGGTCCAGGGCTCTGAGTCACCCTCAGCTCACGTGGTCCTCCCAGGGCACTCGTCCCAAGAACCAGGCCAAAGTCTCCAAACTGTGCACACACGGCAGCCACACTTAGGCAGGATAATGGGGCAGAGTGGACTCGACATGACAGACCTCTTCTCTTGTCCACCCTCAGGCATCATCGGGAAGAAGCATGTGGGCCCGGAGACGGTGTATCCCTTTGACTTCGCATTCACAGAGGAGAACAGCTCAGTGCTGCAGGTGGGGCGGAACATCACTAGAATTAAGCAACTCGTCCGGAAATTTCTGCAGACTCGGGATGACAGGTAAGGAGGGTTCTACCCTGGTAACCCTCAGTGATAGCCAGAACTCTCCACAGTAGACTTAGGCTGTCATCCCAGGGTCCACAGTTGGCTGTGGCAAGGGCAGAGGAAAACATTCTACATACCCAGAAGAAGAGGGGAAAGGGGGAAACTGAGGCAGTGAGGGAGACAGAGTGCCAATTGGCGTAAGCCATGCCAAAGTGTGCCTACCTAAGAATTGAGGCCCTCATGGTCAAGATAGGGGCCTGGCCTTGATCCCCACACTGATTCCCCTCCCCCACATTCAGGCCCTTCTTCCTCTATGTGGCCTTCCATGACCCCCACCGCTGTGGGCACTCCCAGCCCCAGTACGGAGCCTTCTGTGAGAAGTTCGGCAACGGGGAGAGTGGCATGGGGCGCATTCCAGACTGGACACCCCAGATCTATGATCCTCAGGATGTGATGGTAGGAGGGTCCCTTGCAACGTCTCCAAGGCATGCAACCCATCCTCCTCTAAACCCAGGGCCCTGGGCCCTGACCTCCTTAGAGCTTGCAGCCGCTGCCTCCAGGATGTAGTATAATGTGTATGAGGAGACTTAGTGGGCCCCAGGTTCCTGTGTGCTGGCTGCAGAGAGAGCCCTGGACCCCGGAGATGAAGCACTGCACGTGCACAGAGTAAAGCTGTTTTAACCAGTCTGTTCACGTGTGTGTGTGTGTGTGTGTGTGTGTGTGTGTATGTGTGTATGTGTGTGTATGTGTGTTTCTCTGTGTGTGTATGTGTGTGTGTATGTGTGTATCTCTGTTTTAACCAGTCTGTTCAAGTGTGTATGTTTGTGTGTGTGTGTGTGTGTATGTGTGTGTCTCTGTGTGTATGTGTGTGTCTCTGAGTGTATGTGTGTATATATGTGCATGTGTGTGTGTGTATGTATGTGTGTGTCTCTGTGTTTCTGTGTGTGTATGTGTGTGTGTATGTGTATATGTGTATGTGTATGTATGTGTGTGTCTCTGTGTTTCTCTGTGTGTGTATGTGTGTGTGTATGTGTGTGTGTATGTGTATGTGTGTGTGTGCGCGTGCACGTGGTCCTCCTACCTAGTCAGAAATGGCTGGTGTCATCCATGGCCCCCTCTACACCTATCCTACCCCTCCATCCCCACTCTGAGATGTTTTGCTCCGCCTTTGTCTTCAGGTGCCCTACTTTGTCCCAGACACGCCGGCAGCCCGAGCTGACCTAGCCGCTCAGTACACCACCATTGGGCGGATGGATCAAGGTGAGTTCCAGTGACCAAGGCTGTCCCTCAGCACAGGTCAGGGACTTGTGATGGACTTGATACAGGTGGGGTCCCGGAAGCAACGCAGTGTGAGCCAGGGTTGGTGTTGAAGGTGAGGCAGTTTCTGGGGCTGGACCCTCACTGTCCCTTCATGTTACTGCTTAGCTGTGTCGAGACCCTTTTGTCTGTAGCCCTGTTTTTTGGTTTTTGTTTTTAATTTTTAAATTAAATTTGCTTTTACTTTATTATCTTTTTTTTTTTTTTTTTTTTTGGGTTGGGGTTTTTCTAAAGCCCTGGCTTTCCTGGAATCCCCTCTGTAGACCAGGCTGGCCTCAGACTCACAGAAACCTGCCTGCCTCTGCCTCCCAAGAGTTGTTTCTCCTTCTCCTTCTTCATAATAAATTTGTTTCTGTGGGTGCTGTGCCTGCATGTATGTAAGTGCATCACATGCATGCAGTACCCACAGAGGCCAGAAAGGACAACAGACACCCTGGAATGACATTACAGATGGTTGTGAGCCACCATGTGGTTGCTGGGATTTGAACTCAGGACCTCTGGAAGGGCAGCTTTACATTTTATTTATTAAAATTTTTCTTTGTTTTTCATGTGCCTATGTGCATGTGTGTGCATGCTTTCATACATGTATAGGTGTACAAATGTGTGTGCATATTTTCATATGTGTATGTGTGTAGGAATGTGTACATGCATGTTTTTGTATGTGTATGGGTGTACAAATGTGTGTGCCTGCTTTCACATGTGTATACATGGGTATACAAATGTGTATACATGCTTTCACACATGTATGGGTGTACAAATGTGTGTACATGTTTTCACACGTGTATGGGTGTACAAATATATGCACATGTTTTTACATGTATGTGGGCCTACAAATGTGTGTGTGCATGTGGGGGCCTGAGGCTGATGTTGGAAATCATCCTGTCTCTTTTTTAGCTCATTTACTGAGACTGAGTCTCAGTCAAACCCAGAGCTTGCTGATGTTGCTGGTCTTGGGAGCCAGCTTACTCTGGGGATCCCATTTCTGCCTTCCCTGGCTGAAATTCCAGGCAAGCTCTCACCCACCTGGCAATTATGTGGGGTTCTGGGGTCCAGACTGTGATCCTGACTCTTGCGTGGCAAGCACTTTAACTGCTGGTCTGTCTGCCTGGTGCGGTCTCTTCTAAATTAAAACTTATTTTGACTTTTGGAAACAGGATCTTGTTATAGACCAGGCTAGCCTGGAACTCCCTTGATAGCCCAGGCTGTCCCTGAATTCCTAATTTTCCTGCTACTAGAAGGTCCCTGACCTTCTATCTATCTCAGGCTCCTACCCAAGCTGTCTCTCCTTGCTCGTGGGACAGACACGAGAATCTAAAACATAGAAGCCAGCTCAGGGCAGTAGCAGCTGCCCCGTGTAGGAGCAGTTCTAAGGGATGACAGGTCCTGGAAGCCATGTGACCTGCTCAAGTACAGGAGCTACGTGGTTTGGGCTGGAGGGTGGGCTTGCAGGAAAGGTGGAAGAAGTGTCTGAGGGCCAGTAGAGCCCAGGGGTGAGTGGACACATGCGCCTCTGAGCCTTCCCCCTCCTCCTCAGGGATAGGACTGGTGCTCCAGGAGCTTCGAGGTGCCGGTGTGCTGAATGACACCCTCATCATCTTCACATCCGACAACGGGATCCCCTTCCCCAGTGGCAGGACCAACCTGTACTGGCCTGGTACAGCTGAGCCACTGTTGGTGTCCTCCCCAGAGCACCCACAACGCTGGGGCCAAGTCAGCGACGCCTACGTGAGCCTTCTAGGTCTGTCTCTGTCTGTCTGTCTGTCTGTCTGTCTGTCTGTCTGGTGGGAGGGGAGAAGTGAAGTCCAGGGGGACTTCCGTGGGTTAGGTCCTGGAGTGCTCCCCAACCTAGGTAGGCACAAGACAGCCTCCTCTATTACATGGTGAGAATCAGGGTCACCCGGGAGGTCTGTTCCTGTCACGTCACAACCCCCAGAGTGTCTGGTGGGGTCCCGGGTGGTACCAGTGGGCTGTGGATTACCAAGAGAGAGACTTGAGAACCATTTCCCCTTTTCTCAGGATCCGGAGCCTCTCATGACTCAGCTCTGAGAGCCTAGTTATCTAGCCCCACACCACAAATGCAAAAACATGCCTGCAGGTGTGAGAAAGGGAGGGGCTGAGTTAAACCAGCTCGGAAACCTCCCCTGTGTTCTTCTCAGTGGTTATGAGATAGGCTCCCTCCACCCCGGGACCCACTTCTCCATGTGGCCCTAACCCATGAGTGAGGGAACCTTGTGACCAACCCAGAGTGATTGAATAAGCCTACCCAGGGTTCCTCTGGTCCACAGGACTTTAGAAGGTCCCTAGATATCAGCAAGCCAGGGCCTCTGGTGACAGACACGTTATCAGCCTCACAGGCCAGAGGCGACCTGATCCTATGGGTACCCATGAGATTTCCAGAGAGACTCAGATCCAGCCCTTCCTAAGGGCTCCGTGTCCCCCCAGGACCCCCTGCTAAGACGCTGTTCTTTTCCAGACCTCACCCCCACCATCCTGGACTGGTTCTCCATTCCATACCCCAGCTATGCCATCTTCGGCTCAAAGACGATCCAGCTCACAGGCCGTTCCCTCCTGCCGGCGCTGGAGGCGGAGCCCCCTTGGGCCACTGTCTTCAGCAGCCAGAGCCACCACGAGGTCACCATGTCCTACCCCATGCGCTCCGTGTACCACCGGAACTTCCGCCTCATTCACAACCTCAGCTTCAAGATGCCGTTTCCCATCGACCAAGATTTCTACGTCTCGCCGACCTTCCAGGACCTCCTGAACCGCACCGCGGCAGGCCAGCCCACGGGCTGGTACAAGAATCTCCGCCATTACTACTACAGGGAACGCTGGGAACTCTATGACGTCAGCCGGGACCCTCGGGAGACACGGAACCTGGCCGCTGAGCCAGACTTCGCTCAGGTGCTGGAGGTGCTGAAAGCTCAGCTCGTCAAGTGGCAGTGGGAGACGCATGACCCCTGGGTGTGCGCCCCTGATGGGGTCCTGGAGGAAAAGCTCACGCCTCAGTGCCGACCTCTTCACAATGAGCTCTGACGGTGCCCGGGGCACCTGCCAGCCCACCTAGACACGAAGGGAGAGACTTCCAGAGCAGTGGAGGCAGTGCCAGCGGCTGCTCCCTCTACACACCCCTCCGAGCAGGCCCCTCCACCATATGGGATGTCACTCCCGCCTCCTGTGGAGGACACTCAAGCATGCACTCCCAAGTTGCTGCCGTTCCAAGGACACTGCTGTCCTCATGTCTGCCTGTCCTGGTTCAGGAGTTGTAGGGGAATGTGGGCATGGCAGAACCCCACGTTTTGATAGGTGAGTTTTGAGAGCTACAGACAGAAGGGGCAGGGTCTGGGGCTTGAAGCCCTCTGCTTCCGGAAACCTGCGGATGTTTTTAAGCCCCTCGCCCTAAGAGGATGCCAGGTTTCTGAGTGCCACATGAGCAGTGGGCAGACCGCACTAACTACTTCAACCAACTTGGCCTGGAGGGAGCATTCAGTAGGCCTTGAGCTTGCTTTGCCGCTGCCTGCCCCCCGCCTGCCCCGTTCCCCCTTTGAAGTACACGCTTAGCCAGGATTCATGCTGGTACTCAGAGGTGGCGAGTTGGTCCTATGGTCTATCTGGTCTCAGTTTGTGTTTTCTTTCTTTTTTTTTTTTTATTTTTATTATTTTTTTTTTTATTTATTTATTATATTTAAGTACACTGTAGCTGTCTTCAGATACACCAGAAGAGGGCATCGGATCTCTTTACAGATGGCTGTGAGCCACCATGTGGTTGCTGGGAATTGAACTCATGACCTCTGGAAGAGCAGTCGGGTGCTCTTAACCGCTGAGCCATCTCTCCAGCCCTCAGTTTGTGTTTTCTGAGGGTGGCTGAGGAGGACAGGGTGTGACAGTGCTTTCTGTCTGTCTGTCTTCTCTGTTCCTGTCTGTCTCTGTGTCTCTGTCCCCTCCCCTCTCTCCCTGAGTGACACTAAGCACCTGGCCCCAGCTTTTTCCTTCTTTCACTTGCCAAGGGACAGAGGCACAGCCTAGAAATCTAGAAAGAGAGGCCTGTTCCCTCCTCCCTTCTATCAACCCCATCTTGGGAGGGAATGAGAGTCATGGGCCCCAGCATTGGGAAAACCTTTTTACAACAGTATAATCGTTCACAGAACATCGTAGGAACACACTGGGTCTCTGGCACCGAGACACAAACACCCTGTCTGTCAACTGACTCAGTTTATGGCTGGGTGGGGGCTTCACCCAAGTGTGGCGTGATACATCCCGAGAAGGACCAGGGGATAATGTCAGTTCAAGAATGAGTTCTTTGCTCACAAAGGGTTGGTCACTTGGCTCCAGGATATGGACCAAAGCAACCTGGTGAATCAAAGAGCCACTCAAGTCTGTCCACTACAGCCGCTTCCTTTGCTGGTGTCTGTGGTAGCTGAGTCAGTCACGCCCACAGCGCTCCAGTCAGTGCCCCACCCTGGGCGGGGAGGATTGCTCCAGTGACCCTCCAGGGTTCACTTGACATCGGAAACATAAAAAGAGGGACAGACCCACGACCTGGTCCTGTTACCACAGGAGGTTGGGGTGCTGGCTCTGAGCAGGTCTCAGGAAGCACCCCCACATGGCCGAATATTCTCCGGTCCTCCATCAGCCCAGGCCGTGCTGTGGGAAGGTGCTTCATCATTTTCGCCTTGATTTCTGTGAGCACCTGAGGCCAGACCCTGACCAGAGAAGGAAGTAGGGCTGTTTGCTGACGGCATTAAGAGACACATGGAGGTCCCCACAGTCCCAGGCCAGGTGTGGGCTTCAGCAGGGGCCCTCTGTCCACACCACCTTCTTCTGCTCATCCGCAATGGCCAGACGCACACAGTTGAGCAGGCTGTCCAGATCACTCCAGCTGTCGGGGGCCAGGCTGCTGTACAGACAGGGCACTCTGTCCAGTTCCCCCTCTTCCTGCCGGGCCACCTCCAGGAACTGCTCCTCTGAGCTGCCAAGCCGATGCAGGCCTTTCCTGCAAAGCAGAGAGATGTTCAGCCCGAGGACAGCAAGGTAGGCAGGAAGTACACAGTTGGCTTTAGTATGGAGCACTGTAGGCATCCAGGCCAGAACCTTGGGTGTGAACATGGGGGTCCTATCCAGGGAAGCTCATGAAGGTAGGACTTGGCTGCAAGCAGCATTCACTTCCCAGAGGATACAGGCAGCGGATGTTTGTCCCAGCCAGACAAGCGATGGAATGGGACTAGGCTTCATGAGCCGCAGGCACATGTGCCCCTTTAGTGTGGCCGGGACAGGGGACAGGTTCACCCCTGAGGGAGAGCAAGCTGGACCTCTGGCCCGAGGTTGCAAGGACGTGACTGGGGTGGAACTTAGAGAACTTTAGTGTGTTCCCGGGGCACGCGACAAGCTTTTCCAGAGCGCAAGCACCCGCTGCCCAGCTCCTATGACTGAGCAACTACCTGAGTTTCTTTGCCGTCTTCTCATTGACAGAAACGTGGATGATGATGGGAAATATGTCCATCCTGTGTAAGACTCGGACGCTGTCCAGCCGGACATCCAGCAGGGCGTGGGTGCTCTTTAGAAGGGAATAGAGAAGCAAGTTAAGCCCCTGGGCCTCGGGTCTGGGAGGAAGTGAGAGGAGTCTGCAGCAGAGCACAGGGCTGTGTGGAGAGACCTGAATAGAGGCTGCGTGGCAGGGCCTGCTGTAGATCTCAAAGGGAAACCATTTGGTTTGTCCCTGAGGAAATCGGGATTTGCAAGCCTTTGGCATTGAGGCAGATTTTGCATAGAGTGCAAACCTTACGAATCAGACCAACTGTTGGCGTGTGTGTGTGTGTGTGTGTGTGTGTGTGTGTGTGTGTGTGTGCACATGTGCGCACCCATGTTCCTGTGTGTACGAGTGCATGTGGGTGTGTGCAAGTATGAGTCCTGTGTTCTTGTGTGTGCACGTGTGTGTGTATGTGTGTATGTGTGTGTGTGTGTGTGGGTGTGTGTTGTCCTTCCTACTCCTTATGGAAGTGTGAAACTCAACAGTTTACTGAGAGCTGTAAAATGTGAGACTTAATGTCTCGATTCATTTCATTTATTAACAAAGATCTATCAAACGTCCCAAGTTAAGGGAACTGAGGCCCAAAGGCCCACCTAAGGGCGGTCCAGCATCATCACATGGATCCCAGATGGTAGGAACAGGCTTGGATCTTTCTGCGTCCCTCCTACAGAGAATGAAGCTGGGTGTCTAGGGCCCCACAAGTGACTCCCCAACCCTGGGCAGGAGCTGCCACCCCCAGAGTAGCCTCTAGACCCTCCCCTTACCGTATTCATGAGGGACTGCACGGCATGCCGGGTGACACAGTGGTGGTCACCTATTGACTCTCCCTCCTGGATGATGTCCCCTCTCTGACTCCAGGTGACATACTCCTCCTGGCTCAAGTACTCTGATAGTGACATTAGATGAGGTGGTCATACATTGGGGATCCTGAGGAAGCCAAGCTGAGCATTCCATACTGGAGGTCTCCCGCCACATCCAGGAGAAGCTTCCCATGGTGGTCACATAGAGTCTTATACCACCTTTGACCACAAGTCCTCTGGCACACCCACCCTGGGGCATGGCAATGTGTGGACTCTGGGTAGTGTTTTGGGCATCTCTCTCTCTCTCTCTCTCTCTCTCTCTCTCTCTCTCTCTCTCTCTCTCTCTCTGTGTGTGTGTGTGTGTGTGTGTGTGTGTGTGTGTGTGTGTGTGTGTGTGTGTGTGTGGGCCCCGCCAAACATCCTCCAGTGCTCAGGACAGCTACCCAATAGAGAATGTCAGCCACAGGTGTCCTGGTGCCGAGGTTGAGAACCATTCTGGAGCCCTCTTGAGCAGGCTCTTATGCCCCATCTTGGTCAGAAGGACCCTGTCTTCCTCCTAGCTATCAAGGCACCCCAGCTGTACATATCCCCTCCCCCACCATCACTGCAGCATTGAGGGGAACCCAGGGCCCCCAAGTTCCAGTGAGCGCATCCCCAACCCTGGCCTGGCCTCCTGTCTCGCACTCTGCTGGGGATCACACGCAGCAGTGAACCCTCCCTCCCCGTAAAGACTTAGGCTTTTATGAAACTGGACATGTGGCCTCCGCTCTCCTTGGCTCAAGCCCAGTGTTCTGGGTTCCCTTGTGCCTTTGTATGCACCCACTGGCCAGCCGGACCACCTCGCCATCTCCAGCTACCACCTGTCATCCTTCTGCCCCCTGTCAGCTGGCCCTTCATGTATGTGTCCCCCTCTCTGTCTGAGTAAGTGTGGAGCCCCACAGTCTGTATAGCTTTACCCCACTGGTTTGCCCAACTGAACCCAGGCGGCCAATTCTAGAAGAATGCATTGGCTCCTGGACTCAGTTTCTTCCACTTTCCCATGGATGCTGGCCAAGAAAGGTGCTCATCAGAGCAGCCTCATGGGTGGTACCTGTTTCTTTCTCTCTAGGATGAACTCTCACAGCCCACAGGGCAGGTAACCTAGCCCTGTCAGCCTTTCCCGAGCCCATGGGCCTGGGGATCAGAGAGCACTTTCATGAAGCCTCCATGTCGGATCTCTGAGTTCAAGGCTGGCCTGGTCTACAGAGTGAGTTCTAGGACAGCCAGGGCCACACAGAGAAACCCTGTCTCAAAAACCTCTAAGTAAATAAAGGGAAGCTGCCTATGGCTGATGGACAGAGCCCTCGAGCCATGCTACCCTGCTAACTACATCTGTTTTCAACGTGCCTGTGTTGGAGGGAGGGGTAGTGACCCACCTCTCTCGTGCCCGTAAGAACCCAGAATGGACTTTCTATGGAAAGAGGGCCTCTGTGTGAGGCAACACTGGGTTACAATAGACCCTAAGAAGGCCATGTGTAGACAAAGACACAGAAGGAAAAGGGCAGCGATGACCAACGCCAAGACGGGAGTGGGGACTTCCCGCATGCCTAAGGGACTGAAAGAACCAGGAAGGACCCACAGTTAGCAGCCCCCAGAGAGCAGGGCCCTGCTGAGGCCCTGAGGTCAGAAATCCCAGGAACCACGAGACAGGTCAGTGTTCCAGGTTGTGGCCCTTTGTTATAGTGTGTGGTGGTTTGCTTATGCCTGGCCCAGGGAGTGGCACTGTTAGAAGGTGTGGCCTTATTGGAGGAAGTGTGTCACTGGAGCGGGGCTTGGAGACACTCCTCCTCGCTGCCTGGGGATAATTAATCCGTTCCTGGCTTCCTCCTGGTGAAGTTGTAGAACTGAGCTCCTCCTGCACCATGCCTGCCTGGATACTGCCATGCTCCCGCCTTTATGATAATGGACTGAACCTCTGAACCTGTAAGCCAGCCCCAGTTAAATGTTGTTCTTTATAAAACTTACATCGGTCATGGTGTCTGTTCACAGCAATCAGACCCTAAGTAAGACACGGTATCTCTGAATTTAGGGTCACCTGCTCTGGCCACTCACTCGACGGGGAAGCACATACCTGCTGAACACTGCTTAAAACCTTGGAGGAGACACAGCTTTTTGCCCAGGATCTTCCCAATTACTCTGGGCACGAACAGCACAGGCCGGGGCCACGCAGGCCTATGGGGGTGCACCAGAGTGTAAGGTGCCAGGGTAAAGCAGTTTTCTGGCCAGAAGCACACGCTGGGACCACCTGTTGAGGACAGAGGTTATGAACACCTCCCATCTGTGTCCCTGACCCCTCTCTCCCCCGGAGAGCCGGACGGGGGACATTCTCAGCTTCAATGCTGCTGACTGTGTGTGCTGGCTCAGCTGCTCCAGAGCTCACAGCTCTTCAGGACGAGCCTCTGAGGACCGGAGGAGCCTGGTTCTTCCTGAAGGTGTAAGGGGCCCTGCCTTTCGCCCCCACCCTCCCTCTCCTCATCCTCACCTTCTGTTCAGCCCTGCCCCTCAGGCATCAGGGTCCTCAGTCTCCTCCCTCCTGGGCCCTGGGTTATTTGGGTTACTCCTGTTTTCCATATCAACCTTATTTTCTAAAATATTTTACATGTTTTTGCGCTTGTGTGTGTGTGCGTGCACCAATGTTTGCAGAGCCTAGGAGACAGCATTGGACACTGGAACTGGAGTTACAGGTGGTTGTAAGCTGTCTAATTTGGATGTTGTCGCCAACCCTGGGCCCTCTACAAGGGCAGTAAGTGTTCTTAACAGCAGAGCCATCTCTTTAGCCCCAGTACCCACCTTAGATCACACACTGAAACTGTCTTAAAGGAAATTAATTATTTCTCTACTACCAGATTCGCTTCTGATCAACTTCATTCTGCAGTTTTTACCCGCGGGGCCTACCCCAGTCAGACCTCTAGCGTGACTGCGTGTGTACACGGATCACCTAGTGACCTTCCTTACAGAACGCTGGGCGTTTGGTAGGTTTTACTGTTCCTGTGCACATCTGTGGACTCGTAGCTTTTGTATAGTTTCACTGGGTCAGGCCTCAGAGCGAGGCATGGCCATTTAGGAGATATCAAACGTGTTGCTCAGCTGCTGTTGAGAAGGTGTGTAGATATTCACTATAACCGTAAAACACAGCTTGGGGCTGGGGTTCGGGACGTTGGAGAGATGGTTTAGCTGTTAAGAGCACTGGCTGCCCTTTCACAGAAACCTGGGTTCAGGGATCTGATGCCCTCTGCTGGCCTCCAGGGGCACTGCATGCACTTAGTGTACATACATACTTACATGCACGCGGGCAAGACATCTATACAGACAAACACCAGCCTCTGGCCTGAGTGAGAGACACCACCTTGATGGTACTGTCCAGAACTGACCCCCCCAATGCCCACATGACCCCTATGCCAACAGGCCAGGCCTCACCTTCCTCCTTGCCAGAATCCTCCTGGCCTTGGTCAAAGGATGAAGTCAGAGGACTGACGGCCGCTTTGTCGACGCTGACAATCCGCACTAACTTCTGTGGTCCTCCGGGAGGCTGTCACGGGAGGAACAGGGAGACAGGGAAGAGAGGAGGCTCGGCCATCGGCACTGGGTTTGGAGCCTTACAACCCCTCCCTACTTCAGCACCCTGCCACCTAAGCAAATCCAGAACAGCCTCCGAACGAACGATCCGGCTATGCCACGGAGCAACCGGGCTTCCCAGGCCCCACACCAGGGGTGAGAGGCAGGGGAGGGGCCTCAGGCAATAGGACTCTGCAGGGAAGGGTAGGGCGCAAAAGGCAGAGAGAAGAGCAGGCCCTCTCCCGACTTAGCATTGCTGTGCTCGGGGCAGGGAATATCATAGCACCTTGCTCAGGGACAGATGGGTGCTCAGAGTGAAAGGTGTTCTGTGTCCCAAGAGAACAAGGTGCCCGACCTCAGAGGAAACAAGAACAGGTAGTTGGTGACAGGAGACTGGGAAAGTGAGGAAGAGCGGGGGGTGGGGTGGGGGTTGGGGTGTTTGTCTCTAAAATTGGGCCTGGTGTGTTCACGTGGCCAATTCCAAGGGCCCTTGGCCGCGGGGGCGTTGTGGGGGAACACAGGGTCCAGATGCTGCCCTGCTCCGCTCAGTGGTCCACACTCCTCCCTTCCACAGGACCCCGCTCCCTTCCGGCCCACCCCAGGGAGACCATACCCTTCTGCCAGAGCTTCACCTTGCGGGCGACTGTGCACCGTTGAGTCATGTCCTGGATGAGGGCCAGGAGCTGCTGCTGAGCCCTGAGCAAATGGAGGAAGAGAGGCTCTGACAGCCTGAGCTGTCTCAAGGACAAGAGAGGCAGGGAGCAGGAGTACTCCACCCTGGGGCTTATAGACTCTAGCCTTGAAAATATCTCCCAGGCCCCAGGCCAGGACATGCGAATTTAATTGTCCTACACTGGTCCCAGTGGGGGCTGATGGGCAGCCAGGGTGTATAACAGAGGCACCTACCACCAGCAGACCCCATGCATTCAAGTAAAACCTTTCCTCCACTCTTTCTTCTTGGGCAGACACTCTGCTATAGGATAGGGAAGATTCTGGAAGGTCTCTCTGCTTCCTCCCAGGGCGGGAGGCAGGTATTATCCTTGGGACATCTGTGGGGTGGTACAGAGCCAGCCAGCAGCTACTCACTGTGAATAGTTAGGGATGGTGCCGGGCTCCATGTCTTTCATGGTGTAGGGGTTCACATGATGGGCATGCCAGCAACTGCGGCCTTGGAACATGGTGTCGGTGACATGCAGAATATCATTGCAGTGAGCATGCAACTCTCCCTCCCCTCTCCTCTGCATGGCCATGTTGACCCGGATGTAGAACGAATCCCCGGACGTTACCACTTTGGCATCTAGGTCCTGGATGAGGTTCTTATAACCTGATAAAAGGAGAAGTCAGTGGCTGATGACCCAGGACTCTGAACTTACACAGGGAAGATTCCAGAATGTGGAGGTGGGAGGGAAAAGTCATGGAAGCCACCCTGTGGGATGGAGGGAAGTTTCCGGTTCTTTGGAATCTGAGGAATTCAGGGAGAGCCTGGCCGGACTGCCTTAGTAGGCCTGGGTTCTGGGGTACAGCAGGGTCCCAGGAGGAGACCGAGAGCTGAGCAAGTGTGGGGCGGTGTTTGTACCTTCAGTGTTGATCTTCACAGACAGGTAGCAGGAACCATTCACCCTCCGGAGAAGGCCCACAGCCTGCTCCAGCGTTGTATTCTCCAGAGTGGCCCTTAATGATGGCTTGGTAGGTTTGTAGTCCACCTGAGGGCAAAGAGTAAAGGTGGGCTTCTCACCAACACAGTATGGCCGCTGAGGCGTGCTGGGGGTGGGAGCCTTCAGAGGACCCCTTGGCCTTCCCCAGGCACCCACATATCTTCCCCTATCGTGGCCTATCAGCTTGTCACAAGCTGTGTGTAGTGGAATGAGAATTCTGGAATGCTAGAAATGTTAGAAGAAAGTGTTTTCCTTTTAATCCCAGGTATGGGGGTGTGGGGCTGCTTCAGACTGTCCGCAGCAGCTGACTAAGATTTGCCTCGTGTTCTAGGAGAAGCACGGTTTTGCCAGCTGCAGATAGTTTCTGCAGTGGTGTGATGTTTGGAATTCTGGAAACTTTTCAGAGAGTATATAAAGGCTAGAGCCCTGACATGGTGGGAGAGGTTGTCAGTGGTCGTTCAGGAGTGTTGGCTGTAGTTTGTTTTAAGACATGCTCAAAGAAGAAACAGAGGGAAAGAAATTAGATGCAGATCTCTCTCTCTCTCTCTCTCTCTCTCTCTCTCTCTCTCTCTCTCTCTTTCTCTCTCTCTACTCCCCCTCCCCTCCCCTCCCCCTCTCTCTATCCTTGTTTCTCTCCTAGCTAGTGTTATGGTGTGAAACCTGGGGGATAAAAGATGGGGGAAAGGGGAAGCTACAAAGTAGCGAAGACCAGCTACAATGTAGGGATAGTGTTGTTACAGCACCAACATGCTCACATGTGCTTCTACACATTCCTGGCCTGAAGAGCCGCCCATCAACCCACCCCTGAACTTTCCACTGCTGAGGATAGCCTCTTCGTCCTAACCACTTTCCTCTGTTGAAAATGGGCTTCAGAAGGTTCCAGAACATTCTGAATCATTCAAGATCAGTGTTCTGTATGTCTGGGGCCCGCCTGTTCTGTGTCAAGATTGTTGAGTGGCATTGAGAAAGCCAGAGTTTGGGGGCCAATCTGGGGCCAGTGGGAAAATTCCCACCACAAACTTCTGAGCACAAGGAAGAAAAAAGCTGGTTTAGTTCCTAGAACGACTACAAGCCAAACTGTCACAGAAAGCTACCTGTGGCTTCCAACCGACCCCCCACCTGCCTTGGGAAAGTCTTGAAAGGTAGACTGAGTCTGATCGCAAAGTTGTTTAGATCCACTGAATGCGCATAGTACCCTGCCTAGTTACCATTGTGCAAATTCTGCCCCAGTTGTTTGCAAGTGTAACTCCCTATCAGAGTCTGCTTGGGGTCATCTCCCTTGAAGTGCAAGGACCCCAAGATTTTGGAATTAAATTCCTCTTGCTTTTACATCGACCACCGCCTCCATGAGTCTCATTCAAGTCCTGGCAGAGGTTCGACTCGGACCCCACAGCATCGCTGATCCTCTAGGTGCAGTGCTCCGCCTTTACCTTCCCAGCCGTGAAGCCCTGAGGTGCAGGTTCTCTGCTGCCTCTCTCATCACATGGCTAGGTTTAAGAAGCCACGTTCTTCTGTGTGAGTATATGTGTATTATGGTACATGTTAGACAGTCAGCTGGGAGTTGCCCCAGGATGATGTGACTGCCTCTCAAACGCCTTAGAGGGTCTCTGCGTTGTGAATGGCTCCTCAGCTGACTAGTCAGTCTTAGGACTGTAATCTCACAGTGACTGTATGTAGAGAGGTGCAGGCTAGGGGGATGTCCTTGTATGAGGAGCATGCGGGCTTCTTAAGAATGAGGAGCTCTTGCTTCACTGTAGACGCCCTGTTCTGAAGGGAATGCCCCTGTCCAGGTGGTCTGCCATGTTCCTTTCTACACTTAAGGCCAGCAGGTGAGCCTCAGGGATGGGGTGAAACCCGTCTGGCACAGTTTCTTGATATTTCTAAAAGGCTTAAAGCACTTGCTGCTCTTTCAGAGGACCCAGGTTCTGTTCCCAGCACTTACATGGCAGCTCACAACCATCTATGACTTCAGCTCCAGGGAGATCCGCTGTCTGATTCTGGCCTCTGCAGGGCCCTTGCACACACCCCTCTCACACACAACACACAGTTACAAATAAAGGTAGAAACTGGAGAGATGACTCAGTGTTTAACAGCACTGGCCCCTCCCCAAAGGACTAGGGTTCAGTTCCCAGCACCCACACAGTGGCTCATAACTGTCTGTAACTCCAGTTTCAGGACATCCAATGACCTCTTCTGACTTCCATGGCTATCAGCACACAAGCGATACATAGGCATGTCAGCAAAACACCCATACACATAATAAAAAATTTTAAAATAAAAAATCATTTAAAAGTTTTGACGTTGAACAATTCTGCTTCTGGGGCTGGGGAGACACTCGTTGGGTAAAGACATTTGCTGCACAGGCAACCCTCAGAACCCAGGGAACCGCTGGATGCCCTACTGTGTGTCTGTAATCTCCTTTTACATGGAGGTGTGAGGCGGGAAAGGGGAGTGACCCAGAGCTCAGAAACTCACCAGAGAGTGGGTGTGCAAGAGGCAGAAATAAGATAGGACAGCCAGGAGTAGTGGCTCACACCTTTAGTCCCAACACATGGGGACAGCCTGATCTATAGAGTGAGTTCTAGGACAGCCAGGGCTATGCAGAGAGACCTCAGTCTCAAACAAAATAAAATAAACAAACAAAAGGAACAAAAAAGACAAAAATAAAAGAAACATCAAACATGCAAAACCCTAAGAAGGCAGAGGAGGAGAAAGAAGACAGAGGGGAGGAGGAGGGGGAGGAGGAGGAGAAAGAAGACAGAGAGGAGGAGGGAGAGGAGGAGGAAGAAGACAGAGAGGAGGAGGGAGAGGAGGAGGAAGAAGACAGAAAGGAGGAGGGAGAGGAAGAGGAAGAAGACAGAAAGGAGGAGGGAGAGGAGGAGGAAGAAGACAGAAAGGAGGAGGGAGAGGAAGAGGAAGAAGACAGAAAGGAGGAGGGAGAGGAGGAGGAAGAAGACAGAAAGGAGGAGGGAGAGGAGGAGGAAGACAGAAAGGAGGGAGAGGAGGAGGAAGACAGAAAGGAGGAGGGAGAGGAGGAGGAAGAAGACAGAGAGGAGGAGGAGGGAGAGGAAGAGAAAGCCCCAGGTTCAGCCCCATGGTTCAGTGGGTGAAGGCGCTCACCCCCAAAGGCTGAGGACCTCAGTTCAATCCCCAGGACCCACATGGAGGGAGGATAGAACCAATTCCGACAAGCTGTCCTTTAACCTCCATGCGTGTTCCATGACACGCAGACAAATAAGTAAGTAAATAAATAAATGTGTTCGTTTGAGACAAGAGTCTCAGTTTTTTACAGCGACCCACCTGCCTTTGCCTTTTTTTTTTTTAAGATTTATTTCTTATATAGAAGTACACTGTAGCTGTTTTCAGACACACCAGAAGAGGGCATCAGATCTCATTACAGATGGCTGTGAGCCACCATGTGGTTGCTGGGATTTGAACTCAGAACCTCTGGAAGAGCAGTCAGTGCTCTTAACCACTAAGCCATCTCTCCAGCCCCTGCTTTTGCCTTTTAAGGGCTGTGATTAAGGGTGCACACCAACACACCCAACTAAATAAACGTCTTTCGGAAGAGAGAGCCCGCCTCGAGGCAAGGTGGAAGGAGAGAACAGGAAACCGAAGTTGCCCTTGATATCCACATGTGTGCACCGCCATACATCTGTGCAGCCACGCTCACAAGTGCACACCACACATGCATGCACACATGCACGCACACACATACACAGTTGAAGGAAATCAGGCTGTTGGGCCACACACATGCATTCACTTAATAAGAATAATTTTTGTTTTATGTTTATGTGTATATTCGTGTGCTATCCAGATATGAGCATAAAAATAGTTCAGGCAACGAATTTTATGTCATGCCTACGTTCTCTCCTGAACATAGACAGAATGACAATAAGGTCATTGGAGTAAACAAACCATACAGCCGAAGCCATCAGGATGGCTATGAAGTCTGGTCAGGGATGGGGTGTGTCTCATTACCAGATCACTTGTCTGACAGATATGAGCCCCAACCACCAAATTCACTCCTGGAACAGTACCAAAGTCAGAATTGATATACCCCTGTGGAATTCTCTGAGTTTCCAGTCTCTGGGGGGTCTGGACTGTCCGGTTTGAGAAGGGGGCTCAGTGTCCCTCCCATGACCCTCTATAGACTCGTGTGGCCTTTTCCATCAACTCAGAACAGACCTGAGACCATGTCAGAGCCAGACTTCTGTCTCCCGCCAAACACCCCAACTCTGGCCGGGAAGCCTGGCTCGGCATGGTGTCCCTCTCTTGCTCACCATCATGATCTGGGTACCGGGTCGCAGGGCCATCTCATCTGCTGCAGAGCCAGGGGTGACTCGGTGAATGAAGATCCCTGTGAGGTTCCCGCCAATGACACCGATCTGCTCCAGCAACGCGTCCCCTTGGAACGCCAGCACTGTGACCTGGCTTAGGATCTTGCGGGCTGGCCTCCGCCTCACAGGGACGCTGCTGTGGGCGGATGGACACAACCTGAGCACAGAGGTTGGAGCAGCTCCAGATTCTGGAATTCTCCTCTCTGCTCTGGAGATGGCTGTGACTCCCCACGGTCACACCCTGCTCTGTCACTTCCAGGCTCTGGTTCTCTAGTCAGTGGGTGTCCCCAGCATGCTCCTCACCTTTCTGAGACATTCAGGCTCCGGGAAGACCCCTGCAGGCTGTCCTCTGTCTGAGAGAGGTCTGGAAGGAAGTGAGATTCATTGCAGCTTGAGCCTGAGCTCTCCATCTTCTTGCTCTTCTTCCCCTGCTGTGCACTCAGCCCTCCCCGCTGGCCTCAGGTAGCCCAGGCCTGGTTCAGCCCCTTCCTGAGGTCTCTCTTTGTGCTCAGTTGTGCGATTTCATCTTTCCATGGTGGAAGCTGCCTACATTATTCTGCCATAACTGAACAAGTTGCCAATATCTTAAGGACGAGGAGACAGAATTCTAACATTTAGATTTCTGAATTCAATTAGGGATCAGATCTAAGGGTTGGGGAGAAGGCTTAGTAGTTATGAGCACTTGTTCTTGTAGAGGACCAGAATTCAATTGTCAGCACCCACACCTGTCTGTAACTCCCGCTCCAGGGGGGGGGACACCCTTTTCTGACCTCTGTAGGCACTAAGCATGCATGGGGTGCACAGACACACATGCAGACAAAACACCCACACACATAGACTTTAAAAAGGGAGCCTCAAATCTGCCACAGCCCTGGCCTGCTCCCTGGCACTGACCAGCTCCCCGCTGGCTCTGCTAGGCCTGTGAATCCTCATATTAGATGCTCCCTGGGGCTCTCCAAGCTCTAGCATATTAAAAATTAATTAATTTGAAATGGTTTCACTATGTAGCCCTTGAATTCTCCATCCTTCCAAGGACTGAGATTACATGTGTGTGTCTCCATATCCAGAGTTGTCTGTCTGTCTGTGTCTGTCTCTCTGTGTGTGTGTGTGTGCTTGTGCATATGTGTGTGCATGGGTGTGTGAGCATGGTTGTGTGTGTGCATGGTTGTGTGTGTGCATGGTTATGTATGTGTGTGTGTGTCTGCACATGGATGTGTGTGTGCATGGTTATGTGTGTGTTCGTGTGTGTGTGACTGTGTGTGTACCCCAGAAGTCTGCGTCAGTTGTCTTCTCTATCACTTTCTGTCTTATTTTGTGAGGCAGCCTCTCTCACAGAAGCAGAGCTCTTCATTTTAGCTAACCTAGCTGGTCAGAGAAGCCCAGGTAACTACCTATCTCAGTTCCTCAGCGCTGGGCTTATAGATGCCTGCTGCCGTGCCTGGCTTTGATGTGGATTCTGGGGATCAGGCCTTCGTTTGCACCCAGCAAGCACTACTCTCTGAGTCATTTTCCAGCCCCAAATACAGCATTTAAATTTGTATTCTGTGACCTAGGACCCAGGGTATCCTATTCCTATCTCAAGATAGGGTGGAAATCTAACAGGTGCCACCCACAGATAGTCTTAGCCCAGATCACAAGCAAGAAACCATTTGACTATCTTAAAAGGCAAATTAAATTGAGGTAACACTCCAGATGTGTTTGAATTTGATTCAGTAACTGTAAACCTGAGGTAGAAGTTGGCAAGTGTTTGGATTTCTGGTCCACTGTGCTGAACAATTCAAGGTACTCTCTCGCCCTCTGGTGGCTATGGGATGAATTCTGGTTTGGTGCTGAGCACCTTTGTGAGAGCCAGGTGTGCCCCCAGGTGTGCCCCAGGTGTGCTCCAGGTGTGCCCCCAGGTGTGCCTCAGGTGTGAGGCGGAAACGTGCCAATGCCAATCACAAAGGGCCAGTTCAGTTACAGGTATAAGAAATGAGGAGAGCCTTGGGAACCAGTGCCCAAGAGAAGGAATACCCCTGTGAGACGCAACCTGTGTCAGACAGATGTCTCTGCTGGCCACTGAGCACCCATGCCTGCTGCATGGGTGTTTGCTCACAGGGCAGGCAATGGGGAGGAAAACACACATGTCTGTGGCTACCTGAACACACATGCTGAGCCCGTGTGGCTATGAAACAACCCTCTCGGCCTCTGTGTGAGAATTAAAAAGACAACAGCCCAGCTGGGCTCGGGTAGCCTCAACTAGAGAGAGGCCAAGGTCAGAGGTCGAGTTCCAGGCTGTCTCACTCGACTCCCTATGGCCGAGGAAGAGAGCACGTTGTCGAGATCCTTGTGTGTGGCAATGCTCACCGGCTCCGTCTAACATCTCAAACTCCAGGTCTGTGTCTGTGTCGTCCAGCGTAGCCCCTTGAAGGCGCACCTCGAGGACTTCTGGGAGGCTGTCACAGAGCACAGGAAGCTGGCTAGCTCACACTCACAGATAGCACAGCTCACGCCAGCCCAGGCCTTGAAGAGCTCCCAGCACCTTCCCGAGCTGCAGTGCCCAAAGCCCAGACCGTCCTTGGTCTCGCTGCCACCCCCTGCAAGCTGGACCCCAAGCCTGTACCACGTTCTACCTTAGAGACTCAGGGTCTTCCAGAAAATCCTCTGCCACCCGTTTGTAGAGGGACTGCTGGCTGGGAGGCATGGGGCTGCTAGAGCGGAAGCTGTCCGTCTGCTCCCGGCTGGATGTGGAATTCAGGTCCCACCACAGCCGGGACTGGTGGAGGGTGGGTGGGCAGAGGGTGACGGCACCGGAAAGAAAAGCAGAGGAGGAGGACATCAAGTCACAGCGGTCGAGTGCCTACTGTATACTCCCCGGGTTGTGTGTTTGGTGTACCATTTTGCATCTAAAGCAAGGAGACCCTGGAGGAGGGAGTTACTGACTGGTGAGGGGAGAAGGGTTAGGCTGGGCCCAGTTCTGCGCAGGCGCTGAGATGACCTAGGTCCACCCACTGGGAATCCTTACAGCAGCTCTATCCTGAGGACAGGCGCCGCCCCGGGGCGTGGGGGCGGGCTGATCACTGGGGAAAGCGGGAAAGCGGGGATCAGTGAGTAAGTGCACAGGTATGGCAGACTTCCTGGAGGGAGTGACAGAGGAGCCCAGTGGAGGAGGGTGTGGCAAAGTGAGTAACCAACCTAGCATCAACCTAGCACTGTGGGAGGAAGCTGGAGCCAAGATGGCCACATCCTAGGGTGTGGGGGAGGGCTAGATAGGGGAGGTGATCCCAGTCAGGTATTTGAGAGGGAGGCGGATTGGGAGTCGGTGCTGAGTCCTAAGGTTCCTCCCCATTCTGGCCACAACCCCAAAGGAAACGCGGCAGGAGCTAGAAGATGTGATTTTGATTGGCCTCTGGGGTTCGGGCTGGAATGTGGAGTCTCCCTCTCCATCCCCAGTTTTCCAAGAGCCAATGAGCATACAGTCTGGCTTCTCTGCAGATGCCTGGACTGTGTGGGGGACACTGCTGGGGTCAGCTAGGAAGGGAGCATGAAACCCTCCTCAGGAGGTGGCAAGGGGACTCCATGTCCACCTGCCTCTCATCCCCATTCCAACTCATAAGAGCCCCCAGTAGTGGCTCTGCCATCTACCCTGAGCACCTGCAACTTCCATGGCAACTGTGAAGAGACCGCCTCTCCTCTGCCAAAGGTGGACACAGGTGGACACTGTGGGTCTCATATTCCAAGCACCCTGGGCCGCGTAGAATAGTGTCTCCTGAAATCCAGGTCCCCCAACAACTTCTGAATGTGACCTCGTTTGAAAGTAGGGGCTTCACGGGTGAAACCAAAGCTAAGATGTCACACTGCGTCAGGGTGGCCTGCGAATCCACTGGCGTCTCCCTGTTGTGGTTTAGATTCTTAAGTGTCCCCAAGATTATGTGCTGAAGGCTTGCTTGTCTGTGGGTGTGGTGCTATTGGGAAATTGAAACTTTAGGAGGAGGCCGACGGAAGGAAGTTAGTTAGGTCACTGGGGTGTCCCTGAAGGAGATATTAAGTCAGGTTCTGTCTGTTTGTCTGTGTCTCCCTGTCTGTTTCTGTTGGCTTACAGGTGATTCCCCTAGGCTCCTCCCAGGGACTTAGCAACAACTTAAGTCATACCTGCTGCCAATACCTGCAGCCTCCAGAACTACTCTGCTCCATGCTCCAGTTATGCTCTCTCTCTCTCTCTCTCTCTCTCTCTCTCTCTCTCTCTCTCTCTCCCTCTCTGTCTCTCCCTCTCTGTCTCTCTCCCTCTCTCTCCCTCTCTCTCTGTCTCTCCCCCCTCTCCCTCTCCCTCCCTCTCTCCCCCTACTTCCCTCCCACCCCTCTCTCCCCCCTTCCCCTCCTCTCCCTCTTTCCCTCACCCTCTTTCTGCCTCCCTCCCCCTCTTTTTCTCTTCCCTCTCTCTGTCTCTGTCCCTCTCTTTCTCTGTCCTTCTCTGTCCCTGTTTCACTGCCTTCGTGTCTCTGCTCCCATCTGTCTGCCTCCTTCTTTACTCCCTTTCCTTCCCCCAAATAAACCCCCTTATACTACATCAGTTCTGTTGCATGATTTAATTTCTCAGGGGGCCTCTCTCTCTCTCTCTCTCTCTCTCTCTCTCTCTCTCTCTCTGTCCCTGTCTTTGTGCCCCCCCCCGCATTTCTCTTTCTCTGTCTCTGTTTTTCTCCCTGCTCTCCCAGCTGCAGTGCTGGGAGGTTCTGCCCCACCACACCACCACAGGCCTGAATGATGGGTCTGAGCATCCGTGGGGGAAACCTCTGAACTGAGAACACAAGCAGCCGGTTTCCATTTAAGTTGATAATCTCAGAGAAACTGCCTGATATGCCCTCTAAGTCAGTGGTTCTCAACCTGTGGATCTCAATGCCCTTGGCAAACCTCAGTCTACAAATTTACATTACAATCCACAAAAGTAGCACAATTACAGTTATAAAGTAGCAATGAAAATAGAACTGTATTAAAGGTCCCAGTGTTAGGAAGGTTGAGAACCAATGCAAGGAGATCTGGAGAACTCCACACTATGACAGAGGAGATGGGAGAGACGTGACTGCAGGCTAAGGACTGTTGGGGAAGCAAAGCTGCAGAGATAGAAAAGGCCTTCCTTGGGGTTGGGGATTTAGCTCAGTGGTAGAGCGCTTGCCTAGCAAGTGCAAGGCCCTGGGTTCGGCCCTCAGGGTTCGGAAAAAAAAGAAAGAAAGAAAGAAAGAAAGGAAGAAAGAAAGAAAGAAAGAAAGAAAGAAAGAAAGGAAAAAAGAAAAAAGCCCTCCTTAGGCTGGAGAGATGGCTCAGCGGTTAAGAGCACTCACTGCTCTTCCTGAGTTCAAATCCCGGCAACCAAATGGTGGCTCACAACCATCTGTAGTGGGATCTGATGCCCTCTACTGGTGTGTCTGAAGACAGCTATAGTGTGTGTGTGTGTGTGTGTGTGTGTGTGTGTGTGTGTGTGTGTGTGTGTGTGTGGTGTAAGTCTGGGGAAGCATGGCCTCGTTGGCACCTTGATTTTGAGTTTCCAGCTCCTGGAACCACGAGGGAGTAGATTTCTTGTTTGAAACACTCAGTGGTATCAATTTCTCTCTATGGGGATAAGGTTCCCAGAGATATCTTAGCCCTGATGATGTGTTGGGCTGGATGCAGCAAAGAGCAGGGACCTAGGTCAGGGCTAGGGGTCAGGGGTCGGGGGTCGGGGTTCAGGAGCGCATACCTCGGTGGAGCTGAGGAAGCTGCAGTCACTGTCATCTGGTGGGCACACAGCATGCATCCTCACAAGCCGCTGCTTCCCCCGGAGGCAGAGTTCCCTGTTTCCAGCTTCCTGCTTGGGCTTCCAAAGAGGCCAGATGTCCCTTAGCTCTAGGACCCCCGTGCCCCCCAGTGCCCCTTCCCACCCTCGCACAGGTTCCCATTTTAACTTCTGGGTGAAATTCTGGTGTTTTCTATTCTCTCAGTAGTTACTCTCAAGGAGAAGAGATCCCCCTGGCTTGAGAATAGTGTGTTTCAGTCTTTCTAGAGAATCTAGAGAATATGTTGTGCTCTAGGATAAGATAATAAACAGCGTAATGTTTGCATAGGTACACATATGCGTACATATTTGCATGCTACAAAGAAAATGAGGGTGGGTGAAGAAGCCATTAGAGACTGGGAGAGGATGGCATCAAACGCACCCCAAACCCAAAATGAGCAGTTAGGTCAGAGGGACAGCTCAGGGGTCAGGATCAGGCCTGCTCTCGCAGAAGGCCAGGTTCTCTTCCCAGCACCCACATAGGAGCTCACGACCATCTGTCACTCCAGGTCCAGAGGCTTTGACACCCTCTTCTGGTCTCCATGCATGTGATACATAACCATATGATCACACACATACCCATAAAAATAAATTATATATATATATATATATATATATATATATATGCGGTTAGCACTTAGGTGTCTGCCCTTCCAGTTTTTTGTGTGTGTGTGTATGGACACATATACACAGTGCATAAAATAGGTATATGTTCACACATATATGCATTTTGGACACACATATTACCAAATGGCATGTGTAGATTGTATTTACTTTGCGTGGGTGCATGCGTGCACATCTACACATGCCATGGCCTGCCTCAGAGGACAACTTGCAGGAGTTGGGTCTCTCCCTGTACCTGTGGATCATGGGATTGAGCTAAGATTGTCAGGCTCGGTAGCAAGTGCTGTTATTTAAGCCATCTTGTGTGTATGTATGTGTGCATGCATGTATGTATTATGTATGTGTGCATGCATGTATATATGCATTATGTATGTGTTATGCATTCATGCATTTGTTTGTGTGTATGTATACATCGTAAGATGGGCCTTATGACCCAGGCTTGTACATTCAGCCATTGAGAAGACTGAGGATGCAGGGTTACAAGTTCAAGACTAGACCAGGCAACTTAATGAGTCCGTTCCCAAGATTAAAAAAAGGTTTTTTTAAAGGTTGGAGAAGGACTGGGGGTGTGTATGGTTTAGTAGCAGATTAACTTGCTTGACCTGACTGCTGCGTGAGACCACGCACACACATGCCCACACACACACTTGTACATGTGCTCGAATTCTCACGTGAACACACAGGCAGGTGTAGGGCAAGGAAGAGACTCTGACTGTGCCTCCCTCCTGGACCATGGCTACTTAAGCAGTCTTGTCCATCCAGAGAACCTGACCCATGCTGCCCAAGGGACCAAGCAGGCATTGTGACACAACTCTCAAGTGCACAGGTCCCTCACCACAGCGTCTGTGTCACTCAGCTCCTGGATTTTTGACTTTGGGGATATCGTGGGCATCGTGACACCTCTTCTGTCACAACACACCCAGATTTCCTGGTTCCAGAACTTCCCCCCTAAGCTTTCCTTTCTATGACATAGTAACGTCAGCATGAGGAGAAGCAGAAGCTGCCCTGTGCACTCAGCCCCACAGCTCCACAGTTGACAAAAGGCAGACAGCTCTGTAGAGGACCGTGTGGACTCTGTCCTTGTCTTTCCAGCTCAGTTAACATTTCCTGTGCATCACTGTCCCCCATAAGCCCCACTATCCAGCCTCCCACTCTCGGGGTGGGACACTCACTCCTCCTGGGGCCTCAGCCTGCAGCCGGCGCAGCTGGGTACGAAGCTCGCAGACCTGCTCCGTCAGCTCGAACACTCTCCTGCGAAGGGCATCCTTCTCCACCAGGCGCTGAGAAATCTCCATCTGGGCCCTGTCCCTTGCTGTGTACGCCTGTAGCCAAGACAGGAGAGACAGACACGAATAGTTAAGGGTGGTTTGGGGCGGGATAACAGAGCCAGACGTCTGAACTGCAAAAGGCACCCCCATGATGTAAGCATTTGCTGTGAACTCATCAAGTGTGCGCTAACCAGGACTCACACTGACTATGCAAACCTACTACGTTTTAATAAAACCTATATCTGGGATGGACAGTCTATGTCTCGTGTCAGGAAAAAGGGCGGGGAGACTATCAGAGAGCCCATGTCGGTGCTGTTGTAAGGGGAGTTTGAATCCTATCCCCTGAGCCAGCAGCTCTGAGCCTCGTCTGCACACCAGCAGGGGGCAGTGTAGAATCATCCTGCCCTGCGCCAGCCTCCCCTCTGTTCCCCAAGGCTTCCGATACCTGGTCACGTTCCTTCTGCAGCTCAGCCACCTGGCCCTGAAGCATGGTCATCTTCTCTTTGTAGAGTTCACAGTCCACCTGGGTCTTCCGGAACTGGAGTAGGGTCTGTTCCTTCTCCTCCCAGTACTGTAGAACACACCCATGATGCTCATTGGCTCTTAGAGCTTAGGTGGGAGGGGGGAGTATAGGTGAGGGGAAAAGGAGGCAGGGGGCTTAGAGGGCAAGTGAAGAACAGGTCTACAGAGCCACAGAGCCAATCATACTGGATATAGTCAGCAAATGTGCACGCACGTGTGCAGAATTGCAGGCTGTTTAATGGCTCTTAAACAAACACACAAGCAATTTCCCCCAGCTCATTCTCTCCTACCCTTCCCTTCTTTTCTCTCTGTCTTTCCTTGTCTAAATCCTGGGCTCTAGTAGTCCCTAAATTTGACACACTCCTGGGGTTTCTCCATCACTTGTCTGACTATGAGGTCTGGGCTATGGAATAGCAAACTTAGTCAGACTGTGTTAATGATTGAATCTGTTTGTCTGTCTGTCTGTCCTACAAATGAACCCATCCCAAGATGAAGGTCATGACTCAAAGGAAGGGCACCACTGCTTCACCTGCTTCTGCTGCCTCTCCGCGGCCACTGCTCTCTCCCGCAGTGAGTGGATACGATCCACCAGCTCTTGCTTGCTCTCCCGGGCCTCATCCAGGCTCTGTTCTAGAATGTCCTTCTCCACCTGGTGAAAGATTTATTCATTTACTATATCTATATCTATATCTATATCTATATCTATATCTATATATAAGTACACTGTAGCTGTCTTCAGACACACCAGCAGAGGGCATCAGATCTCATTACAGATGGTTGTGAGCCACCATGTGGTTGCTGGGATTTGAATTCAGGACCTCTGGAAGAGCAGTCAGTGCTCTTAACCACTGAGTCATCTCTCCAGTCCCTGAAGGAATGATTTATCAAAGAAATTATGTGTGTATATGTGTATGTGTACCATGTGGGTGCAATACCTGTAGAGACCAGAAGGCGGCACTAGAACACCCAGAACTGGAGTTCTACATGGCTATAATCTGCCACGTGGGTGCAGAACCTTGGTCCACCGCAAGAGCAACAAGTGCTCTTAATCACCAAGCCATCTCTCCAGTAACCCTTCTCCCCATCAATTTTAAAGGAATTAAAGGGAGCTGGGTGGTGGTGACAGAGGCAGGTGGATCTCTGAGTTCAAGGCCAGCCTGGTCTACTGAGCTAGTTCTAGGACAGCCAGGATTACACAGAGAAACCCTGTCTTGAACCACCACCTCCCTTCCCCCCGCCCCCAAAAAAAAGAAAGAAAGAAAAAGAAAAAAAAGAAAGAAAAGAGGGGCTGGAGAGATGGCTCAGCAATTAAGAGCACTGACTGCTCTTCCAAAGGTCCTGAGTTCAAATCCCAGCAACCACATGGTGGCTCACAACCATCTGCAATGAGGTCTGATGCACTCTGATGAGTAAAGTGTTCTCAGAATTCCAGGGCTTCAGTGTCCCCAGCTCCTAGGCTCTAGGAAGTCACGGTGTAAAGGATGCAGGAAGTCTTATGGGCAGAACAGATTCATATTTCTGTATCTCTATGGTTTCCTCAGCCTTTCATTTTGTTTTAGCCAAGGTATCACCTGCCTCTGGCTTTCATGCAGGGGTTGCAGACATGAACCACCCCACCCAGCAGAGCCCACTGTTACAAGTGGCCTTTTCTCTTGCAGCTCAGTGTGGTCTCAGTAAATTAGCTCACAGAGCAAGCTAATCTAGGGACACGGTTTTTAATGCTGTCACCATCTGGGTGGGTGGAAAGAGGGAGGCAGAAAGGAATGAGAGAGGATTGCATAACCTGACCTGGTGGTGCAGGTCTATCATGCCAGGATACTGAGACAGGAGGATCCTGAGTTCAAAGCCTGTCTAAGAGAAGGGATTGCATGAGCCAGGAACCTTGACTTAGCAAAACCACCTGGGAGGGAGTCTCCCAGCCCATAGGCACCCCCTGATGCTAAAGACAAGGCCTCTCCAGATCAGCAGGAGACATCTGGCCTCCTGAGGGACCAAGACCTACCAGGCTGAAGGTCATCGAGCGGAGCTTCTCGTTCTCTTCCTTAAGCCGATTCAGTTCCTCTCCTTCAGGCTCCAGGTCGCTGGCCATCTTCAGGGACCTCTCTAGAGATTCTCTTTCACACGAAGATACAAGGCTTGCCCGCTGGAGCTCCTGCTTCACCAGGTAGAGCTGTGTGGGAGGAAGCGGGAGGACGATCATGGGAAAAGTTTCTCCACTAAGCATTGGCCGGGTGCAGCTTGTCCTTGTTCCTGCTGCTGATGGCATGTGAGGAGCCTCAGCCCCGACCTTCAGAGGTGTACGTGGGTTCACCTCCTGAGCAATCCCAGCCCTCATGAGAAGGGGCACTTAATAGTGCTTACTTTATTTTAAATTATATATACTTATCTGAGTATATATCTAACTGTTTGTGGACATGTGCATGTGATTGTGGTTGCCTGCAGAGGCCAGGAGCATTAGATTGCCCCTGTAGCAGGAATTATAAGCTGCCTAATATGGGTTTGACAACCCGAATTCGGGTGTTCTGGAAAAACAGTGAGTACTCTTAGCCACTATGACAGTTTGAATGCTAAGTGTCCCCTTCCGCTCGGGTGTTAGAACACTTGGTCCCAGTTGGTGGTGCCATTTAGGGGGAGGTTAGGAGGTGCAGGGTTTCCTGGTGGAGGTGTGTCAACAGGGGCAGGCTTAGGGGTACAGAGCCTTGCTCCACTCCCGGTCTCTCTTTGCTTCGTGTTTGTAGTTGAGGCTATGATCTGTCAGCTTCCTGCCCTGGCCATGGGGCCTCTCTGCTACCATCTCTCTCTGCTCTGCTAGACTCCTATCTTCCTGGAGCCACAGCCTGGGCAAACCTTCCTTCTGTGTTTCTCTTGGCCCTGTTCTTTTATCACTGTAACAGAAAAGTAACTGTTGCAGCCACTGAGCAGTCTCTTCCGGGAGAGCAACTTAGCTTTGGCCCTGTTCTTTTATCACTGTAACAGAAAAGAAACTGTTGCAGCCACTGAGCAGTCGCTTCCGGGAGAGCAATTTAGCTTAGCTTTACTTTGCTAAGAATGAGGCTCAGTGCTTAAACTAGTGGCTTCGGTTCCTGGGAGCAGACCAAAGGGGCCAAGTACCCGCTCTCATCTCTACAGTCAGATGGATGGCCACCAGGACCCCTGGTTTCATTGCCCTAATCTCTCTGACGGAGAGAATATGGACTCATAAATAAATAGCACCACCCCCAAGCCAGCCAAGTCAAGCCGATAAAGGCTAGGGATGCTAAGGGCCACAGGAACCGGATCCTTCAGCCAAGCAGAGGGAACCTTCCTGTGTGTATCCAGGGTCCTGAACCCCCAAACTACGCAGCCAGATCACACTGGCTTCTTTATTCTTTTGCTCAGAGGCCCAAGAGAAACCTGGTTCTCCAAGCTGCCCCCCCCCGGCCCCCCGCACGTTGGTCTGGCATTCTGGAAGGAAGCACCTGTAAGGCAAACCCAGAGGTCTGCAGGTCGCGGTAGAGGCTGGCTGCCCAGCTCCCTGGCTAGTGAGCCCCCAGGGAAGGTACCTCCTCCTGCAGGCTGTGGCAGCGTGTGGCGGCCAGCTCCTTCTCCCGAAGCGCGTTGCTGTAGTGCAGTGACAGGTTCAGCATCTCGTCCTTCAGCTTCAGGACCTCGTGGAAGTGGGTGCTGACCTCACGCTTCATGCGTCCATGGTCGACCTCCAGCTGGCGCAGACCCTCTGCGTGGGCCTCAGCCAAGCCCAGGCGTTCCTTCAGCTGCTGGCATCTCCGGAGCAGAACCTCCTTCTGTGCCTTCTCCTGGGCCAGCTCCTCCTGCAGGCTGCTAATGGCCCCGGCCAGACACTCGGTCAGCTTGGATGTCTCCATGAGACCTGCAGACGGGTGATCATTTCTCTCTGTCACCTTGGGAGACCCTGCATTCTCCTCCAGCCCTGGTCCCGCCCCCACCCCATGAGCTAGCTGACTGCATTCAAAGTTAGCAATTTCCATGGAACTCCAAGGAAAACACAGCAGAGACGGAAGTCTCCCGACAGAACTCACATGAATGTGTCTTTCGCACCGACCCAGAACAGATGGCTTATTAGCTGCTGCTTTGAGTTCCCCCAAATCTTTCAACAGCTCCCTGGGAAAGGCCAGAGTCTGTCAGCTCCTGAGCACCACCGTACATCCCACCATGCAGGCTAAGCCCTTTTTTTTTTTTTTTTTAAAGTTTTTTTTTTTTTATTTGTATGAGTACACTGTAGCTGTTTTTATATACACAGAAGAGGGCATCGGATCCCATTACAGATGGTTGTAAGGCATCACATGGTTGCTGGGAACTGAACTCAGGACCTCTGGAAGAGCAGTCAGTGCTCTTAACCGCTGAGCCATCTCTCCAGCCCCCAGGCTAAACCTTTCGTGCTTTCCTGGCAGAAGTCTTGGCTTCCCTGCCCCTGGCCCTGGGAAGAGAGACACTAGACCTCCCCTTAAGCAGCATGAATGTCAGCCCTTCACTTCTGGAGTGCATGGCGGCCCTCTGTCCCCAGAGTCTCCTCATAGAAGGTGGGCCTTGAAGCACCCAAGTCCTGTGGCTTCTTCTTCCCTCCCCTCTCCCAGTGCAGTGAGTTGGGATGGTGCCAGGCCCAGGGCCAGAGACCATAACGGGGAGGAAGTGCTGTATTAGTGGGCTCTGATCTGGCTCTCACCGCTGAAGGTGCTGAAGTCAATGTCAGACTGTAGCCCAGTGACCAGGGTGTAGACATCAGGGTTGTGGAACTTCAGGCTTTCCAGGAAGGCGATGGCTCCATTCTTCCCTCGGGCCTTCAGCAGATCCAGCAAGTGCCCTTGAGAGAGAGAGAGAGAGAGAGAGAGAGAGAGAGAGAGAGAGAGAGAGAGAGAGAGAGATACAGCCTGAGCCACCAAAGCGTGTGGAGAGGAGAGCTGGGGGTTGGAGTCCTCTGGGTTCCCTATCTTTATCCATGCATCACCAACTTGAGGCAAGAGCTGTATTAGTTGGATCCCTATGAGGGGCAAGAAAACGTTCTTCCATGGGCTGGGTATAAAGGGACATGAGCACACGCATAGTCTTACAATCCTGAGCGCTCGCCGTCTTCTCTGTCTCTCTGTCTCTCGCTCTCTCCTCCTTTCTCTGTCTCTCTCTTGGTCTCTCCCTCTCTCTGACTCTGTCTCTTTCTCTGTCTCTCTGCCTCTGTCTCTCTTTGTCTTTCTATCTCTCTCTCCTGTGTATGTGTGTGTGTGTTTGTGTGCATGATTGTGTGTGCCTGTATGTCTGTGTGTATATGTGCATGTGTATGTTGCATGTATACACATATGCATGTGTGTATGTATGTGCATGTGTGTCTATGTGCATGTGTGTTGCATGTGTATATGTGTACACATGTGCATGATGTATGTGTGTGTGCATGTGTGTGTATGTATAGAGAGCACCAGCCTTTTTACAGATCAATCTCTTTTATACTCTAAAGCAGCGTGTATACGCTGTGACATCAATACTTGCCACCTGTCACCTGGTCTCTATGGCCTACGTTTGCAGCGAGCATTTTGTCAACTTTGTCAACAGTGCTTCACCCTCTAACCTCCAGTGGCCTCGGTCACTTCCGAGTGAGAAGATACTGCCTTCCAGGCCAGAAGAACGAATTGCAAAGACATCCCCAAGATACAGCGCCCCTCCCCCCAATCCTACCAGTACTGGTTAGCTTTGTCAACCCAAGACACTAGAGTCATCGGGGAAGAGGGAATGTCACGTAAGGAAGTGTCCCCATCATGCTGGCCTGTCGGCAAGCCTGCAGCACATTGTCCTGATTAATGATGGATGTAAAAGGGCCTAGACCACTGTGGATGAAGCCACCTCTGGCAAGTGGTCCTAGGTATATAAGAAAGGTGTCTGGAGAGATGGCTCAGAGGTTGAGAGCACTGACTGCTCTTCCAGAGGTCCTGAGTTCAATTCCCAGCAACCACATGGTGGCTCATAACCATCTGTAATGGGATCTGGTGCCCTCTTCCATAGACGGATGTATATGTAGCAGGGTACTCATATATATATAAAATAATGAAACAAAATTTAAGGAAGGAAGGAAAGAATGGGGAGCGAGCCATTGAGTAGCATCACCCATGGCCTCTGCTTCCGTTCCTGCCTTGGCCACCATCAACGTTCGACTGTGGTTCAGATGTATAAACCTAATAAACCCTTTCCTCCCTGAGTTGCTCTTGGTCATGGTCATGGTGTTTATCACAGCAACAGACGTCAAGCTAAGACAGTGCCTGTATGAGTTTTTCCTTTTGGACAAATGATCTTTGTAGATGTGATTAGGTGATCGATCGCAGGTCAGACTGTCCTGAGACTTGGGGTGCAGCTCAGTTGGTAGCACGCTCATGCAGCATGCACAGAGCCCTGGGTTCGGTCACCCAGAAGTGGCTCACACCTGTCGTCCTGGAGCACATAGCAAGTGCTCATCCTCAGACACATAGCAAGTGTACATGAGACAACATCTCTATCAAAAAATCAGATTTAAGACTGGAAAGAGCCACATTCCAATTCCAAGTGTGCTTACAAGGAGAGGAAATGTGTGCACACCACAATGCCACAATGCCTGGGTTTGCTTTGTGTATGCTGGCAAGGTTTCTACAAATAGAGCTACGTCCCCCCCCCTTTTTTTTTTTGGTTCTTTTTTTCAGAGCTGGGGACCGAACCCAGAGCCTTGTGCTTCCTAGGCAAGTGCTCTACCACTGAGCTAAATCCCCAACCCTTTCCCCTTTTTTTGATAGGGTCCCACACTGCAGTCTCTACTGGCTTCGAACTTAGCAATCCTCCTTTCTCAGTCACTGCGAATGTTAGGGTAACACGCATACCCACCCTTGGTGTTGAAGCTTTCCCCCAGCCCCACGGCTGCAGCACAAACCTTGTTGGGCTGCGGGGCAGGGAGAGCCCAGCTGTGACCCCAGTATCTTGAGGAGGGGTTAATGGCTATGGACTCACCAACTCTCATGGCACTGTTGGTGAAGCGGGAGCTGTGGAGGATCTCCTCCTCGTCCAGCTGGCCCAGCACCTTGGCCTGGCGCAGGTAGGGGGTGAGCCGGCTGGGACAGATGCTCTGCACGATCCTGCATCGGTGACTCTCCAGCATATCCCAGAGCATCTCCTCATCCAGAGCAGTCAGCGTGGAATCCATGCGGCACAGTTCGGCCATACCTGGACTCCGAGAGGCCAGGATAGGGGCGCAATCGAAGACTGTGCTCGGGCGTTCGACCGAGGCCAGGGAGTTTTTCTGCTCTAGCCTTCTTGGCTCCACACTGCTGGCGGAGAAACAACATCCAACTCAGAGAGTCAGAGGAACACCCTGTAGCAATGCAGGAACACCCTGTAGCAATGCTAGGCTCACTTCCCACTCCCTGTCCCCACCCCCACCCCTCACCTCTGGCAGGCAGAGAACCTCACCTGGTGTCAGTAAACCACATTAGTCATCACTGCTCATAGCCCGGGGACTTCACTAACCCAAGGTGACAATAAAAGCTGGTTAGGATCTGGGAGCACAAGCTCCAGTATTCATCCTCAGCAACACACATGCACACACATGCGTACATATGCACACACACATGCATGGCAAACATACACACATGCACGCACATGCATACACATGCACACACACACATGCATGGCAAACATACACACACATGCAGGCACACCCATACACATGCACACACATACACATGCACACACACACACACACGCTCACACACATGCATGGCAAACATACACACATGCTTGCACACACACTAAACACACACACACACACACACACACACACACACACACACACACACACACAAAGTGGGGAGAAAAGAAAGAAAGGTTAAGAAACTGTCCTGGAACCAACTTTAGAGTTGGACACTGTGTCCAGCAGATGGTGGTACTGCTGCTGTTCTAAGGGCAGAAAGGATCTCATGGGGACAGGGCTGGCCAGAGTGCCTACTCAGGACTGATTTGGCCAGTCTGGAGCAGAGGGAGGCTCACGGTGGCTGCATAAAAGGCATGCACAGTCTGGGTCTTGTCAAGCAAGCAAAAAGCCACCAGCTTTCAGACCAAGGAGGGAGCTGGGAAGGGCTCCCCACTTCAGAGTCCCCCCCCCCAGTCTTTAGCCATTTTATAATGATTGCTACAGTGCCTGCAGTAGCCGGCTTCTGCCTCTGTGGAAGATCAAACCACGAGCACCATGCACTTAAAGCCGATACTCCGTGGATGAACGCTGGCCACTCTAGGTTTCTGCATCGCACATACAGCCCTACCGACATCCCTGTGAGTCTCCAAGCACAGGTAGGAGCAGACTCAGGTTCACAGAGTGTCATGGCTCTGATTCTTTTCATCTGACCCTGTGCTGTGCCCCGCAGATGCCCCCAAACCACGGCAAGTCAAGCTTGGTGGTTTATAACAAACAGAAAGTGATGGCTGGGACGTCCTGTCTCCGTGAACAACTCCCAGTTCACCTGGGGCAGCTAATCTTGATCACGGGCTTGACCGAACTCAGACTCGTCTAAAAAATAAATTTCCATGCGTGTCCGTCGGCTGCCGTCCCAGACTGAGTGAAGAGGGGGAGGCCGGCTGCATCTCTCTGCTTCCTGTCTGTGGATGCAGTGTGAGCGGATCTTGTCCCCCCCGGCACGCATCCCACAAGTGAAAGACCGATCCCCTAAACCACGAGCTCAGGTGACCTGTTTCTTCACAGCAACAAGAGGGCTCCAGCAAGTTACTCACCAGAGGTGCCCAGAGTTGCTTCTTCGGGGCCTCCTTGTAGCTGGCTGGAGTCTGGTGTCTCCCAGTCTGGCTGGTGCACGGCCAATGGCTCTTTCTCCACAGGCTGTGGTGGGCAGGGCCAGACGGGAAGGGCTGCGAAGTTACTTCAAACCATGTGACCTGCTCCAAAACTCAAAGTCCAGCGCCAAAGACTGTAGCGAGCGGGAAGAGAAACAATAAAAGACCGGGTTCAGAAATTGATGCAGACACCTCTGACTCACGCCTTCCTCGGTTCCTTAGAGGAAGCAGGTTCTGGATAGAGCCTGAGAACTATGCCACGCTAGAGAGAACAAGCAGGTGTCATGGTTATTTCACAGCCTGGTCAGCAATCGGGCTCCATGAACACCCTTCCCTTGAACTTCCTCATGCAGAGAGAACTCTGGAGAGTAGGTGGGCAGGCCAGAGCCATCACAAGGAGCAGGGTCATGTGGGGATGAGCAGAGAGCAGTCACAAGCTCCACCAGCCCACTCTTGGGTTTTTGTTAACAGCTGAGCTGAGCTGAGCTTGGGAAGTAAGGTGCTTCAGGTCCCATCCCCAAAGGACCTGTGAGCGTGGGCTTGTCAGAAATCGGCGAGCGCTCTAGAGTGACTTTCAAGAAGGAGAGGAGAGGTAAGAAGTGAGACTTGGGGTTGCTAGCAACACAGAGACTCACGAAAGCACGGAGCAGCCATTCCCAGAGTGACCTCAGATACATCTGGACCTTGGAGGTCAGAAACACCTGTAGTTTGGAGCTACAGCCTGGACCATACTAGACACATACGGCAAGGAGGTTTGGAAGAGCCCAGGCCCTGGGGTGCCTGGTCTCTGTCGGCATGATAGTCATGGACACATCCCGAGGGACTCTTGTGCACCCAATGTTTGCACGGTGTTTATCTCCACATCTGAACAGGGTCGGGAGTAGCCCAAAGAGCTCGGCAAAGAGAGAAAATAAAGCCAGGCTCGGTGGCCTTTTTATTCTAACATTTAGGAGGGTAGAAACAGGTAAGATCTCTGTGAGTTCAAAGCCAGCCTGGTCTACATAGCAAGTTCCGGGCCAGCCACAGTTGACATAGTGAGACCTTGTTAAATTATGTTTTAAAAAAAAGTTAAATTATGTTACATTAAAAAGGGAGAAAGAGAGTGCTGGAGAGATGGATCAGTGGTTAAAGAGCACTGTCTGCTCTTCCAAAGGACCTGGGTTCAATTCCCAGCAACCACACAGCAGCTCACAACGGTCTGTGATTCCAGTTCCAAGGGATCTGACACCTCACACCAGTGCACATAAAATAAAATAAAATCTTTTTTTAAAAAAAATTATAGAAAATGACCTGACTCGACTGCGGGCTGAGGAGACACACAAGGGAAGTGATTGTTACCGCAGGTGCCAGATTGTTTGACCCGGGACACCCCACCCCCCACCCCCACGCCATTCAGTCTGAGAAGAACCTTCAAGCAGCACCAGGGCTTCGAACGAAGAGAGGAAGATGTCCGGCTCATCCAGGAGCAGCACCTCACTGAGATCCCAATGGTTATAGATCGATATAAGGGTGAGAAGCAGCTGCCCGTCCTGGACAAGACCAAGTTCCTTGTACCCGATCACGTGAATATGAGCCATCAAGATAATTAGAAGGCACCTGCAGCTCAGGGCTAACCAAACCTTCCTCCTCCTGACGAGTGGGCACAGCATGGTGAGTGTGTCCACGCCCATCTCTGAAGTATACCAGAGCGAGTGAGATGAGGACAGCTTCCCGTACATGGTCTATGCCTCCCGGGAGACGTTCGGGACAGCACTGGCTGTGTCAGACAAGGACAACGTCTAATGTTCGTTAAGCCCTTACCAAGGCAAAAGGGGACATTACCAGTGGAAGCTGGTCAGCTCACCACCCACAGATCAGCACGTAAGCACCCACACAGGGTATTAGGAGCTGTTTATCAGCCAGAAACCGAGCGCCATGCAAGTGCATTCAGCTCAGAAACTCATCCAAACTAGGCTATCCTGTGTTCAAACTTTTTTTTTTTTTTTTTTTCTTTTTTTTTTCGGACCTGGGGACCGAACCCAGGGCCTTGTGCTTCCTAGGCAAGCGCCTTCCCACTGAGCTAAATCCCCAACCCCTTCAAACTTTAGAAGTTTAAAAATAAAATACTTTGCATCCTAAAAAAAAAATTATAGAAAATAGCCAAGCAACGGGCCCAGCACAGGGCCAGGAACCCCATGCACCAGAAGCCAGTTCTGAGACTGGCTGGGGGAATCTCCAGTACCCCTACATTCCATCCAACGTGCTTCGGGAAAGACACCAAAGCCACTAAACTGTGCACCAGAATGGGTGAATTATGGGGCTTGCAAAAATAGGGTCAGTAAGGCTGCTAATTAGGAAGGAAGGAAGGGAGGAAGGAAGGAAGGGAGGAGGAAGGAAGGAAAGAAAGAAGGAAAGAAGCTGGGTGGTGGTGCACACCTTTAATCTCAGCAGAGGCAGAGACGGGCAGGTCTCTAAGTTTGAGGCCAGCTTGGTCTACAGAGTGAGTTCCAGAACACCCAGGACTATACAGAGAAACTGTTGTCTTAAAACCTACAGAGAGAGAGAGGGAGGAAGGGGGAGAGAGAGAGAGAGAAAGAGAGAGGGGGGAGGGAGGGAGGGAGGGGAGGGGGAGGGAGGGAGGAGAGAGAGAGAGAGAGAGAGAGAGAGAGAGAGAGAGAGAGAGAGATGCCACAGCTATCTGTGACCCGTGCTCAGCCCAGCCTAGTCTCCAGTCCCAGACAGGGTCCAGGAAGAGGGCGGGGCTTGAGGAGCTCCCTCCCGTGAACTGGCCAGTTCTGCAATCTGAAGCTAGGGACTACTGTGTTCAGTGTGTGGGAGACCAGCAACCTCCCCACCTTCTCCCCACTTCTGCTCCCCTCTGTTCTTCCTCCCTCCTGTCCTCTGTCTCTCCCCACCACCTCCCCTTCTTCTCTCTTCCTCCACCCTCTCTCCCTTCTTTTCCTGGGCAGGGTCTTCACCAGCCTGGCCCCTTCCCACCCACGCCTGGTTCTTCTTGTGCCAGACCATGACCTCTGCCTGGGTAGGGACTATGTGTGTCTGTCCTCAGGACCCTGGCCCCAGCCTCTTCTTTCTCATTCTTTGTAGCAGAATCTCAGATCCCTTCACCTGACCAGAGACACCCCAGGATTACCTGCACTGACTGCCTCTGGGGGGTTTCCCCTTACCTGTTCTTACATGTCAGGAGCACGAGTGAACACAGCTACCTCATGTCAGTTTCAAATGCAACATGTGAAACTAGGACAAATGATTGTAGCACACAGTGGAACCAATGATGGCAGCACACAGTGGGACCAACGACGGCAGCACACAGTGGGACCAACGACAGCAGCACACAGTGGGGCAGATATGGGGAAACCTTCTACTGGGACCCTTCCAAGTCAAACCCCACATAGCTTTTCAATCATTTGAAGGGGTAAATTATTTTAAATCATTTAAAGCTGGTAAAGGCAGAAAGACTGTGTATGGGTTGTCCTCTGACCTCCACACCAGTGTCCCTCTTCCCCAGTAAGTAGGTAAATAGATAAAAAGGTAGGTAAATAGATAAGTAGGTAAATAGATAAAAAATAGATAAAAAGGGGGGGAAAATTAGTTGAAAGGGACAGGGAGGGGGGAAGCAGCTGTAAAGTCAGAAAAAGGGAAATGAACGGAGAGACAGTTTGGGGCGTGTCCGGCTGCCCTGAAACCAGCCCAGAGCTCCTCAGTACCAGGACTGGAAGGTCCCAGGGCAGAGAGGCCTGAATCCTCCTGCTCCCTGCCCACCGGGTGGAGTCTACCTCACTGCCTCTTCGGCAGTGTCTCCACCAAGGGAGACATTTCCTTTCTAGATGTTTGTCTCAGCTCCAAAAGGAGGTGTTCTCACTAACATGTGCCGGTGTCTCGGAGGATGCTGGCTACGGTGGGGAAAGTTCTGGAAAAGTCACAAGAGAGGAGATGGTTGCCCAGAACTGCCCTAGTCGGGAAAATGTCACTGACAGGACAGGATTCCTTTCCTTCCCACACAGCGTACAAGTGCAGAGTGTGTTTCTCCAGGTCTCTCCAGAGACATTCACCTAAACTCAGAGCCTGACCGGACCTGAACTGCGGAGGCAGACATTGTAGGCGTCCCTGAATGGTGACCTTTCCCTGGCAGGATCAACAGCTCTGTGATTGAATTGGCACCAAATGACCCCAGAACAAGGGTTCATTGGATATTAATTTATTTGTATCAAACCACACTTACGTTATTCACCATTAAATCACTACATCAGGACTCAGATGCCGGCAGATACTGACAGCCACACTGCAGCCTGCAGCTGACACTCGTGTGTTCCAGACACCTGGGCCTCTGGGAGGTCGGTGGCTGGAGAAAAAGGGTGCTGAGGTCTCTGAGGGTTTCTGGAGCCTTCCAGGACCTGGTTCCAGTGGCTACAGAGACTCTGGGAACATCAGCTAATAAGACAGCCTCCCTCCCCATCCCCCGCCATAGGCACAACCCTTGAGCTGACCCAGCCACTGATGAGGTGAATTAAAGAGTCAGGGCTCTCCAAACCCTAGTTCTGCCCCAGACCTCTGGATCCCCAAACCTAGTCAAAGATGGGGATGTAAGTGACTCAGCCAAGCAGTCCCTCAAGGCCACTCTGGGTGGCCCCTATTGATCAGCAAAGGGCAGTTCATAGAGCTGGAGAACTAGGTAGCATTTGCCAGGTAGGGGCTGCAACCCAGAACTTAGGAGGTGGGAGCTGGAAGAGTGGGAGTTCTAGGCCAGCCTGGGCTACATAGCAAGTTTGAGGCTAATCTGGGTTACATGAGACTCTGTCACAAAATCGAACACAAAAGACAACAAAAACCCAAATCAGGAGAGCATTGCTTGGGACTGGGGTGCAGCTCAATAGGGGAACACTTACTGAGTGTGAGCGTGAAGCCCTGGGGCACGCACACACACTCACACACACACTCACACACACTCTCATATACAAACCCACTCTCACACACACACACACTCTCACATACAAACCCACTCACACACACACACATACTCTCATATACAAACCCACACACACACACACTCTCATATACAAACCTACTCACACACACACACTCTCTCTCTCTTTCTCATACACAAACTCACTCACACACACTCACACACACACTTCATATACAAACCCACTCATATGCACACACACACACACACTCACACACACACTCTCATACACAAATTCACTCACACACACTCACATGGGAGATGAGCTGGGTGTGACCCCAGCTGCTTGGGAAGCACCCTCGACCTTAAGCCTGTGCAGCAGAGCAAGACTTGATCTCAGAAAACAAACAGAAAGTGGGGCTGGGTTTATAAGGTTAGGTAGGGGTGAGTCCGAATGAGAAAGAAAATCTGGCATCCTCGGAGTAGCCTTAGTTCTCTAGAATCTTCTCAACCTGCCCAACACTAGAGTAGCCTTCCTGAATGCATCCTCCTCCTCTTAGGAGACCCCTCCCGACAGTCAGCCTTCTCAGAACCCAGACTCAGCCTCTTGCTTTGTCTGATAGGAAAAACACCTCCCTCTCTCTCTCTCTCTCTCTCTCTCTCTCTCTCTCTCTCTCTCTCTCTCTCTCTCTCATACACACACACACACACATACTCTCTCTCATAAATACACATACACTCTCTTACACATGATTACACACATATACATTCTCTTAAACACACATATACACACACCCTTATAAATACACATACTTTCTCTTTCTCATGCACACATATGCACACACTTATACATGAGCACACATTCTCTCTTATACACACACATACACAACACACATTCTCTCGTGCACACATATACAAATTCTCTTACATGTGAGCACACACATATACACTCTCTTGTACACACACTCTCTCATGCACTGTCTTACACATGAACACACATACTCTCTTTTTTTTTTTTTTTTTTTTTTTTTTTTTGGAACTGGGGACCCAACCCAGGGCCTTGCGCTTTGCTAGGCAAGCGCCTACCACTGAGCTAAATCCCCAACCCCACATACTCTCTCTTAAACACACACACACACACACACACACACACACACACACACACACCCTTTCACCCACACATATACGCACTCTAACACATGAGTGTGCGCTCCCTACAGTCTGGGCAGAAGGTTCAAACACGTGGCAGACAAATGTAGCCGCCAAGGAGAGGGTCACCAAGCCAAGAGGGAAGGACGGTCCTTCGTATTCTTCTGCTCAAATCCAGTCCCTTAGTCCCAGAAATATCAGTGGGAATCCACCCGGCTGATGACAGGCCTGACTCACAGTAGCCCTCCAGACACCTGCTTTCCCCTCCATCCAACCTCGGCAACCTGAAGGTGTGGCCGTAAACCCCAGCATTCCTTCCTCCTGTCCCAGCCCCTTGGCTCTCTGTGGGAATGCAGCAGCCGGAGAAGGTTCTGGCACTTTAATCAAACACAATGAGACAAACTGTTTCCTTCATTTCCCCGGAAACCAGGCACCCATCTCCACTGTTAGTGAGGGAGATGACAGCCCCTCCTTGCCTCAGAACAGCGGGGGGCCCTGTCCTGACCTGTCCGTTGTCCTGACCTGTCCACAGTCCCCTTGGCATGCTGACTGGTTCTGGTGGGACAGACTCTGCATTTGCCTTCCTGTCCTGTAGCAGTGATGGTCCGAGGTTCAGTCTCAGGCTGGGCTGAACAGCATCTGAGGAGCAGGTTTGACGGGCACAGTCATCTGGGAGCTTCCCACAGAAGCAGGCCCTTATATACAGGGCTTGGGTGCAAAGGTGAAGGGGCAGCGCGTTCCCTCCTCCCGTGTCCTGTCTGATTGGCTGATGTGAGAGTCGTCGTCTCCTGTTGAGAGATGCCAGGTATCTGGTCTCCCCACGGAGGGCCGTGATAGAGGGTGTGGTGGCGGCCAGGAGAATCCTCCCTCCTTTGTGAGCAGTCAGCCCGGTTCATCGGCCTCTACTCTTGGAAAGAACCTAGTAGGGTGACGATGACTTACGGGCCTTCCTCGTTCCCATAATCAATTACAGGACTTGCATAAGGATTCCAGCAGGCCCATTAAAGGTCAACATTTCATAAGGGGACCTGGGTTGTGACAAAAGCGACTCTTTCTGGAGTCGGATTGCTTTGCCTGCCTGGCATCCTTACATCTGCATCCATAGTCCTTACCTTCTGCGCAGTGGCTCTTAGACCCCACCCACTGCCAGCACTCAATGAAGCAGGGGTCTAAGAGCTTAGGCAGGACCCAAGCACTCCCTCTGGTGTGCGGGCATGTAAGAGTGCAGTGCCCAGCCTGCAGTGCTGGTGGGGTACCTGCTGACAGCCCACACCTCTCTCCTTTAGGTATGCAGACCTCCTTCCAAGTCGGAGCCTCCAGGCTCACTCCCACCCCAGCCTTTGCACCTGCTGTCCCCGCTGCCAAGAACTTCCCTCACCTCCTTCTGATGCCACTCGAGGCCCAGCTTCCCATAAAAAAGGCCCTTCCAGGCCTTTCTATTTTAGACCGCAGGCTTCCCGTCTGGGCCCTCCCTCCCCCTTGGCCTGTTTCACTTGTCCGCCCTGATCTATTTTGCGGTCTGGATTTTTTTTTTTTGTCTCCCCCACGGTACATGACAAACAGTTCTTGTCTTTCTTGTTCTCCGTTCAGCCCCACCCCTAGGGCAGTTGCATAAATATTGCCTGAGTGAATGGATAAAACTGTGTCAGGTTTGCAGACGCTGATCGGGGTGGAAGGATGTTCAGGCCGTTGTCTGGGTGGGAGGACCTTAGGAATTTCCATATGGACAGGTGGGGGTTGCTCCCCCAGGTCACAGGCTAATCCCCCTGGTGGGGAAAAGTCCGCAGCTACTTTGTGGCTCAGGATCACAAGAGTCAAACAGCAATTCCGTCACCACCTCCTGGGCAGGTTGAGCCCTCTGGCCTCAGGCTTCTCACATCTCCACTTAAAATGTCCCTGCCTCATGTAGGAAGGCTCATCTCACTGAGGCTTGGGGATAAAAAAATAGGTAGTTCAGTGGGACACAAGGGACTGCTCTATGCCACGGGAAAGAGGGGACCCCTAAGTCTCCGCCCTTAAAAACCACGGAGGCTGGCTGGAGAGACGGCTCAACAGTTAACAGCACTGACTGCTCTTCCAGAGGTCCTGAGTTCCATTCTCCCCACAACCACGTGGTAGCTCACAGCCATCTCTAATGAGATCTGTGCCCTCTGCTGGCCCGCAGGCACACATGTAGGCAGGACACTGTATATTTAATAAATCTTAATACCCACAGAGGCCAGGCGTGGTGGCACAGGCCTGTAGTTCCTGGTACTCAGGAGGCAGAGTGAGGAGGATCGTGAATTCCACACGAGAGTGGCGGTGGGGGTCGGGGGGAGGTAGGGTTAGGGTTAGGGTTAGGGTTAGGGTTAGGGTTAGGGTTAGGGTTAGGGTTAGGGTTAGGGTTAGGGTTAGGGGTAGGGTTAGGGTTATGGTTAGGGTTAGGGTTAGGGTTAGGGTTAGGGTTAGGGTTAGGGTTAGGGTTAGGGTTAGGGTTATGGTTAGGGTTAGGGTTAGGGGTTAGGGTTTAAAGTTAGGGTTTCATGTGGTTGGGTTGACTATGCGGGGCTTTCGGGTGGCAGCTCCAAGGAGCAGCGGACAGTAACCCACTCTTCCCCTCCCTCCGTGGACTTGACTTCCTGCCTTGCCACACTTGCTGCACTGGCACCCGGTGGTGGGCAAGGAGTCGGATGCCACCACACCCTGCCTGATCAGGCGTCTTCTGGCTGAGCGTTGAGAAACTGTTGTTGGCAATAGGTTGGGTAAAGTCCTGGAATTCTCGTGCCCGTGAGCAGTGAGCACGAAGAGGCAGGGCTCTCGGTGTTTGTGACAGGCCAAACCTCCGTGTAACCCTGCCTGGACTCTTCTTCTACCTGCTGCTCTGCAGGCCCTGGTATGTCTGATCTTTCCTCTCCCAGGGAAGTCCACTTGGCCAGTTTGTTCACTCGTGCAAATATGGTGATTCCAAGGCCTACTCAAGCCTTTGTGGGCAGAGAACATTACAAAGTGTGCAATCTTGCCCAGAGTTGCCCTCTGCCTGACCTGGGACTAGCTTCTGTTCCTTGTCCATTCTGATCACCACCACCATAAGCCACACTGTCAAGGTGCTAGCTGCTTTCAGTCTGCCTCGCCCACCTTGAACGTTGCTTCAGGGTGTCAGAAACTGTCTTCCTGCTCCTGGAAGTGACTCCCACTTGCCATCCTGAGGGATACTGGTAACTACTGGGGATGTGCTCTGAGGCATTCAGCGGCAAGAAGTTGGGAGTTTCTGCTTTGTGTCTGTAGCTCCTCGAGTCCAAAGAGGTCTTCTTTTTATGGTTTCTGTCTTTCAGGCTTTTGTTGTATTTTGAGACAGGTTATTATGTGTGGTTCTGGCTGGCCTGGGACTCAGTAGTAAGCTGAGAATGGTCTTGAACTTGGAACTCCTGCCTCTGCCCGAAGCACCAGGGATCACAGGGTGCCCTGCGCCACCACACAAAGCATGTTTGGTCGTGTGTGTGTGTGTGTGTGTATGTGTGTGTGCGCGCGCGTGCGTGCATGTGCATGTGCATGTGCATGTGTGTGGGCTCCCTCACTCCCAAAGCCCAGGCTGGTCAGGAACTCCTCTTCCTCCTGTTTCAGTCTCCTGAGTGCCAGGGACTACAGGCATGTGCCATCATGCCGGGCCTCTGTCTTTAAGGGTGGAGACTTAGGGGTCCCCTCTTTCCTGGGCATGGAGCAGTCCCTTGTGTCCCACTGAACTACCTATTTTCTCTCCACAAGCCTCAGTGAGATGAGCCTTCCTACATGAGGCAGGGGCATTTTAAGTGGAGATGTGAGAAACCTGAGGGAGAGGGTTCGACCTGCCCAAGAGGTGGTGATGGTCTTGCTGTTTGACTCTTGTGATCCTGGCAGAGTGGCTGTGGACTTTTCCTCACCAGGGGGCCTAGCCTGTGACCTGGGGGAACAGATGGAAATTCCTATGGTCCTCCCACCCAGGCGGGGGACTGAACATCCTTCCATGTGGATCAACATCTGCTTCAGCGGGAACCAGGTGCCAGGCGAAGCTTTATTTCTTCACCCAGACAATACTCACGCAACTGTTTTAAGCTGCCCTCACCCCACTTTCCACACCCCGTTTTCCCTCACCCTGCTTACCACACAGGGAAACTCTGTGCCAGCAGCTCCTGCTGCACCCCCTCACTTATTCCTAGCGCAAGGCCCCACAGTCCCCCGTCTTGTGACCCAGAAATCTTGGTAATCCTGACAGCCCCACCCAGCCTAGGCAACTATCAGCTGTGTAAACGTCCATCTGAAATTTCCACAGAATCAGATGGCAGCCACAGCCAACACCCCTCTCTTCAGAGCTTCAGCATCTCCTTCCCATCTCTGTGCAGCATGGATCCCCTTTCCCGGTCAAGGATCAGCAGCCGTTCCAGGCCCTGCCCCATCTGGAGAGGGCGCTGTGGCGATCACGGTCTGGGAGCCTGAAGGTGCCGCAGCCCTTCTCACTTCTTGCTCACTCGCTTTGTCCGTGCTCACACTCACTGCCTCTTCCCTTCACTCCTTCCCTGGGCGTGACTATGAACACCTCCTCTCAAGTCAGGCCACATTTCCCTCCGGCCACCAAGTGAAACCGGAACCTCAGTAACTCAGTCCACTTCGTCTGTTTCGTTTACATCACAGTAACTATACACAATTATCTCATTTGTTTGTGAGATAATTTTCGTGAGTCTTGCCCTTCTCTGGAATAGACACACAATGAAGGCAATTGACCCTTACCTCCAGCCCAGGACTGGAAATGTTTCCAGTACATGACTGGGGCAGGGCAGCTTACTGTGTACCTGTCTTTGTGTGTGGGACCCCAAGCCTGCAGAGGGCACCAGGAGTCCGTGCAGCAAGTTGAAGTCAAGGGGTGCTAGGCAGGGTACCTGGGCTCCTGCTAGGTGGGTTTGGGAAATGGTCATGGGTGGGAATGCTAGCAGGAAGCAATCCTTTGGGGACAACCCTTTGGATTCCCTCCTGTCTAATGTTGCCATCCTGACTCCTGGAGCTGGGTTGGTGCAGATGGGCTCCTGAGCACACTTTAGCATTGTCCCATTCCCCCCAAATCCCACATGACCTTGCCATGTTCCTGCTCAGCTAGACTATGTCTGTATTCCTCCTCCTTCCCCTGTATGTGAATAGCGAGCAAGCTGGCAGCTGGTTACTTACATTAAGGAGACTGGGAAGTTGACTAGATATACCCATGCCTTTTAAATTAAGCACACCCCCAAATACAAGTGTGTAGTCAATTCGATCGATGCTAACGGGAGAGGGTACCGAGACCAAAAATTGTGGGTCTAACCATCTTTGTCACCGGAGACTTCTTCCCTTGAGAGGCCAAGGTGTCTGGGGCTCCAGAGCCCAGGTACTTATAAGCAGGATAAAGCCGTTGGAATATAAACTTGAGTTGGACTAATTGTTCCCTTGCTGAAAAAGTAGACTGAGCCTATCTTTCCGTCCGTAAAATAGATAAAGAAAGACATTCACCAGCACCCTCTGTTTCTAATGGTGGTTGAGATTTATAAGAATCAAATTAGCTGGGTGTGGTGCCACACAACTTTGATCCCAGTACTCTGGAGGCAGAGGCAGGAAGGTCTCTGTGAGTTCAGGGCTGACTGGGTCTACAAAGTGAGTTTCACAGAGAAACTGTGTCTCAAAAAAATTAATCTGTCAGCTTAAGCACTGGAATTGTAGATTGTCAAACAGGGCTGTCAGTTGCATGCCTGGGTGTATGTGCACATGCATACAGGTGGTTTTTGAGGTCAGAAGAGGGCATCAGGTCCCCTGGAAATGGTTGTAAGTTTCGTGAAAGGGGTGCTGGGAACTGAATCTGGGTTCTCTGCAAGACCAGTAAGTGCCCTTAACCACTGAAGCAGCTCTCCAGCCCTTACTGTAGTTCGTTTTTATAAAGATATGTCTTCACCTATGCCATTCTGGCCTCAAACCTTGGGTGTTTCTGCCTCCGCCACCCAAGTGCTGGGGTCACAGGGTATACACTACCACCTTAGTCCAGATTGTTGCTTTTAAGTAGATACTTATGCATAAAATACAATGTAACCAAGTTGATCAGATACTTTGAACAGGCAAGTGACAAAGGCATACTATTCATAACTGATTGGATTACAGCTGCTTGCTGATGATAAAGAGAACCAGGGTCTTCAAATTACTTGGGTACTGTGAGAAACTATAGCAAGCCGGGAAGATGGCTCATGGGTTAAGGGAGGGCTGGCTATGCAAGCTTGATGACCTGAGTGAGTTTGATCCTGGAACCCATATAAAGGTAGGAGGGAAGAACATGCTACACAACTGTCCCCCGACCTCCATACCTGCTCTGTAGCATGGGCCTGCCCACTCGCATACACCATACGAACACACACTAATACATGCGGATACACGCAGACACAATAAACAAAAAGATATGTGAGCAGAGTGGTCCAATTAAGAATACAATAACACCTTTCTCTAGTTGTTACATCTGATGAAATAAAAGAAACAGTGAGATGAAACAGCATTTTAAATAGTAACCACAAGCTGTAATTACTCATTTCAACAGACAGTATGAAATGGAAACTTTACATTCTTTTCTTGGGATGTCATTAAAATCCCTGTGTCTTTTAAAGCCAAGATTGCAAAACAACCCTTAGAGTCAGGCTTGCAAAAAAACAAAACAAAAAACGTCATGAGCACGTGGACTAAATCCTCATTGAGTGAGAAGGCACGAGAACTGGAACTCGGCCAATTCTATGCCTTTAGTGTTCTGATTAATACCACATGTATTATATGGTTTATCTGGTCTGGACAAATCCTGATACCAGAGCGGGAGCTGAGCTCTCAAAGAGAAGGCAGTAATAAAGAACTTGTTTTAACATGGGTACATTGCAACCCACAACTTCTCCATGAAAAGATCTGGTTATAACTAAACTTATCGACATGAGTCTTTCATAGTAGCTTTTAAAGACTTGTTTGAGTATTTGTGTATTTGCGTGTGTGTACACACCACGAGTGTGGCCCCCACAAAGGCTGGAAGCACTGGATCGCCTGGAGCTGGAATATACAGGCTGTGTGAGTCACACGGTCTAAGTGGCTGGAACACAATCAAGGTTCTCTGGAAGAAGAGTAACAGCCCTTAACAGTTTAGTCATCTTTCCTCAAAAGCAGAAAAAAAAGAAAGAGGCCACATGCAAATGAAGTTTTGCTAGAACTCGGGTTACGACTCGAAATTACAGAGGTCCTGGGATCCACTCTCACAAACAGAAAGACATGCCCCAAGTAGCAAGGCCCTTTTGGAGCCTGCGTTGAAAATCAGGATCCTCCAGAGTGACTGGGGTCACCACGCCGGGTCAGAGGCTCTGAAGGATTCTCGGATGTGATGGCAGCTTGGGCGTCCCCTGCTCTCCTAGGCAAAAAACATCTACCCACTCTGTCTCCACCGATCCCTCCCATCCATCACCCCCGGAGAGCAGCTTGATTCTCCCGGGTCGCCACGCTATGGTTGCCATGGCAACGCAGTCAGCAGCGAAGGAGCGCGGAGCCCAAAGGATAGTGCCATCTTCCTTTGCTCGGTACCTTCAGGGACACCCTGGGATCCCTCTTGCTCCTCCCTGAGACCCACATCCCTATCCCAAGTAGGCTGCAGACACCCAGAAGAGAAAAGAGTACGCAGAGTTACGGACATCCAGAGACTGCCAGCCCTGTCCCTCGCCGAATCCCGCGGAGCACGGAATATCGCGAGGCTTGGCGCGCTTTGCCTCCCACCCCTCCTGACGCTCTTCCGCGGCGCTGTGTTTGCGTCACTTCCTCCCGACCCGGCCGGCGGCGCGAGCCTTGTTTCCGGTTCCCGCCGCAGCTCGCAGTTGTCTATTAGTGGGGTCGGGATCATGGCGGCCACGGCCACGATGGCGACGTCGGGCTCCGCGCGGAAGCGGCTGCTCAAAGAGGAGGACATGACCAAAGTGGAGTTCGAGACGAGCGAGGAGGTGGACGTGACCCCCACGTTCGACACCATGGGCCTTCGGGAGGACCTGCTGCGCGGCATCTACGCCTACGGTGGGGCGCGGGCCTCGGGGAAGGGGAGGTTAGGGGACGGGCCGCTTCAGACCGAGTGGGGAACGTGCGTCCGGGCTCCAGAGCTCGGGGTTCCCCGGGACTGCAGTCAGCCAGGCTCCTCCAGTCGCTCGTGTAGCGGATAGCCATGTGTGTGTCCCTGTGAGGTGCCCCGAAGCTTTGATGGGGAAGTCGGGGCTCCAAATCTGGTGCGTTCGTGCCTTGTGGAGTTTAAAGCTTCCTAGGGAAGCGGGAAATACGAAGCAAAGGTGCTTCAAGCGGTGAGGATTGGGAAAACAAGAGAATGAGCGACTGGATAGAGTAGATAGATTGATAACGGAGAGTTAAAAGAGCCGAAAGAGATCTCCCAGAGGCGTTCAGAATCCCCAGGGGAGAGGGAACAACTGGTCCTGGCTTCTTGAAGCCATTGCCTGACGAGTGCCAGGAACATAAGAAAGAAACCCCTTGTCATGTTTTAAAGGCGTGTGTAAAGAATTTGAGATTCACTCCTAAATACAGCGGGGAGCCAGCCACCGCAGAGTTCTGAGCAGAATCGATAGGATCAGGCTTACCGTTTGAAAGTTTATTTTGGTGTCTGGATTTGGAGTTAGAAGAGGAGGCGGGGTGATGGCTGGACCATAGGAGAGATGGGGATGTTATTGTGGAGCTAAAGGATCTGCTGGCAGCAGATGCAGTGCATTCCTGGCTTTTTTGAGTGAATAGTGGGTCATGCTGTTGGTATTTGCTTAGGAGCATTTGAGGGAGGCCGAATGAACTCTTTTTGTTTCTGCTTTCTTTGTTGTTTTGCTTTTTTTTTTGTTGTTGTTGTTTTGTTTTGTTTTGTTTTGTTTCTCCATGTACCCCTGGCTGTCCTGTAACTCTTAGTAGACCAAACTGGGCCTCTAACTCAGAGATCCCCTGCCTCTGCCTCCCAGATGCTGGGATTAAAGGTGTGCGTCACCAAGATGTTTAACAACATCTTTTCTGTATAAATCCTATCTGCTTATTTGGAAAATACTTGTGTTTTCCTTGTTTGTTTTGTTTTAAGACACAGTCTCTCTACCTAGTTCTGGCTGGTCTGGAACTCATTCTGTGAACCAGGGGGCCTGGAATATACAGAGATCCCCCTGCTCAGCTTCTCCTGCTGGGATTAAGGGAGTGCACGGCCTTGTCCAGTCTTTCATACTATTGCTAGTAGCGATGGCCCCAGCAGGTGGGTGGTCCCTAGATGATAGGCCTGGGTGCAAACAGGAGAGCAGCACAGGGCGTCTCCCCATGCCTGTGCAGGCTCAGTGCTCTGGAGACACCACCAGCTGGGGTTTGAGTGCTTGGTAGCGGGAAAGGGCAGCAACTGCAGTTCTTTCGGGTTTGTGCTTTTGCTTGTAGAGCGGGTTTCGTGTGGCTTAGACTGGCCTTGAACTCCTGATGCTCCTGCCTCTGCCCTCCAAGTGTTGGTGTAGTAGGTAGCATCTTGACAGGTAGTCCTGTAGGCTGGTCTGTGAAGATGTGCTCAGCCCTGCCTGTGTTGCCTGGGATTGGCAGGAAGGAGCAAGTGTGTGTTCCCCAGGTAGTTCATGCCGTCACAGTCCTGGGGAGTTACGGTTTTCCTCTTCACATTTCTAGGTTTTGAAAAACCTTCCGCGATCCAACAGCGTGCTATCAAGCAGATAATTAAAGGGAGAGATGTCATCGCACAGTAAGTTGTGGGTGCTGAGAGCGAGTTGGGTCCTCGGGAGAGCTGTGGGGAGCTGAGCCTGCCTTATTTATTTATGCCGACTTGTTTTTGCATGTGTATTCTGGGTCCTATGGAGGTCATTGCGTACACTACACTGATGTATCCCTAGGTCCTGAATGTAGATCTATGGATTTGTGTAAAGTACTTTTTCATTAGCTTTCTTTTCTTTTCCTTTGAGACAGGGTTTCTCTGTAGACCAGGCTGGCCTCCAACTCAGAATTCTGGCTGCTATTTGGATTAAAGGTGCATGCTAGGTACAGAGCCCAGGGCCTTCTCTACTACTGAACTATAAAGATTTATTTATTTATTTATTTTATTTTATGTATGTGAGTACATTGTAGCTGTCTTCAGACACACCAGAAGAGGGCATTGGATCCCATTACAGATGGTTGTGAGCCACCATGTGGTTGCTGGGAATTGAACTCAGGACCTCTGGAAGAGCAGTCAGTGCCCTTAACCACTGAGCCATCTCTCCAGTCCGCTACTGAACTGTAAATGACCAGTTATCCTTTACATCATACTTCAGACTTTAGGAACTGGTGTATTAAAAGGAGAGGTCCCCTTTCTGCCTCCTTTGGGAAGTTCTTGTTGGCGTTGCAGTTTCTTAGTTCTGGTGTCCTGGTATAGAAGCCCCACATCCATTCTGTCTGTAGCAGTTTCTCTCTCTGGGGGCTGTGGAGATCGCTCGCTCTGTTCCCAAGTTCAGTTCTTGGTACCCACACTGAGTGGCTCAGAGCTGCCTATAACTGCAGCCTCAGGTCCAGCATTCTCTTCCCGGCTTTGAAAGAAGTTTCACACATGTTCAGTCACACAGATAAGTAAAGGTGAAAAATAAGAATAAGAAGTGACCTTGTACTTTGGTCTCCCACTGTTGGAGTTAAGATGTTTGGGAGAGTTTGAGATTAATTCATGGAGTTTCTATGTCCTCCTTGTTCTCAGATAACTGCTGGTGTTTCTAAGCCTGCTCTAGCCTGGTGTTTTATTAACAAGCCGTGAAGCCTAAGCTGGCCAGGTTCTGAGACTCTCACCTGACTAGGCTGCTAACACCGGACACATGACCTGTCACCTGCTCTCTGGCCTTGCCTTGGCTTGCTCTGGTCCATGTCTCTCCTCATGGTTTCTCTATACCTTCTCCCTGTGGTTTCCTCACTTCCTCCCTTCCCCCTCCCCTCCTCTGGTGTCTGGGCACCCCTGCTTCTCTTCTGTTGAGCTAAACGATGAGCTCTTTCCTGAACCAGTCGAGGTGACGGAGTTTACAAAGCACTGAGATGGGTGATACTTCATGAACATAAGTCACCAAGCCTGGCCTGCACTCAGCTCTGCCTGCACAGAACCCAGCATCTGACTAACGCTAGGAACCTTTACAGTGCACAAACCCACCCCCCAACAGGGCAGGAGCAGGGGCTCCTAGAAAGAAGCTGCCGCACATGTCTGCAGCCAGGCCTTTGGAGGGAGCACTGCTGTAACTGGGGTCCCTAGAACAGGGGCAGTGTCAGATGTTCTTTCTCTGATAACTACCCTTGTGCTTTCTTAAACAGGTCTCAGTCTGGCACAGGCAAGACGGCCACCTTCAGTATTTCAGTCCTTCAGTGCTTGGATATCCAGGTGATTTGCCACTCGCAGCAAATGCTCTTTAATGCCAATGCCGTGTGTACTGAGTGCAGGTTTAGATGGGGTGTGGTTGACCTTCGCAGGAGAGCCCTGACTGTCAACGCTCTTGCTGGCCTTCAAGTTTAGTGTCTCCTGAGGCTGGTTAGGAAAGAGCATCGAGCTAACCCAAGCTGGTGTTTATAGTAGGTCCCAGTGCTTGTTAGCAAGCTGTGCGAGTGACACTGAGACTGAAGGCTGACAGGCTCGGGGCAGGAAGCTGGACTTGGACAGATATCAGGTTCCCTCTCATGCAGAATCTAGGGGTTTTTTTGTTTTTGTTTTTTTTTAATTTTTCAAAGAGGATTTGAAAGTAGAGATGGGACCGTTAGGGAAGAGATAGGGAAGGGGTAAGAGAATGAGAGTGACCTGTGGACACGTCACAGGAAAACCTGTCCATTCCTCTGTACAATCTCATGACATTTCTTTTCTCTAACTCACTAGGTTCGAGAAACCCAAGCTTTGATATTGGCTCCAACAAGAGAGTTAGCAGTGCAGATTCAGAAGGTGAGACAATCAGAGATGGTGTGCCAAGCTGGGTGCCGCTCTGTGACAGTGCTGTCCCCACACATGTGAGGCCCCCATCAATCCCTGCAGCAACAGTAGAGAGTGCCACTGTGTTTGCACGTGTCGTTGTATGGAAGGGGGGTGATTTCTGTTTTGCTGGGGGTCCACAGGGCGGTGGAGCGGGTGAAGGTGCTGTGGCTCACACCTGAGTGCACCTCCCAGAATCCTTGTAAAGGTGGAGGGAACACTGCCCCCCGCTGTCCTCCCACCTGCACTTTCCTGCTTCGTTTTTGGTTTTGACAACACAAGAAGCTGGAACCCGGAGCTGTGTGTGCCTGGCAGCCTGTGATTCCTTCTCTGTTGTCTGACTCGCTGGTGGTTCTTACCTGGTCTCTGCTCTCCTGGTGTAGCCATGGTCCTGGGAATGTAGCACAGCGGTAGTTGGCTCTGCCGCAGTACACAAGGCCCTGGTTCCTTCCTCACAGGAAAATGAAGTTCATTTTAATCAAATAATGATTTTCCTTCTAGTCTTGGAGGGATATGTATTGGGATGTTAATACGGTAAGATTATCAACTGTGACTTTTCCCACACTTGGTTTACTCCCCTTCAGTATCAGGAAACCCTAAATTGAATTTCCTTTTGACAGAGGAACGAGCTTAAGTGAGTGAGTGGTAGGTGGTGTCTCCCATTAAAGTAGGGATGACCCTTGAGATGTGTCTGACCGCGGGCCTCTCATGGAAACCTGTTTTGCTTCAGGGTCTGCTTGCTCTGGGGGATTACATGAACGTGCAGTGCCATGCCTGCATTGGGGGCACCAATGTCGGCGAGGACATCCGGAAGCTGGACTATGGGCAGCATGTTGTGGCGGGCACACCAGGACGAGTCTTTGGTGAGTGCTTCTCTTGTTGAGAACTGGGCTGTGGGTGGTGTTTATGAGGTGTGCTCAAAGGACGTGGCAGTCCAGTTGTATACACCATATGGTGGGACAGCTTCTGAGCGCTCTGGGGACCAGTGGGAGTGGCTAGCTCTTTCCTTAGAGCCACATGTGATTCTTTCAAAATCTAATTGCCAGATATGATCCGCCGTAGAAGTTTAAGGACACGGGCAATCAAGATGTTGGTTTTGGATGAAGCTGATGAAATGTTGAACAAAGGTAAGGGGACCAGAATTTTCTAGTAACATACTATCAGGTGTATGTGACAGTCCTTACTTTTTGCAGAAGCAGTGTGTCTTGTGGGGTTTTGAACCTGAAACTTTTATTGTAATGTTTTTGTGGTTTTGTTAATGTTTTTGAGACCAGTCCTAGCTGGGGTGACAGTGTCTTCTTATTGTCTGGTTTGGCACTGCACATGGCCTGGCTCAGGGTTCAGGTGTGAACTCGCTCTGACCACCGACTTCTCTGAAGTCCCTCTGTGTGGCTCTCAGTGACAGCCTGAAAGCCAACGCCGAGCTCACCACGTCTGCTGCAGGTTTCAAGGAGCAGATCTACGATGTGTACAGGTACTTGCCACCAGCCACTCAGGTTGTTCTCATCAGCGCCACGCTGCCCCATGAGATCCTGGAGATGACCAACAAGTTCATGACCGACCCCATCCGCATCTTGGTGAAGCGGTAAGGATGCGTCCCTTCATTCCCTGGGTGGAAGCCAGGTTTAATGATCCCTACCCTCTTCCATTTCTAAGCCTGAGCTGTGTGCTCCATGGGGTTCTGTGGAGAGGAACCCAGGGACCAAGAACTGGAAAGGTCTAAAGCCGCCGGCTAGAGGAGGGCTGGGCTCAGCGTGGCCCTGTCCCTTGGGTTCTGGGTTGGAGAGTGACGTGAGCTCTGTTTTCAGTGATGAGTTGACTCTGGAAGGCATCAAACAGTTCTTCGTGGCCGTGGAAAGAGAGGAATGGAAGTTCGATACTCTCTGTGATCTCTACGACACGCTGACCATCACCCAGGCTGTCATCTTCTGCAACACCAAGAGGAAGGTGCGGTGCGCTGCTCTGCATCAGTCTTGGGGAGCTGCGCTGCGCTGTGTCGGTCTTGGGGAGCTGCAGGCCGGGTGTCCTGTCTGTCAGAGGCCAAGGGTGTGGCTTAGGCTTGGGTTCCCGTTAATTCAGCTATGGCCAGTGCGTTAGACGGAAACGCTGAGATTTGGCAGTGGGGGAACTGCTGGGGCCTCTGAGCAGGGAGGTCACAGAAGGTCTGCGTCTAGGACAGAAGGGGGTTACCGACACGGGTCTTCTGTCATCATTCGGATGCCTTTGGTTTAAGCTGGGTTGAAGTGGTGTCTGCCGGCAGAGTCTTCGAGAGTTGGTGGGGGAGTTTCCTCTTCGACTCTGTAAATCTGCTGTTGAGAGCTGCCGATGTACAGGTCTCTGGATGGGTGGATGAGCACCTCTCTTGTTCTGATCTGTAGGTTGACTGGCTGACAGAAAAAATGAGAGAAGCCAATTTCACTGTGTCGTCCATGCACGGAGACATGCCTCAGAAAGAGCGTGAGTCCATCATGAAGGAGTTCCGGTCAGGTGCCAGGTAGGCCTTGCAGCTTTGGCTCCTGTGGGAGGACGGATGGCCCTGCCCTCAGGGCCCAGGTGCAGGGGCTGATGCTGCTCTCTGAGAGGACGCTGTCCCGTGCGGGCTGTTGGGTTGGTGGTGAACCGCTGCTGGCATTGGTTTATTGTATTCACGCTGGTTTCTGTTCGACTTCTGGTGACCAGGTATTGGATCAGCAATCACAGTGCGCAGAGAACAGGCCTCGAGAGTCTGTGTCTGATTCAGGCCTGTTGTGATTCCCTGGGGACACACTTGGCGTGTGTGTCTGTGTGTCTGTGTCTGCGTCTGTGTCTGTCTGTCCTTCAACAAGAGATGCCCAGCTAGACTAGAGCTGATAGCCTGTGATAGCCCTCTGCTTGCCGGGATCCCTTCCTCTCATAGTCAGTTCTCTGTGACTGAGTAGGTGAGGCGCCCGTCCTGTGTTTCCGTGTGGCTGTAGGGTTGAATGTGCTGTGTAGAGTGTGTGGAGGTCGGGGACCAATGTGGAATGCAGCTCTCTCTTCACCATGTTGGTCCCAGGGATTGAACTTGGGCTGTCAGGCTTGGCATTAAGCTCCCTGACTAAGTAAACGACTGAGCCAGGTCACTGGCCTGTCTTCTGATGCTGGCTGTATCCGTCCTCACCTTGGATATGGGTGTGCAGTTACAGTTTTTCTTTGGAGATTTGAACCTGCCCTTGGTGTCCTGAAGCCTGGCTGACAACTTTTGTCTGTGAGCCTGGGCAGGGCTCATCCTTCTGCTTTTTTTTTTTTTTTTTTTTTTTTAAATAATGTTTCTCAGAGAAGTCAGAATTGAGTTTGGTTTGTCAGCGCTGTGATGATTGTTCTCTCCCTCTCTGGTTTTGGTTTGGGTTGGTGTTAGGGTGCTTGTCTGCTGGTTTGTGTTTCCCTGTGTAGCCGTGGCTGTCCTGGAACTCCATCCATAGACCAGGCTTGAACTCGGAGATCCACCTGCTCTGCCTCCTGGGTGCTGGCATTAAAGGCTCGCGCCGCGCCACCACCTGCGTTTCTGTTTGGTTTTAGAGTTTGAGACAGGGCTTGTTTGTGCAGCTCAGGGTTTATGATCTCCTGTCTCCACTGGAGTGTAAGAGTCGCAGAAGTGGACCATTCAGAGCAGTTTTTACATGTATGTACTGATCTTAGAAGTGATTTTTTCCTCTTTTTTTGTTTGTTTTGTGTGTGTGGTTTTTCAAGACAGGGTTTCTCTGTGTAACAGACCCCTGACTATCCTGTACTGGATAGTCTGCTGTTTGTAGACTAGGCTGTCCTCAAACTCACAAAGATCTGCCTGCTTCTGTTTCCCGAATGTTGGGATTAAAGACGTGTGCTACCATGCCCGACTGAATTTTTTATTTTTTTAAACTATTTCCCTTCTCTTTAATGTATTTTAAAAATTTTGTTGTTTAGTACCTACCTGGAGATATCGCTAACATCTGTTATCAGAGCTACGTTCCTGTCTTTGCAGACGGTACAAGGACCTAGATTTGTTTCATGCCTGTTAAACCATGTGTGCTCGCTCTCTCTCTCTCTCTCTCTCTCTCTCTCTCTCTCTCTCTCTCTCACACACACACACACACACACACACACACACACACACACACACACGTAATTGTTTTTCAGTGCTGGAGATTAACATATGTTTTAGTTTGCAGTGTCATTGTGCTTTATAGGGTAGGGTTTATTTATTTAGATTTATACATGTTTAACCTGCCTTCATCTCTGAATTTTTTTTTTTTTTTTTTTTTTTTCTTTTTTTTGGAGCTGGGGACCGAACCCAGGGCCTTGCGCTTTCCTAGGTAAGCGCTCTACCACTGAGCTAAATCCCCAGCCCCTCATCTCTGAATTTTATCTGAGACATGTTCAAGTTAGTTTGGGTCTGAGGATGAGCGTCCTGCTTCAATCTGTCTGGAAGTGTTTCCTTCACCTCAAAGTATCAAGGAGAGGTGAAGGGGATGCTGCTACGATGACCCACCATGCCCAGTAGTTTCCTTCTGCCTTGATGAGGTGAGGGTCTGCCAGCTGTTGGCCCCCTCGTTCTGAGGCCTCAGTTCCCAATCCAGTTGCTCTTTTAAGCAGCTCCTGCCTGTAGGCTTCTCTGCTTTTCTTCTGGTTTTGGTTTCAGCAGTTGGTCTTGGCTGACTCTAGGTGAAACCTTTTGTGTCCTTTTGCCATCCGTGACCATCTGGAGCCCTGGCCTGCTTGTCTCACACTGCTCTGGCCTTTTCCCTTCCTCCTGGGTCGGTTGCGATGCTACACAAAGGCAGGGAAGTAGATGCTCACGCATGCGTACCTCTGGAGACTTCTGGGATTCTCCTTCCCCTAACTTGCAGTGGAAACAGGAGTCCAGCTCCTTTCTAGTAACCATGGCAGTAGGGGAAGCAAGCAGGTGGTTTCTAGCTCACTGTCAGTGTGGCACCATTTCAGGAGTGTAACCGTCTTGTGTTCTTTTTTTTTTTTTTTTTGGAGCTGGGGACCGAACCCAGGGCCTTGCGCTTCCTAGGCAAGCGCTCTACCACTGAGCTAAATCCCCAACCCCCGTCTTGTGTTCTTACACTGCTTTCTAGTCCCGTGTCCTTGCACACCTAGCGTGTCTGTTAGGACCAGGCATGTTTCAGATGGGTGGCATCATCATGACTGTGTCCTCTGTGGCAGTTGACACCACTTGCTCAGAGCATCTGCTATAGTGTGGGAGGGGTATGGGTTGAAATGGGGTCATCAGTAGTAGGCTCCTGTTCTTAATGGGGTTTTTGCCAAGCAGACGTCGTGTTTTCCTGGAGGTACTGTCTTTAAACAAATGAACTCTAAAAGACACTCAGCTGTGGTCTTGTCAGCCCACGTCTTAAATGATTGCAGCAGGTTTTCCAGTAGCCTGCGGGTGACGTGAGCACTGGTGTGCTGCTCACACTGCAGAGGCCGCTCTGCCCCCTCTCACCTTTGCCTCTTATTCTGCAGCCGAGTGCTCATCTCCACAGATGTCTGGGCGCGGGGCCTCGATGTCCCCCAGGTGTCCCTCATCATTAACTATGACCTGCCCAACAACAGAGAACTGTACATTCACAGGTGCGTGCTTCCTTCCCTTGCTCAACACCCTGGACCCTCGTGTGTGTGACTGCTTACTAACACCTATATTTTAATCGAAAGAATCGGGAGATCAGGTCGATATGGACGCAAAGGTGTGGCCATCAATTTTGTGAAGAATGATGACATCCGCATCCTCAGGGACATTGAGCAGTACTACTCCACCCAGATAGATGAGATGCCTATGAATGGCAAGTTGTTGGCTGTACCGGTGGCTGTGGGCGGGGCTCCCTTACTAGGGTTAGGGAGGTGACATATTAACAAGTGTCTTTCTTCCCCTTCAGTGGCTGACCTCATCTGAAGCTGGTGCTGGTACACCAAGGGCCTGTTTGGAGCTCCTCTTTGGACATGGAAGCTTCTATTTAATGGGGTTTATATGAACTGTCTTCTCATAGCCCTCAGGAGGACCCTCGGCCTCTGCCATCTTTTCTAATGCACGTGTAAATAATCCAATGCGCTAAATCTTTTACATTAAACATGGAAATTTTCCCACGACTTAGAGTGCAGAGTTCTTGTGTCACCAGCTTTCCTGGTCTGGTCATGAACAGACCACTTCTTTCCCTACCTTCACATGTGCAGGATCTGGTTTAAGACGTGAAACAGCCCGGCAACAGAGTCCATAGAAGTCAGGAGAAAGTAGTGCAGGCTGGGCAAAGGTCTCCACTCGAAGATGGTGGAGAAGGAGCTCGGATGCGGACTGCATCCACACAGGACAGAGTAGCAAAGGGAAGCACAAACTGGGAGTGGGGAGGTGCATGTGACAGGGCCATGGAGTTTATGAGTTACCTGTTGAACCTGATCCTGCAATGGCACTCAGCCAAGGCTTGGGGATGGAGAGGTCACCCTGGAGTTTACGCACTCACATCCGGTGAGGGTTGGAGCCTTGGCTGCATGAGATTAGGGGACGGTACCAGGTAAGACATGCTGAGCAGACCAGGCTGAGGAGAGGGAGCAAGACCTGGAGGAGCCTTGAAGATGAGGGTTGACCTCAGTCAGCAGGGGACAACACTTAAACCATAGCGGATTCTGCCAACAGCCCGTGAGCAGAACAGACAAGCCTCTAACACCCTGACTTCAGCCAAGTTTGCGTTTTGGACCCATAGAACTGTGGCAGAGTTCATCTGTGTGATTTAAAGCCACTAACGCTGTCGTAATGAGTTGTGCCACTGATAGTAAGTCAGCATTGTATAAAAACAGCTCAGCCAGTTGTAGTTTCCTCTTGGGTGTCTGTCACTGCTGCGTAACTTGGGGAGACCCTATAAACCTTGTGTTTAAGGAGCTTCTGGAACCTTAATGAGCCTCCCTCTCAGAAGTGTCGGAATGAGAAAAATGGGAAACCGGCAGAACAGTCAAGGACAGTCATTGACGACGTGGATGAGTCAGATGCTGACTGACACAGATGGACCCTGTCATTTTAGAAGGTGTGAACTGAACAACAACAGCCTTTGACTGGTTTCTCTGACAGGTTAAAGTGGCTGTGTTTTTCTCCTGTCCCAAACTTGATCTGACCCTCTAGCTGGGAAAAGGGACACTGATACTAAGTCATGTAACAGCTGGGAGGGGGCAGGACTGTGCAAAGGCCCCTTGCTGCCTTCAGCCACCGTAAGGGACAGGTGCTAAAGTCCTAGGCTTTGGACATCTCTACTTCAGATGGGGTGCTAAAGCTACCTCAGGCATGCGCCTTGTCTCACACTATGGTTATGCAGTGCAGACCACTGTGGGAGCAGACCTCAGGCTTCAGCCAATGGGAGTACCCCTCGCCTCACCTCCACCCCATCCCTTCCAGGAAAGCTCCCCTTTCAGGCCTCTTTGATGAGGCCAGCAGGGTGCAAGGGGCAGCATGTCCATGGCCACTTGGGCTGCAGGAGCTGCTGCTTGGGAGGCACCAGTTCCCATTTCCATCCCCCCTGTTCTCTCAGGACACTTGGGGAACCTGCCTGTGCCTGTCAGCCTCTCCATGTGGTGGAGGAAAATGAGATCCACCCGAGTGTCCCTGCTTTCTGGTACCCCAAGGCAGGGAGGAGAGGTGGAACAGTTGATCCAGTCAGACGAGTAGGCACCAGAGTCCCCATGCCTTTGTTTCTTGGTTTTCTGGAGATCACAGGAGTGGGTTAGCTGCTGATCCTCTCAGCCTACCAACCCTAGAGACAAATTTGGCATCTGAGTGACAATACCCGTTCATGACAGACATAAAACTTTCTTTTCTCTGGGTTTGCCAGGATTACAGATTTCTGCCTGGGCCTAAGGGCTCAGGCCTCCAGAAGCCCCCTCCAGAAGTTCTCACTGCCCTGGCATATCACCGCCACCAATGCCTCCCTGCCACAATATTCTCTTGCTAACTCAGACGGGGAGTGCTAGAACAGGGGACAAGCAAACCTGAGGTGACATGGTGAACTGAGGGGACATGGGGACCTGAGGGTGACATGGGAACCTGAGGGGACATAGGGGGCCTGAGGGTATCATGGGGTCCAGAGGGTGACATGGGGACTTGAGGGGACATGAGGACCAGGGTGTGGTGTCATGGGGACCTGAGGCTGTCATGGGGACCTGAGGGTGGTTGGGGATGTGACTCGAAGGTGATATGAAGACATGAGGTGATGCGAGAGCTGCTTCCAAACAATTTTTTATTAAAATTAAGTACACTTCACAGTAAGTTTCTCAAGTCTCAGTGGCTGTGCAGCCTGATGTTGGTGCAGACACAACGTCCCCATGCCGAGCTCCACATTCTCTAGTGGGAGGCGAGGGACAGACAGCTGGGGTAGGGCAGGCGAGGCAAGCCTCACTCTCCTAACCACACAGAACTTCAGGGGCGCATGCAGCAACATGATGGGAAAGCTCAAAGGTGTGTCGGGAGAGCGGGACGCAGGTCCTCACAGGAGCCACCAGCCAAAGCGAGCTCAAACTCGCATGGCCTCTAGGGAGGCCTCTGTAAACGGGCGTAGTCTCCTAGGACCAATCGATTTGAAACCGCTCTCCCATCAGCAGTGAGACAGGGATGGACAGGCTCTGGAAGACAGAAAGAAGCATCAATGGTAAGTAGTTTCCTCCCTAGATGCTCTGGAGACAGGCAGGCCGGCGATGAGCAGACACCAGGCCATCCCTGTCCGAGGTAGAGGGACCCGTGCGGCAGAATCAGCATTGGATTCCGTTGGGAGCAAGGTTCTGTTCAGCAGCTCATAGCCTCTGCGCCATATCACAGACATGGCGAGGGGTGAGGTCCCACTTGGCCCATTCTACTCCGTGAGGTCTGAGAGCCTTGTCTCCCTCCCAGGAGCATGCCCAATGATGGCTGCACCAAGGGCACCCCCTTTGCTCATGCCCGATCCCTGATCCCCAGCCTGCCCTCTTACCTTGTCATCCGGGCTGTAGGTGAAATTGGAGACAGGGATGCCATTGGAAAGGACCTGGGTGGGAGCTGTGGTCACTCCCAAGATGGTCACCTCCCTCAGTTGCAGTTCACCTCCCTCCTTGGTCACGTGCACTAACTTGTTTACAATGGTATTCTGGTGACGTGAAGAGCAAAAGAAAAAATAATAAAATAAAAATTAAAAAAATGTAAAGGGGCCATTGGACTGTGACATTTATTGAGAATGGAGACTCACTAAAGCATTCACAGGAGGTCTCCTCTGTGCAGACAGAAGGGACATGCTGACCCCTGAGTACTCTGGCCCAGTCCCTCCCTCCACCAGGTCAAGACAACCCCCCCCACCATGTTTCATTCCACCAGCCTGGGCAGGCCCCGTGACTCACATTCTTGGCTGAGAAGGTGACCAGTGTGTAGGCCCCACGCTCCAGAACCCCGAGGCTCTCCCCGTCGTCCCAAAACAGCTCCCCAGAGGCCTCGCCGCTTTCAGTTAACGCCACAGCCAGGGCCATGGGCTGCTTTCGGGACTCTGTGGTTGTGAGGCTGGGACCCTGGGAAGAGGGTGTGTGTGTGGGGTGCACATGTCATACCTCTAACCCTGGAGACTTCCAGGTCGTGTATGATTGATGACTACCTTGGCCTAGTGCTGGGTAGACCCAAGTGTGTTCTTTTCAGTGCCTCCCTGTCAGGGGCTTTTCCTGACAGAGCTCCAGCTCGGGAAATCAGACTGCGCCCTGGGCCAGTTCCCTGCCCACCCCCCGCGTCCCCCCAGTCCTTCCTGAGGCCATAGAGCTGCTGGTCTGGGTACCTGCAGTGGTATGATGTACCCTGCCCTCAGGTGCACATTGATGGTATCCAGGGGAGCTTCCAGTGTCAGCCACTGCCCCTTGCTGTGGACAATAGATCTGAAAGACGAGGCTGGTGACGAAGAAGGGAGGCTACCAAGGGTCTCCACAGGCACCTGGAGGAAGGGGTCACGTCAGAAGGGTCCCAGGTAGCACCCAAGCTCCCGTGGCTGGCACTCAGAGCCATGTACTTGTGTACCTCAAGGCTGTGTGTGGTGGGCTGTGACCCCAGAGATGGACTTGGGGTTGGACTGAGCAGGGAATGTCTGGCTCAGCTCAGCCTCAGTGGCTGTGGGGCCCTGGGGCTACCTACTCCGAGTTAATTTCCTCATCTAGAAGTGGGGGTTACAGCTAAGAGCTGGTATGAAAGAGATCCGCAGATGAGCATTCAGCACGCGGCTGGGATTTCAGAGCCCGGCCATTGGCGGAGCTGCTGTCACTGACAGGCCAGGAGGGCGTGGCCACTCTAGTCCCCACCACACCTCGGGACTCACCATCTGCAGGTTGTACCACATGCCCTTGGGGAAGTAGCCTGTCACGTCAGTTTTCCCAGGCTCAAGCACAGGTGTGACGAGCAGGGCCGGCCCCCACAAGAGCTGGCGGTCCACAGACCAGGTGCTGGGATCCTCAGGGAACCTTCACAGAAGAGACAGGGGTGAGGGCCTGGAGACTGGGGCTCTGACATCAGCTGCTCAGTTGCAGGGACCGGTGGGAAGTCAAGGTCTCTGAGAAACCCCGGGAACCAGAGGATCTGGGATACTCGTGCTGGAGCACAGAGCAGTTCCTGCTTTGTTGACTCTCCAGGCTCAGGCATGAAGCAATGTGGAGTCTCTGGCTTTGCTCACTGTTTCCTAAATCTCAAAAGTTTCCTGAATCTCAAAATGGTGATGCCATCCATCCAATCAATGGTCCACAAAACGCAGAAAAGAGAGCATCAATGACCAGGAAACATTCCCCACAATCTCACTGACCAACAGCCACTACATAACACCGGACAGACCCCAGTTGTCCTCTCGTGGCGGCCACTGTGAACACCTGGCAGACCCCCACGTCTCCTACCTCATCACTCCTGGGCTCTGCTCTGACCGTGAGGCAAGGTCACAGTGCTAGGGGCATGACTGATCACCATACTTTTCAGAGAACTCAGTTTGTGGAATTAAGGCTTCCATCAGGGAGCCAAAAATACTCTCAGTGTGCACAGCTGTGTCCTCACGCATCTGCATGGAACGCTCACGCTGAACCCCCGCTGAGTCTTTGACAGCCTTGGTTACGTTCATTCCCGCGGAGGCTTGCATGTGTGCATGCATGTGTGTGCGTGTGTGCGTGCGTGTGTAAGTGCACATGCCTGTGCATCTATGTGGATTTGGAGACAGGGTCTCAATGAGGTGATAAGGCGAGGATGACTGGCCAGTAGCCAGTGAAGTCTCAAGGATATCCCCCATGCTGGCTGGACCTAAGCAAGAGCCACCATGCCCAGGTTTGGTTGGTTGTTGTTTGAGCCAGGGTTTTCTCTGTAGACAGGGCTGGCCTCAAACTGGCAGAGATCCACCTGCTTCTGCCTCCTGAGTGCCACCACGGCCACAGGCCACACGCCCAGCTTCTTAAGAGTACTGGGGGAGGGAATCCAACTTGATCTCTCATGCTTCTAAGGCAAGTGCTATGTCAACTAAGCCATTTCCAGCCTAATTCTACTTAACCATTTAGTCTGTCTGGAACGTGTGCATGCGGGTGTGCGTGCATGCGTGTTACAAGAGAATGTTGCTTTCTAGAACCACCTCCTGCCTGCCCACTGGAGATGCCTCCTATCCTAAGCAGAGTCCTGTCTGGGGACACAGATGGGACATCTCTTGTTTGTCCTTCTCTCTTAAGCCACCCCCAGATAGTCATGTCTGTTTCATCAAAGCTGTCAGCCGGCAAGCCTGGTTGGTACCCCATACAGTTTTCCATTCTCCAGATGTCCCGGCTGAGCTGAGGTCTAGAGGCCTGAGAGCACATCGCACTCAGCTGCGGCCTGCTTGGGTTGTAAGAACACCCACAGCAGGAGGGGATTCTCTGGCACCGGATGCTTTCTGGTCAGTTCTCCCAGGGACATGGGTGGGCTGTCATTCCCTGACCCGGGTGACTCACTCCAGGAAGAGGGGCCGGGCCACCGTGTCCCCTTTGACGTGGGCGCCGTGGAAGAGTGTATACAGGTAGGGTAGAAGGGCATAGCGCAAGGTGAAGGCCTTCCTCATGGCCTGCTGTGCCGTCTCGCTGAACCTGTACGGCTCCTGAGGCTGTGGGGGCAGACAGGGCAAAGGGGGATCTGTTCAGCATTTTGCCAACTTGACACGGGCTGGCTTCATCTGGGAGAAGGGAACCTCACTTGAGAAAAATGCCCCCACCAGATTGGCCTTTAAGGCAGGGTTGGGGGAGCATTTTCTTATTTAATGATTGATGTAGGAGAGCCCAGGCCATCATGGGTGGTAACCCCTGGGCAGGGGGTCCTGAGAGCTGTGAGGAGCAAGTGTTCCTCGTGGTCTCTGCTTTAGTTCCTGCCCTGACTTCCCTTCACAGCAGACTGTGAGAGGGACAAAGATGAAATAAAACCTTTCTGTCCAAGCTGCTTTTGGTCATGGTGGCAGGACAGCACACCAGAACAGAAATGTCTTAGTAACAACACTAAGGTGAGAGGCCTTGCCAAGAACCCACAGCTCCTTGACCAGCCACAAGGACTGACTCTTCCAGCAGGTATGGGATTCACCAGGACAGGGTCTTAGTGGGTGGGGACCCCCCTGCAACCCCATCCTACCAAGCTATTCAGGTCATTGTGGTTCCGCATGAAGGGGTAGAAGGCCCCCAACTGGGTCCAGCGCACACACAGCTCTTCTGTCGTGTTTCCCTGGAAGCCGCAGATGTCTGCCCCGACCAGGGGCACGCCCAGCAGGTTAAACTGCAGGATTTCTGAACAGAGAGAGGCAGAGTGGTGCCAGGTTACCAAGACAGTAGCTGGGCAGGTCGAACCTAGCCTCGCCATCCCTGCCTGATGGGCAAGAGCCCAGAGTGCCTTCCACCAGTCCTAATACACAGGGCCAGCAGGGCAGCCCAGAGCCTGATATGCTGAGGTGCAGGATGTGTGACTGTGACCTCATTTGGAAACAGGAGCTCTTCAAATGTAATGGCACTAAGCTCAAGGGGTTGGTGTGGTCCTGAGGAAAACGCCATGTGACAATAAAAGTCACATGGGAAGAGGGCCCTGCAAAGAGAGATGAACCCAGAAGCAATGCCCAGAGGACCCAGAGCAGAATGAAGGGTCCCCAAGGCTGTGAGGGGCACTAAGCCACACCTCGGGGAAAGGGGGTATGGCCTGCCACTCCTTGGCTGTAGACCTATGGTCCGGTCACTGTCGACACATGGATTCCTGGAACATTTAAGTCTCTAGAAAGCTGCCCTCAGCTATGGCAGCCTCAAGACATTAAGAGCCCTGAGCCCCAAAGGGAAGGAGAAAGATCAGACTCAGCTCTGCTCTGAGTCTGGCTCCTGGCCCACTAGGCCTGCATAGAGTGAGCTGCAGCCCACAAAGCAGAGGCAGCCAGCTCCACCTGGGACAGCTCAGCTAGCTGGGGCCCTTCATAGGTCTGTGAGCAAATCATACATAGAAGCCAGTCTTCCAGATGTTAGAAGGTTCCAGACTCTTGGTCACGCCCCTTAGCTGCCCACGTAGAGCTCTGGCTTCCCCTCCTTCCCTAGTCTGTTCTCCATGGCTCCTGGCTTTTCTGACCTCTCGTGAGCCAATGGCATCAAAGTTCTTGGGACAAAAACCAAACCCCTTTTTGCAAGGAGAGCAGGCAGCTGGGCGGTGGTTGCAAACGCCTTTAATCCCAGCACTAGGATGCAGAGGCAGGCAGGTCTCTGTGAATGTGAGGCCACCCCTGGTCTGTAAAGCCAGTTCCAGGACGGCCGGGGCTACACAGAGAGAGACCCTGTCTTCAAAAAAAACCAACCCCCCCCCCCAAAAAAAAAGGCAAGCGGAGCGGGTGGCCTGTATCTCAGGATGGGGTGAGCAGAGAACAACTGGTCTCTGATGAGAATCTGAGGGCTTTTCAAGCAGTGGTCAGGGTGAAACGGACACAGGGATCCTGAGAAGGTGCCGCAGGTGAGCCCCACTGCACAGGTGAGCTGCTGACACAGGCTGAGCAGGGACCAGCAGGCCACACAAATTGGCGCATGTCCCCAAGCTATCACAAGACTATCTGCAGTACTGAGTCCAGCACCCAGAGTTCCCCCCAGAGAGAACCCCAGAGCCCTTCAGGCGGCTTGTGCTCACCTGGCACAGAGTACGCAAGATGCTCCCAAGAGCTCCGCACGTCCCCTGTCCAGTGACCGGCATACCGGCCGTGGCCCGCAAAGGTTGAGCGGGAGATAACAAAGGGTCGTGTTCCCCGAGTCTTGACTAGGGCCCTGAGTGGGATGGGAACACAGAGACCTGGGTTCACCTGGGTAATACAGACCCCTGTGTGCTTGAACAGAGCACAGGGGGGTGGGGTGGGGGCAGCAGCAAGGGGGTCAGGGCCAGTGAAGCAGTACAGAATAAACGCGGAAGAGAGGCCATCTTTAAAGTATGTCAGGTGCAGACAGCCCTGCCCCAGTGACCCTGACTTGAGCCAGCCCCTCTCAACCCCACTGTGAATGCTGGGCAGGCTAGTTGGCTGTAGAGGGCGGGGCCTCACCTGCTGGAGGCAATCGCTTCAGTGAGGCCGTATAGGTTGTGGAGGTTGTAGTGTGTAGAGAGGAACTGGCGGCTGGAGGCACAGATGGTGGCTGCCTGCAAGGCCCCGCCAACCACCCCTAGGCGAGAGGAGGACTCATTTTAGGTGGAACTCCCTCCAGGGGGTCCCCCTGTGCCCTCTCCTTTGCCCACGCCCTCTGCTCTGATTGATACCTCCTTGGGCTCTGCTCGGGGCGGAGCTTCCTGAAGCTGGAGCTACCTTCTCTCCACTCATCCCAAGCGGCTGTTTGTGTGGGCCCAATCCCCTTCCCCTAAGGTGCTGTGATAATGTCTGTGTCATTCTGTAGGACCTCTGGTTCTCTCTGTCTTAAGGCTGCTCTGCCCACCAAGAGTTTTGCATCCTCCAAACCACAAGAGGGCGCTCTCTTCCCCCCACTAATTAACTCCAGCACTGTCCCCCCACTCCAGGCAGGCAGGCAAGTGGGACTCACCGGGCACATAGGGGGGGTTCTCTAGTTCATTGTCAGGGCAGCCCTGCTGAGAGCCTCTGACAAAGTTGGATGGTTCGTTCATGTCCTGGAAGAGGCAGAGATGTGGGCTGGGCTGGTCCCCAGAAGCTGGCGGTGTACCCAGGGAGGGATGATGGGACAACACTTACGATCCACATGCCATCGAAGGGCACCTGGGAGTGGAACTCAGACACCATGTCCTGCCACCAGTCGAGGGTCTCAGGGTTGGTGAAATCAGGGAAGGCGGTGGATCCAGGCCAAACCTGAACAAGAGCCCAGAGCGGAGAACCAATTATCACACAGATCCTGCTGTGACAAAGCCCTGTCAGGCCTCAGGCCCTGAGCAGAGCAACAGCCTCGCTCTAAGCCAATGATGACAGAGGACAGTGAGAGCCTCGAGCCCAAGGTCAAACAAGTCTCTCCCACAATGCCTCAGGGCATAGAGGGCTTCAGCCTTGGGAGAGCAAAGGCCAGCACTACACATAAGGCAGTAGGGCGGGTGAGTCTTGGAACCAGAGCGTGGGAAGAGGTTGAGCCCCATTGGAGTCCTGACCATCAGACACAAGCCCTCGCTCCTCCCACGGCCAGGGACACATTAGGATGGGAAGGTTGGGACTCAGAACTCCCGGAAGGCCCCCAGGGACAAGGAGGACAAAGGAGACTCTCCATCCTCCCTCACGGCCTCACGAGAGGTTTGCTAAGCTTGAGCCGGGCCCAGCTGCTCATGATGCCAGAGGACACCCTCCACTTAGGGAAATCTCAGGTGACTGACAGGAGTTCATCCCAGGGAGGACCCCTCCCACTGTTGCTATCTGACATGATAGTTTCTGACCCTTGCCCTAGATAGCTACTCTGTCCCCTTGACCACAGTTCCCACCCCCCACACTACCTTCCCAATCAGTGGCTGCCCGGTCTCATTGGTGATGAACACGCCCCTCCGAAGACCCTCATCATAGGGCCTGTAACTCCCAGCAGGGCCTGAACTGCTGATGGCAGGGTCCTGGGGAGAGAAGCAGAAGTGAGGAGGATAGTGCCGAAGCCCCGGTGGACGAGTAGCCCCCAGCAGCAGAGGTAGAAGCCCTAGCCCAGGAGGAGAGGAACTGGCTGAGGCAGAGATGGCACGGTACATGGAATAGGCCTGCCTATGTGAAGAGTTTGCTGGAAGCTGCTGGGGTGAGTCTGGACGAGTGATCTTCATGTCCTCCGACTTTGCAGAGTTACGAGAGCCGCTTATATCTGCTCTTTTTATTTATTTATTTATTTATTTATTTTTTATTTTTTGGTTCTTTTTTTCGGAGCTGGGGACCGAACCCAGGGCCTTGCACTTCCTAGGCAAGCGCTCTACCACTGAGCTAAATCCCAAACCCCTTTATTTATTTTTTAAATTATTTCATGTATGTGAGTGCACTGTGGCTGTCTTCAGACACACCAGAAGAGGGCATCAGATCTCATTACAGATGGTTGTGAGCCACCATGTGGTTGCTGGGATTTGAACTCAGGACCTCTGGAAGAGCAGCCAGTGCTCTTAACCACTGAGCCATCTCTCCAGCCCTATTTAGTTTTAATTAATTAATTTTTAAAGATGCGGTCGGTCTATCTATCTATCTATCTATCTATCTATCTATCTATCTATCTATCTATCTATCTAATCTATCTATTTATCCCTGGCTGTCCTGGAACCTCCCTCTGTAGATCAGACTGGTGTAGAACTCAGAGACCCGCCTGCCTCTGTCCCCCGAGTGCTGCGATTAAAGGTGTGCGACACCACACGGTCCAGTTTATTATTACTTTTAATCTGTGTGTGTGTGTGTGTGTGTGTGTGTGTGTGTGTGTGCGTGTGCGCGTGCGCGTGCGTGCATGCACAGGCCCACAGAGGCCAGAAGAAGCTGCTGAAATGTCAAGTGAGCGGCTTAGTGTGGGTACCAGGCACTGAACTCCCTTTCTCTTCAAGAACAGTGTGCTTTCAACTGCTCCGCCATCTTTCCAGCCCCCGTTTACTAAAGCACCCAGGCATGGTGGTGCACGCCTTTAATTCCAGCTGCTGGGAGACAGAGGCCGGCCTGGTCTACTCTACACAGTGACCGGTCAGAGCTACATGATGAGTCCCTGTCTCTAGAAGAAAAAAGAAACTGCCTGGGGCCTTGTGATACAGGCTCACCATCCCAGCTGCCTGGACCGATGAGGAGGGAGGGTTATGAGTTCAAGGCCTGCCTGTCTGGGCAATCTAGTGAGGCCCTGTCTCGAATAAAAACTGGAAAGAGAGTTGTCAGTGTAGCTCAGTGGTGGAGAGCTTTGCCTAACGTCTGAGTGGCTCTCACAGCCTGCACCATTCGTTATTCATTGGTTCTGTGGTGGTGGAGAGGCAGTTGTGGTCCTTACAACACTGTACCTGCCACAGCGGGAGGCAGTGGCTGTTTGGTCTCCTTGGACCCGCCTGCTGTGGGGACAGGCACAGGGCAAGTATGTTTCCTTCTCGCATGGACACAGCTGGTCTGAGGAGAGCAGGAGGAGATACATGAACCACATCGAGGTCCTCAGCCCAATACCAGCTCTTTATGGCCCCGCCTTGGGCTTTACGGCAGTTAGAGCAGTGTAGTGGATCCCGCCTGCTGACCAAGGAGCCCTGAGCTCATAGGTCTGTCTGGGGAAACCTGGGCAGCAGACATTAAGCCTGAACACTTCTAGATGCTTCTTCAACATCAAAGACCGCCCTGGGCAGTTGCTCCGGCAGGGGGAGGAGGCCACACGGAAGCAGCAGCGCCAGCTGTATTCAAATCTGCTTACCACAATCATCATGTACCGCCGGCCACCCTGGTGGAGCTCGCGCACCATGTCTGGGAAGTCTGCAAAGCCGTCCTGGTTGAAAGTGAAGTCTCTCCGGGCGTCCATGTAGTCCAGGTCATTCCACTGCACGTCCTGCAGCAACGGGTGGAAACAGAAGCTGAGGTCGGGAGCCAAGGGGACAGAAGCTGGGGCTGCCCTCACCCTGACTTCTACTCACCAGGGGGAAGTGCGTCCTGGTCATGTTCTCCACCACCTCTCGGACGATGGTGGTGGAGGAGTAGCCCCAGCGGCAGAGGTGGAAGCCCAGGCCCCAGTACGGAGGCATGAAGGGGTATCCTGCAGACCAGCACTGCAAGTGAGCAGGGACTGGGGGCAAGGAGCAGGGAGAAGGGGCCAGGGGTGTGAGCTCAGCGGGCAGGGGGCAGGCCTACCCACGACATCCAGGTATTGTTGGACAACACTCTTGGGCTCTGGGCCTAGGAACACATAAACATCCAGGATTCCGCCTGTTGACCTCCAAGTTAGGGCCGGGCTGGGCTGCAGGACCACATCTGGAGAGAAGTGTTTAGGCTCAGGAACAAGTCCCCCACAGATGGGTGATCCATGGGCGGTGCCTGCAGGGTGGGTCTGGGGTAGCTGTACTGAGCCCAACTTAGCAAGGTTTGAAGGACGTGGAAACAGGTGAGCCTGGAGGATCACCTGGGACATCTTTAGGTACCGAGGATGAGGGGGATGCGGACTCTATTGATGGGAATCTCTCCACGTGAGGTTCCTTTGGAGACAGACAGACTCTGGGGCAGGCAGACCCTCAAGTTTTCACACGGAAGTGACCACTGGGAAGCCCCCAGTCTGGTGACTCACCCATGGCATTGCTGTTTAGCAAGAAGACACCGTGAGCCAAGCCACCGTCCTCCAGTGCCAGGTAGAAAGGGTGTGACCCGTAGAGGTTGACACCTTGCTGGGATGACAAGAGACCGCACCTCGTACCCAGGACCCCAGTCTCCACACTCCCACCCACGGCCGGTCTCTTACCGAGGGTGCCACGTCCCGGTTCCAGAGGGTGATGCGAGTCCATTCGGTGCTGAGCATGAGTGGACTGAGGTGCTCACCCAGGCCTGTGATGTGCTGGGAGGGCAGTGAGGTGGACAGCTGCAGGAACTGGTCAGCGAAGAACAGGGGGGCCACGGTTGTGTTCAGCCTGTGGGGAGGCACCAGGTTACCTTGGCCCTGAACCTACACAAACCTAGGATAATCCTTCAGAGGGAAGGGCTGTAGAGGGACAGAGTGACCTCACCGGCTCTGCATTAGGCTAACCCTGGGACAAAGACCACATAGAGCCCCGAGGCTCTCAGTATCTGAAGACAGTGGGAAAAGCCAGAGCAGGCATGCTCAAGGCGTCTATGTCACCCCAGATGAGAGGGCACAGTGTTATAAATATGAGGTCCTGTTAGGGGCACATGAACCTCGGAGAAACGCAAGGCATGAGAGAGGCTGATGGCAGGGACTCTTGCCGCCTGCAGGGGGCGCCATTGTGGATAGACCAGGGTCTTTCCCTAGTCCCCCTGGCACTTGGGTGGATCAACCTCTGTGGTGGGTCATCTCTGCTCACTGCTATGTCTCTCCTGGGAGGTATCAGTCCTCACTGGGAAGCCACAGATGGAAACTCTGGGACCCAAAGAAGAAGCACCAAGCCAAGACCTGGTGATACAAGCTAGAGCCATCTAGAAGCGGGAATGACTGTCCGTTGAGAAAGTACTTCCCTGAGATTGGCTTGTAAGCAATCTAGCACGTTGTGGATGGAGCCTAGCATGCTGTGGGTGGGGCCTAGCATGCTGTGGGTGGAGCCTAGCACACTGTGGGTGGGGCCTAGCGCATTGTGGGTGGTACCACCCAGGGGCTGGTAGTCCTCGGTTGGATAAGAACTTAAGCTAAGCAAGCCCATGAGGAAGGACCAAGGCAGTAAGCAGCACTCCTCCATGGCCTCTGCTTTAGTTCCTGCCCTGGCAGTGATGGGCGTGTGGCCTGGAAGCTGTGAGGTGAAACACCTTTTCTTCCCCATGTAGCTTTTGCTCATGGTGTTTACCACAGCAATGGGAAACAAGATAGAAGAAGGCAGGGTTGGGTTGACCAGGGATGAGACAGACAGGTTTGCTGATTGCAGAAGCTCTGACCCCGAGGAGCCACCGGGTCCCCGTTAACTCTGGGTGGGGACCCAACTCACAGCACTCGGCCACCAAGCTTCCTGCGAACGATCACTCCAAAGGGCTCCTCTGAGAACTCCACACTGTAAAGTGGGGATGGCGCCTGGCTCAGGACACGCGGGGTCTCCAGGGGCACTTCGTAGCGCTTACTAGAGGGATCTTTGATCTAGGAGAGGGGAGACAGTACGGTGAGAATTTTGGCTTCTTCGAAAATTACGTGGGTTGCAGAGAGATGGCTCAGAGGTTGAGAGCACTGATTGCTCTTCCAGAGGTCCTGAGTTCAAATCCCAGCAACAACACGTTGGCTCCTGACCACCTATAATAAGATCTGGTGCCCTTTTCTGGCCTGCAGGCAAACGTGCAGGCGGAATGATGTATACATAATAAAATAAATCTTAAAGTTATGTGAACGTTTTTCTTTTTTACATTTGGAATTCTTGGGACTCTTTTTTTTTTTTTTTTTTTCTTTTTTTCGGAGCTGGGGATTGAACCCAGGGCCTTGCGCTTCCTAGGCAAGCGCTGTACCACTGAGCTACATCCCCAACCCCAGTTCTTGGGACTCTTGAGATGGTAAGAAAACACCAGAGCCTGGAGAGGCTGCTGTTCTTCCTGCTGTTGCTGTGGTTGTCAAGAGGTTGTGAGAAAACAGACAAGGAAAAGAGAGAGATCTTGACTGCAAAGATTGGCCTTGCCACAGGGAACTCCATGCCCCTTAATCAGCAGGAATAGTCAAACGGGATTGACGCTCCCTTCCCCCCTCTTATCTTCTTTCTTTCCTATCTAGAGGAGGTGGAGAAGGGTGGTGGTAGGGAAAAGAACCCAATAAAGTAGCTAAAAAGACAGTTACTAGACAGTGATGCTCAAAGCCCTTCCAGAGCCAAGTCCCCTTCCCCAATGGCTGCCTCCCTCACTGTAGTCCCTTTGTGGTTCCAGGATAGTCCATCAGTTCAGGTCCCAGGTGGATGGAGACTGTACTATGAGCCTCCGTTTTAGCAACTATGTAATTGAAGGGAAGAGACCTCCCAGGGGGGTTGTTAAAGGCAGAACATCCGCTAAACCTGAACTTCATACGAGCAGACACAGTTCTGTGTGTGTTCTTTTCTCCCTTGCTTTATCTTTTTAATTAATTGATTAATAATTAATTTTTGAGGCAGGTTCTCACTCTTAGCCTGAGCAAGCCTGGAGCTCACTCTGAAGCCCAGGCTGACATTTCACTCTTGTGTTGTTCTCCTGTGTTGCTATGATTACGGGCGATCCACAAATTCTCTCACATGACATCCTAAATGCTGTGATTACAGGGATGGTCCCCTTCTCTGACTTTTGACTGTTGGGGATCAGACCTTGCACATGTCAGGCACATGTTCCACCACTAAACTTCGGTTTTTTTGTTTTTTTTTTTTCTTTTCTTTCGGAGCTGGGGACCAAACCCAGGGCCTTGCGCTCGCTAGGCAAGCGCTCTACCACTGAGCTAAATCCCCAACCCCTAAACTTCGGTTTTTTGAGATATGCTTTCTCTGTGTAGTCCTGGCCTTCCTAGAACTCACCTTGTAGACAGGAGTGGCCTGGAACTCTCAGAAATCCGCCTGCCTTTGCCTCCCAAGTGCTGGGATTAAATGGGTGTGCCAACCCCCTCCCCCCACAAATAGTTATTAGTTTTCTTACCTGTGCACGAGGTATTTCATATGTGTACGTGTGTGTGCATGCACGTGTGTGTGAGGTATGCACGTGTGTGAGGTATGCACATGTGAGGAATATACATGTATATATACATGTGTGTATGCGTATTATGTGTTTCTGTGCATGCAAGGTATACATGTTAGGTATACACACGTCTGTGCGTGCGTGAGGTATACACATGTGTGTGTATGTGTGTACAACTGCAGAAGTCAGAGGCTGAGGTGAGGTACTTGTCTTATCACTCTCCAGCATGGCTAGGCTGGCAGCCAGAGAGCTCCACGGATCTGCTTGTCTCTGTCCCCTGAGCACTGGGGCTACCGGTGTGTGTGGGGGATCTGAACTCAGGTCCTACTGTTTATGCAGCAAGCACCTTTACCCAGTGAGCCATCTCCCCAGTTCCCACAGTTTCTGGCATAATGATGTCCCCAGTCTTACTTAGTACAGCCTTAGACTAAAAACGTAAAATCATCCTCCACAGAAACAAGGTGCTATAGACACTGAGGCAGCAGCTCAGAACAGATGACAATCCCTGTGTCTATAAGTGGTCAGCACCGGAGTCACTACCTGGGACATTCTATAGGATGGCTGTCTCCTGGCCTGTCTCCCACCTGTGCCTGCCTCTAACACCACTCTGCCCCCACCTGGTGTCCCAGTAAGCATCCACACACAGCCATACTACACATATCCTTGGGAAATGTGTCACCTATCCACACGCGCCTACACGCTGCCTGGCCTGGCCTGTCTGCAGGGACTGTCTCTGCACAGGCCCTCCTCGTTACAGTTATCTGTCTGAGCCAGCTTTACCCATGTTCTCCCATGTCCGTACCCACCATAAAGTGGAGGCGGCTGTCAGTCTCCATCAGCACCTCCAGCTGTAAGGTCAGCACATCCTTTGGGAAGAAGGTCGGACTGGTCCGGGTCAGGGTGGCTGTGTACCCTGACTCTGTAGAGCTCAGGTTCTCTAGCCGGTAGCTTGGGTAGCTGGGAGGGAAGAAACACCAGGGCTGCCCCATCACTGGCCCATTCAGCACCTGCCCTGCTGGGACCCAGCAGCAGCCGCGGGCTTCGCACTGCTCCTGGGTGATGCCTTTGTCGGGGGCACAGTCAAAGCGGCTGTTGGGGGGTACATCACACTGTGTGGGTACTGCTCTTAGCTGTTCGGCGTGCTCCTGGATGTGCAGGGGCGCTGGCTCGTAACTTTTCTGATGGTGAGGTCGGTAAGTCTTCCACAGTCCCGAGGAGGACTCATGAAGATCCTGGGGAAGTAGCATTAGCTCCCGGAGCATGAGGTGACCCAGGATGACAGCCGTAGTCAAGGAGACGAGGGTGCAGGCCCCAACCACGGAGTTGGAACAGAGGGGCTTCCGTATATTCATGGTGAAAGCCGAGCCCAGGGCAGCATGAATAGTTCTGAAGGCCTGGGGAGAGGAGCAGCCTGTATCAGTGTGGGTGGGTGTCAGAGGGCCCTGGACATGTTCTCAAGCAGCACCCTCACACACTGCCAGTCGGTGGAAGGAGGTGGCACAGAGTATCTCCCCCAGAGCAACGGTGAGGAAGACAGAGGCCGGGTACAGGAGACAATGGGAGACTCCTCAGAGGCAGAGGGCTTGCCGCAGACAGGGGCCCCACAACACAGGTACAGACATATGTGAGAAGGAGCCAGAACTTTGTCAGGAGGACTTTATCATGTGAGAGAAGAGGGTGAGTGGGAAGGCTGTCAAGCCACTGCACCCAAATCCAACTCCGAGGAGAGGGAGTTGGAGTGAGGAGCCAAGGGGCCACAGGGGTTGCCAGCTGCAGGTGCGTGGGGGTGTGGGACTTCTGGAAATGGGGCTTGGGTAGGAGCTGGATGAATTCTGGATGCAGGGCTCAGCACAGACGAAGGTTCTCAGTGTCACCAGACACACTCAGGAGATAGCCCAGCTGTGAATATTCTGTCACTTGGGGACCAACCGTGGCCATTGGTGAATCAGGGTGCTCCTGGTTGACAGTTAATCTTACCCACAATTCCTGTGACTTTCTCCTGCTAGTGGCTCCCCAGTTCTCTGGTCCAGGAGGGGGGTTGTGAACTATGACCCAGCTGGGGCTGTGCCACACTTAGATGCCAGCTGTAAGCACCAAGTTGCCACCATACCTCTGATGACTTGCCTACAGACCTGGTGGTTTTGAGCTCCTCCCCCATACCCCCACCAGTCCCTTCCTTCCCCCTCCCATGTTCGACAATTCAGTAGAATGTCTCACAGAACTCAGAAACGCACGTCACTTATATTTACGGGTTGGTTGGTTTGTTTTGAAAGCTGTAACTCAAGAATGGCCAGAATGAAGAAATGGGTGGAGAATGGTTGGGAGTGGCCCCCATGATCCCAGCGCTTAAATGTGCTGACCAACTGGGATGCTCTCTGAACCCACTTGGCTGCCGTGTTGGGATAGGGTCTCCAGTAACCGGGTCCTGTCTTAACTTGCTATGAAGCCAGGGGTGGCCTGGCTTCCTGCCACCCATCTCCCACACACTGGGCTTCCTGGCTTTGGAGATCACACCCAGCTCTGTTCAGTTCTGTGGGCCTTCGGTTACGTAGGCATGACTGAAATCAGTTACCATGGTGAATGATCTCCAGCATCTTGTGGGAGTTGGAGTGCTTGCGTAGGCTGCAGTTTCCAACCATCCAATCATGCCTTGGTCTTTCAGGTGCCCGGCGGCCATAATGAGCCACCATGATGAGCAATAGAAAGATCCAGTGTGTGGATCAGCTTCGAAGACCAGAGACACAGTCTGTCTTTACTACAGGGTAAGGCCCACGCTGGAGCTGGCCCTTCCAGACATATGTGACACTGACCATGATTCAGCACCTAAGGACACTCACAAGCTCAGACTCCTTTGGGCAGGATAGGAATCTGCATTTTCCAGGACCCTTCAAGGAGGCCGCAGGGCGTCACTGAGAGACACACGCATCAGAACAAAGTCCCAGAAGCAGGGACCAGGCAGCCGAGGTGCTCTCTCTCAAACACAATTTAGAGGAAAAAATGGGAAGTAACTGAACTCAGGGGCCACAGCTGACCTGGTGACCTCAAGCTTGCTTTCTGGAAAGCGGCTGGACCGCGGCGCCACCAGGCACAGGCGAGTCCAAAACCAGCCTTGCAGACACGGGAGATCTAAGTGAAGGTTAGCGGTCTCTCTGTGCCTCAGTTTCCCCCTGCGTCACATACACACAGAGCTTTGCCCGCCTGGCACTGAGGGAACGAGCTAGAATCCGGGAGGACTTTGCCGGAGCCCGCTGCCTTACTAAGGTCACACTGTCCGCGGCTGCCTCGGTCGGGGGTCTCACCTATGCCGGGTGTCTCTGCTCGATTCTCCCAAGCAGGAACTCGCTGATAGTCGGCCGGCCCCGCCTGCCGGGAGGAGGCCGTTCCTCCGGAGGCTCTGGGGCCTGAAACAGCCTTCAACAGCTCGTTCAGCTCACCTGCGCAAACACCCTCCTGGCCGAAGACCCCCGGGCTCAGTGGGCAGTGTGGGTCACGTGGTTTGTGGGCGGGGCTTATCCGCGAGAACCCCGTGACACGACCTCCTGCGTAGGCGCCGGAGTCCGGGCGAGTGTTTTCGCTGCGCCCCCTAGTGGTTGAGGGCGACAGCGTGCGCAGGTGTTTGAATGGCAGCCCAAGGACGTCGTTGCAAAGGCTCCAGGAGATTAAACCAGCCCAGACCTGGAGTCGTGAAACAGTAAATGACCCGAGGCATTTGGTATATGACGAGGGTCCTACATCCAGCCATAAGCGCAGGGTGGTGGGGGTAGGCATGTGATCCCAGCACTCGGGAAGAAGAAGCAGGAGGATTGCCAGTTTGAGGGCCAACCTAGGACACCTGTTGAAACCAAAGTTGGCAGGCAGGGATGTAGCTAGGGGTAGAGCACTGGCCTACCCTGTGTAAGTGTACCGCTGTGAACACTCTTTCGGGACCGGTTACTGTAAGGCACTTGTGCGGTCTGGCTGTCAGACTTTTGAAACAATGTACACCAAGAAATTAAAACCAATCCCCCCTCCCATGCTGGGAGAGGAGAAAGTTCTGGGAGGACATTGCCCGCAGCTCTGGCAGCTTGTCGGAGCACAGTGTGTGCAGGATGATTAGAGCCAAGAGGACCAGTCAGTGAGGGAAGGTGAAAGGATGCTGGCTAGCATAAATGTGCTGAGCTTGGCTCTGGCAATCCTACCCTTCTCCCCATTCCCGCTGCCTTGCTACAAAAACATTAGATTACATTCCTAAAGCTAGCCATCGAGGTCTCTTCCCTTATCCAGCCAGTTCCTCCCCCCCACCCCCACCGGGGCTGACTGCCAAGGGCCAGCTATTGAAGTATTGAAGTCTGGCGATCCAAAGCCCCTACGGTTCGTGTAATTAACACACTTGTAGTGGCTATTCCTGGTTGTCAGCTTGACTCTATCTGGAATGAACTATAATCCAGAATTGGAATGCTCACCTGTGATCCTGATCTTGAGGCTGGGAGATACAAGTTTCTGACCTGGATCTTGGTAGGGAGATCTTGAGGCAAAGTGGCTATGAATCCCAGGAGCTAAAGGCGAGGAGTTCTCTGAGTTCAAGGTCACCTGGGACAAAGCAAGTCCCAGACCGAGTCCCTTTTATCTGGGACACACCTTCTGCTGGAGACTTACATAAGGACATTGGAAGAAGGAAGAATCTCTCTTTTTTGCCTGCCTGCCTGCCTGACTAGTGGGACGGAGCCAGTGTTGGATCCTTGGACTTCCATTCACAGCTGCTGCTGACCATTGTTGGGAGAGTTGGACTTCACACTGTAAGTCATCAACCAATTCTCTTACTATATAGAGACTACCCATAAGTTCTGTGACTCCAGAGAACCCTGATAAGACAACACCCAACAAAAACATACCACCTCATGCTGGCCCATCCTAGCACAGACCTCTCCTTTTCCTCTTCCTAAAGATCACATCTGCATCCGATGATGGTGGTGGCATATGCCTCTGGGCACAGGACTTTGATCCCAGCACCGGGAGGCAGAGGCAGATGGAACTCTGAGTTTGAGGACAGCTTGGTTGGTGCACAGATTGCGTTCCAGGACAGTCAGCACTACACAGACAGAGGCCCTATCTTGAAACCGCCCCCCCATTACACCTACAAAGTCATTTGCTGCTGTTTTTCTGCCTGAGTCAGAAAGCGGTCACTAAACCTTCGTTCCCTGATTAATGAGAACATTGGTGTTTGAGTGTGGCTTGTGCAGATTCCGGGGTCTGATGGGGAAACCCCTGCTGTGTAGGGGTCTCCTAATAGACAGGACCATATGGTGACCAAGCATGTTTAGCCATGCAGCTCTTCTGCCCCATTCAGAGTTGGACTTCCCATCAGGACTTCCCCACTTGTTCCACTCCTGTTTGTTTTCCTTCCCAAAGTGGCCACACTGGCTGAACCCCCTTTCTCTGCAGTTCACTCTTGTCTCTTTAACTGGTATTGGGGACAGGCAGCTGAGCCTAGTTCCTTAGAACCGTTCGACTCACTATCAGAAAACTCTAAAGCCAGCCGATGCTTACAGGTGCGCAACTGAAATGGCTGCAGCTTTCACTTTCTTTTCTTAATAAAAGATTGATTTATTATATACAGTGTTCTGCATATATATATCTGCATATCAGAAGAGGGCACCAGATCTCATAACAGATGGTTGTGGGCAACCGTGTAGTTCCTGGGATTTGAACTCAGGACCTCTGGAAGAGGAGTCAGTGCTCTCAACCTCTGAGCCATCTCTCCAGCTTGGCTTTTATCTTCTGAACAGAAGAAATACACAGCAAGTACAGGAGGCCAGGCTTGTGGTGGGTGTGTCCAGGGCAGGGCGGGTGGGGCTGTGTTGGGGTAAGGTGTGTGTGTGTGTGGGGGAGGAGGTTGGGGGGGCGGTGAGTAGGGTAGGCAGGGCTGGGGTCTCCCCAGCTGCTGGGCTGTCTTTATATATCAATCTTACGATAAATGTGTCAACTCTTTTGACCAGAAACAGCTTTTGTAAACTTTATTTTTTCTTCTGTGAAGTTTAAGACTGAAACTATCCCACGGGACGTTTTCCATTTCACATCTATACCAGCAAAAAGGCAACTGGTACCTAGGAGTCCCCAGGGGAGGGGAGGCGGAGTTGAAGGAGAGAGAGGTCCGAGGTTGGTGGAAGAGAAACAGGTGCCCCTTTATTGAAGCAGTTTCTGCTCCATAGACATTTGCTGTCGTCCTTGGACTCCTGGGGCCCTTGGCTTTGGTCTTTGGCTTTCAGTCTAAATTTAATGCTTCCTGGGAGGCGGGGGCAGGAGACGGCTGAGCTTTCTGTGGGGTAGAGAATGAGGGTATCTTCTGGGCTTCAGACTGGCCGGAGCAGGCTTCCCAGGGCTGAAACAGTCTATCTTGCACCTGGCTCCCTTGTGCCTGGCTTCCTTGGGCGCCTTGCTCTACAAGGGCCTGTCCCAGTACAGTGAAAGGCACCCGATGCAGACCATAGAACTGCCAACAGGATGGTCTCACCTGAATGGGTAAGTCCAATGGAAGGGTGGGATTTTTACACCCAGGCGATGCCTCTGTGGGCATGCTCGCCAAAGCGTCGGGGTCGGGGTGGCCGAGTTACACCTGGCGTGAACGGCGGGCAGAGAAGCTACGATTCGAGTGTCTGGCCCCCGCCCATGTTTCTTAGACAGGGTGCTGTTCTAGTGGGCACGTGGCTTTTCAGGACCCGGGGTGACCTCCTGGGTCTGCTTCCGAGGCAGTCCTAGTAAGTGTGGGGCCAGGTTAGTAGGTGTGGGGCCAGGTGCTGTCTAGGAGGGCTCTGGGGCCTCCAGCCTGGTAGCAATCTTCTCTTGAATTTTCTGCAGCATCTCCTGGTACTGGGGGTAATCTTCCTGCACGCGGGCGAGGACGCTGCTGAGCTGGGACAGCTTCATGGCCAGGCGCTTACGCTCCATAAGCTGGGCCTTGCTGTTGCGGTGCAAGAACACGTATTTCCCATCAACGGCGGCCTGCAGGTGCTTGGCGCGGGTCTGCAGGGCCACGATCTCCAAAAGGTTCTGGGGGGGAGAAAGAGACCCTGTGTCTATCCTCAGAAGTCAGGAGGACTATGGTCCCCAACCCATTCTGGAGGGGATGCCAAAGAGGAAAGGGGTATCGAGGGTCCCAGGACTCAAGGGGAGGGGCCTTGCGTTACCTTGCCCATCCATTAAGAGGAGTTTGCTGGGACTGGTGCTAGATGTATTCCTGAAACCTTGAGGTACTCTTAGACTCATACCACAGTCAGCCCAGCTGGAAATCCCAGTGGGGCAACTTCTGAATTGTATGTAGGCTCAGACACTGGGATTCAGGCTTGCTATTCCCTGAAGTCTACCCTTGATGCTCTGTCTCATGCTGTCCCAGGGCCAGGGGGGATCATTCTGATTCCAGGTCGCCCTTAGACCTAGAGTTCTCAGCCATTTCCCAAGGTCAGTCTCTTGGTCCTCACAAGGCTCAGTGTGGTGTGGGCGGGCCCTTCTTGGTTACGCTGCCCCATCTACCTGAATGGCTTCCTCTTCTCCCACCTCCTTGAAGTCTTGGCTCAATTACATTTCCCCTCATGGCCTTCCTGAGTTGCTCCTCCCAAAACCTCGGCCCCCCTGATTCTACTCTAAGGCCTTGACATCTTCCATCTCTGTGTCCCAAGGATGAACTACAGCTAGGGGCTTTTGTTCTGTTTGGTGGCCCTGGCATCCAGAATGGTGCCCAGCCATAGACAGGTGGAGATGGAGGTGCTGTGTGCTGTGAACAGCCCACAAAGGATGTAAAGGTAGGTAGGTCATTGGCCAAAGGTGTGGCCGGGCGCAGGGGAGATCTCCACGTGGGGACTCAATGGGCTTCTCCGAGGGTGGCCACCCTGCCTGAATGCTTCAGGCCCACAGAGATCGGGATATTTACCTTCCGTTTGAGGGCCGAGAGATGGCTGATCTCCTCTTCAAGAACGTCTGTGTCACTCTGCATATCCGACAGCGACTGCTGCTTTTCCTGGAGGGAGCTGCTCAGGAGCTTCTGAGCTTCCTCCAGTTCCAAGACGGTTTTGGAGCACTCCTCTGTGGCCTAGGAGAGGGGCAGGACCTGGTGGGCTCCAGTCAGCACTCATGCCGCTTAGCAGACAGAGGCGTTGGTTAAGGATCAGCTATGTGCCTCAGAGTCCTTATTCTGGGGTGGGGGGTGGGGTTCCTGTCTGTTTCTTTTCTATGGCTGGGATAAGACATGACCAGGGCCACTTAGGGATGGAATGGTTTACTTGGGCCTAACATTCCAGAGCACGGTAGGAGTCCATAAGGGCGGAGCAGAGGTGAGGCAGCTGGAGCAGAAGAAAGCCGAGGCCTCACATCTTCGAACCGAAAACAGGAAGCAGAGAGGGTGTGAAGTGGAAGGTAGTGGAAGGTTTTAACTGGTCGAAGTGCTACCACTGATGTGCTTCCTCCAGCAAACTGCCCACACCTCCTAAACCTACCCAAACAGTACCACCAATAGGGGACCAAGCATTCAGTTCCACCAATGGGGGACCAAGTGTTCAGTACCACCAATGGGGAACCAAGTATTCAGTACCATCAATGGGGAACCAAGTACTCAGTATCACCAGCAGGGGACCAAGTATTCAGTACCACCAGCAGGGGACCAAGTACTCAGTACCACCAGCAGGGGACCAAGCATTCAGTATCACCAATGGGGGACCAAGTACCCAGTACCACCAGTGGGGGACCAAGTATTCAGTACCACCAACAGGAGTACCACCAGCAGGGGACCAAGCATTCATTATCACCAATGGGGGACCAAGTACCCAGTACCACCAGTGGGGGACCAAGTATTCAGCACCACCAACAGGAGTACCACCAGCAGGGGACCAAGTATTCAGTACCACCAATGGAGGAACAAATAATTCAAATGCTCAAGACTATGGGGGTATCTTATCCAAATCACCACAATTCCCAAAGAAGAATCCAACAGCCACAGAGCTTATAGAATGTATACTGGCGGTGGGGGTGAAGTTAGGGGTCGGGGTGGGGTGGGCTCTGAGACACCAGGGCTTAGAGGCCAACAGTGCCAACTAGGGGGGCTGTGGCTTCACAGAAGACATGGAGGAAGCAGTCATGCATGCAAGTCTGTGGTCTGACAGAGCACAGGGACATGGGGACCAAGATCAGCCCTGAAGCCCTGATGCCAGGAAGGGACGAGGCTGTGTGGGAAGAGTGAGGGAGGATGGTAGGAGTGGGCTGGTCAGCGGTGGGGCTGGTGGCTCCCCTGCAGAGCTCCAGTGGGACAGGGCTTCTCTGGAAGTCTTCATGGCAGAGTGACAGGGATGAGCTTGGGGCCATCAGGGGAAGTGGCGTTTTACCAGGACAAGGAAGGTACTGGCAGTGTTTGGGGGTCTGGGTAATGGTGAACTACAAACAGTAACCCTTGGAGAGGAACTGGAGAAGGAGGTAAGGGCCCCCATTCGTGGGTAGAAGGTGGAGGCCATGCTGCATGTGGCCAGCGGGATGCAAGGCACACTGATGCCTGGTTCTGAGTGTGGGGCAGAGAGGACGGAGATTCTGGTGGGGACTGGGAAGGCAGCTAGGGCAGTCGAAGAGGTCAGACACACAGCAGGAAGCTGAGGAAGGAACAGGAGAGGTTGCCGGGCCTCTCTGCCACCTCACTCTGGAAGCCACCAGTCACACCCGTTCACACCAACGGTTCTGCTCAGTTGATCTTTCCCTACACAGGATGCACTCTATAAGGCTTTTAAATTTTAAATTGTTTTGAGACCGGGTCTCGTAGGTAGCCCGGGCTGGCTTTGAACTTGAGGCAATTCCCCTGTCTCTGACGGAGTGGTGGACTCATATATGTGTATCACATATCTTGCTCCTACGGGGACTCTCTCAGGTCTCTGTTCGGTTCTCTGGATGATTCTATAAGGTGGATTCCTCAGGACAGGCCAGTAAGCTGAGGCAGACAGGTGAGACAATATGCCCCAGCCATGAGGGCATGGTGGGGCTGAGGCCATACTCACAGGTCTCTCAGCCTGGATTACAGTGGTCTCCCCGTGGGCCACCACCAGCTCCATGTCATGGATCAGAAGGAATCTCTGACACACTGTTACACTTGGTCCCCCTGACTCCCCAAGTCAGAGGTGGGTAACTCCTTCTGTTTCTCCCAGTGGGTTTTCAAAGGTCCCAAAATACACCTGGGGCCACAAAGCCTATTAGTGGGGGCTTCAGGACACCTGGGAACTTTTATCCCAGGGCCCCGGCCTGGCAGGGGAGTGGGCCCTGTGTTGTGTGCCTAGCCCTCTTTTAGGAGGAAGCCACCACATTCCCGTCAGCCCATCTCTCTGCCTCCTCTTGAGTTCCTGAGTTTTTTCCCAAGGCTCCTGCAGAATCCCTAGTGCCTGTTTCTGCCATCAGGAAGTGGCCTCTTGCAGTGTGCTGGGTGGTGCCCAGTGTGGAGGGTCTGCCCACACCCAAGACAGACGCCCCGTGACGGGGCCACGAGCGGCTTCCGCCAGTGTGCTTGGAAGCGCCCATTGAGCACTGATGCTCTGACAGATGCCACCTCTTCACCTAGCAGAAAGGCACACATGACGCGTGTCTCCCTTCCCAGACAGGGGCCATGGCCCAGAAGCCACAGCAGTGTGTGCCACCGGTGTGGAAGGGATTGCTGTGTCCAGAGCCTCTATCTTCCCTCCCTGTCTCCACACTGTCATAGATATGACGAAAGCAGCAGTGACCTCAACCCATGGGGATGGGGAGAAGGGAACTTGGGAATGGGTGGATGTTATGGACCATGGTCCAGTGTCGGCTGGTCTTTCCATGTCCCTCAGAACTGAGTGGGCAGGGCTGGAGAGATGGCTCAGTGGTTAAGAGCACTGACCGCTCTTCCAGAGGTCCTGAGTTCACCCAGCAACCGCATGGTGGCTCACAACCATCTGTAGTGGGATCTGATGCCCTCTTCTGGTGCGTCTGAGGACAGCTACAGTGTACTTATAGATAATAAATAAATACATCTTAAAAAAAAAAAAAAAGAATTGAGTGGACAAGTCAGAGCGGGAAGGTGGCCCCTCTCTGTGTCCTGCTGGGGTGATGATGTGGGAGCAGAAGCCTCAGGCCAGCCGGTGGGGATGAGTGGAGATGCCTTCTGAGCGTGAGGAAAGGTGAACCCTACCATATTCCTGTGCCCCGCCAAGTCTACACAGACATGCAGCCAGGATGGGAACACATTGCTCGTGTCACTGGGTCCTGGGGGTGGAGGAGGGGCGGGCTGTACCTTGTGAACCTCCCTGATTTTCTTCCGCAGCTCGCTCTGCTGGAAGTGGAAGTCGGACTTGGTGACTATCTTCTTGTCTATCTTGCTCTGCCCTTCAGCCTGGATGACGATGGTCTCCCTGCGGGCCACAGCCAGCTCCATGTCTCGGATCATCTTCTCCTGCTGCTTCAGTAGCTGTCCGTGCTTAACCTGGGGGCACAAGATGGAGGGACAGGGTGGGACGCTGAGGGTGGGAGGCCCACCCTTCCCGGCTTGTCTGCTTTTAATACCGGTCAGTGGGGTGACGGGCACGCAGGGAGGGCCTTGAGGAGTCTGGGGGCTGGGGGCACTGTGCACATTGCCAGAGATGGATATTCTCGAGGGCGGTAGGAAAGGATGGCCAGAGGCAGGAGAGGAGGAGGATGACCCTGCCAGGTTCTATGCCAGGCATGTTCAGAGGACAGGGAGCCTCTGTCTAGACAGGGGGCTGTGGTTAGCAATGTCATGGCTCTTTGGAGGGGACCAGTGATGCTTGAAGAAGCTGGGTGGGGAGGGTTTGGGGATGGAAGCTGGGGGCCAGGGTGTGTGAGCATGGACCGTCGTGGGCTGCAAGGGAAAGGTCTAGAGTCACAGGGGTATGCTGGTTTAAATAAGCATTTAGAATTGTGTGAACGTTTGGGATGAATGAAGATTTTTAAAAATGGGGGTGCAGGTTGCTCAGCCTGCCAAACGTTTGCCTCAGAAGAGTAAAAAGATTTGGGTTTGAGCCTCAGAACTCACAGGGAAGTGTCAGGTGTGGCCGTGCATGCTTGTAATCCCAGTGCTGGAGCGGCTGTGATGGGGATGGGGGCGGACCCATTTGGCCAGCCAGTGCAAGCTAACTGGTGAGCTCCTGGCCAAAGAGGGATTCTGTCTCAAAGGGAGTGACGGATCTTCCAGTGGATGTCCTGGCTTCTACTCACACAAGCACACACAGCACACACGTAAACACACGAGTGCTCACACACAGATGCACATACACATACATACATAAAACAAAACAGAAGTGCAATAAATAAGCAAGTGCCAACGACTGACAACACCCAGAACTGGAGTCGGTCCCTGGGAGGTAACAGGAACATGATGCTGTCACGTGACACACGCACGAGCGATCTGACAGACCTCCTAAAAGTTGAGGATTCATATACAACCTCTGGTGATCTAGTCTTCAGGAAAAGGGAGGAGATTTCAATATTTGCTTTTATGAGTCCATTTGATTGGCTTAAGGGCTGCCAGATAGCTGAGTGTATCTGTGAGGCAGCCTGTAGAAGAAGCATGAGCATGCGCAGTAGCAGACTGAGCAAAAGACCCAGTCTCTTCAGTGGGCGTGGCTGGAAAGATGCCTGGAGATGTAAACCTTCAAGGCCATGGCAGAGTGTGTTCCAAGGTGGAGCTGGAGCTGTGCGGGCTCCTCAGTCTATGGATTTGGGCAAAGTCTCAGTGCTGGCCCTGCTAGGTCTCTTATGGGAACATCGTTGTGTGCATGTGCATCACCGACAGAATGGAGCTCGAATGGACATACGTCCTGTTGGGTCTGCTTCTCTGGGGACCCCTCACTGGGTCTAAAATACTCCACTCATACTCAGGGAAAACTGACGGTCGGTGCGGGCGGGACCGGAAACGGGGGCTGGGTGAGTGACGACAGACCTGGGTTACAGGAGGATTTAATGGGGACTTGTAGACAGGGCATGCCTCGGGTGGCCACACCACAACACAGTAAGAAGAGGTTTCAGTGCTAACCTAGACAGAGGCAAACAGCCAGATGAATGAACCTCACTAGTTACCAATTTATCCAACATCAATTACCAAACATGCTGTGGAGGGGTGGGGCGGGGCTGGAGAGATGGCTCAGTTGTTAAAGAGCACTTGCTCTGGCAGAGTTTGGTTCTCAGCGCCATGTCAGGTGGTTCACAACTGCCTGTAACTCCAGCTTCAGGGGAACCTGACACTTCTGGTGGCCTCACGCTGCACACGTGCACGTACCCTCATGCGAACCCACACACATAAATACATAATCAAAAAAAATTTTTTTTGAGACAGGGTCTCATTATGTAGCTCTGGCTGTTAGATTAGGCTGGCCTTGAGTTCGCAGAAAGCTGCCTCCCAAGCGCTGACTACATCTAGCTTGAAATAACACAGTCTTTAAAAAGAAAGCAAGCCCAAGCTCACCGTGCCTCGCCGTGCCCCAGCTGGTGGTCTCAGTGACTCTGTGTTGTAGGATTTGGAACATGGTGAGGGTCACCTGGTAGACCAGATGGCCGTTATGACTGAAATGGCCTTGGTTCTATCAACTGGGCCCTAGCAATCACCGGTGTGGCACTGCCCGTCACACCTGAGGCCCAGGTTGCATCTGTGCTGTGGTAAGCTGCAGAACAGCGTGCATGCTGGCTTCGTGGAGGTGGAGCAAGCCAAGCCTTGTGCATGTGCGGAGGGGGGCTCTGACCCCTGTGAGGTTATTTAGTAATGTGGCTGGCATACAGCGGTCTGGAGGCAGCGGGAGGAGGAGGAGCCCCTCGGCTCCCCCTGTCCCCCGGGGATGGGGAGCTAGTTTGCTGTAGCAATCACAAAGTTTCTGTGCTTTTCTTTTGAGACAGGGTCTCATGTAGGTCAAACTGACTTTGATTTCTCTGTGTAGACGAGGATGACTTTGAACTGATCCTCCAGCCTCTGACTCCCGAGCTCTGGGATTACAGATCTGTAGCACCATATCCAGCCTGCCCATGCTTTGAAAATTAAATCAAGGGTTTTTAAATATATGTATATATATATTTTTTTTTTCTTTCTTGCTTGGTACATGGTCTATGTAGTTGAGGGTGGTCTTGAACTTGATGTTCTCTTGCCTCAACCTCCTGGATGCTGGGATGGATTATAGGCATAGATAGAGGTGACTGTATTATATTATATTATATTATATTACATTATATGAGTGCTAGATGTATTAGTTATTTTCTTGCTGTGCTGAAATATTTTGACAAAAAGAGTTTAAGGGGAAAGGGACTTATTCTGGCTTGCAGTTCTGAGGGGTACAGTCTGCCATGGCAGGGAAGGGGGCTGGGGCTTGGCTGGTTGGTCCCCTTCTCCTTTATTGAGTCCAGGACTATATACAGTGCGAACCGCAGTGGGGCATGGTTCAAGTGACACGTTCAAGCAACTCCAATTAGCCTGATCTAGGTGATCCTTCACAGGTATGCCCAGGGCTAATGAAATTAGATGATCCCTCACAGGTATTGGCTTCTAGGTGATTGTAGGTCCTGTCAAATTTGGCAATCAGTCACTTGTACGTCCTTGCTCAGCCCATGTATGAGAGCTAAGGAGTAGCCAACAGCCAGAGGCCTTTACATAATAGGTACATAATAGGAAAGTTATGTCACTTTGATTACTTAATCTAATGATTAGTTGATCTATTTCTTTCTTTCTTTCTTTCTTTTTTTTTTAGAGCAGAATAGAGTTTATTTAGGGCATGGGGAGGGGTGTTGAGGAGGGAGTAGAGACAGAGAAAGGCAGAGAGAGGCGGAGAGGGGGGGTAGAGCCTGAACACAGGTAGTGAGGGGGGTGAGGAATGGGGAGAGAAGGGACAAAGGGGAAGAGGGGAAGAGAGGAAGAGCAAGAGGATCTATTTCTTTTAAAATTGGCTTGACCTTCAGGTTTTTGTTTTGTTTTTAATACTTATTTACATGTATGTGTGTACACTATTGCTGTCTTCAGACACACCAGAAGAGGGCATCGGATTCCACTACAGATGGTTGTGAGCCACCATGTGGTTGCTGGGAATTGAACTCAGGACCGCTGAGCCATTTCCCTACCCGTCTATTTTTTTTTTTTTATTTAAAATTTTACTCTGTGTATATAGGCATCCTGCCTACGTGTGTGTCTTTACATCATGTCTGTGCCTGGTCCCTGTGAAGGGCAGCAGAGGACACCTGATCCCCGGGACTGGAATTACAGATGGTTGTGAGCCGCCATGTGGGTGCTGGGAATCAAACCTGGGACCTCTGGGAGAGCAGCCAGTGCTCTTAACCACTGAGCCACCTCTCCAACCACTGATGGCTCCTGTTTTTGTCCTTAAGGTCTTGAACCTTAAACTGATGGTCACTTGTGATTTAGTGAAGTCAAGCTACGCCTGAGAGATGGGACCTCTGGACCTCGTTTTCTCAACTGTCTTTTGAGACAGGGTCTCACTGTGTCACCCTGGCTAGCTTGGGACTTACTGTTTAGACCAGGCTGGCCTCGAATTGCTGGCAGTAGAGATGTGACCACCACACCAGCCCGTAAGAGCCCACTGTCCCACAGTGGGATTAGCGGGCTGGGAAACCGGGCTTTACAACTAGTATTCAAAGAGATAAGAGGGCCTCGGATGCCTGGAGTTGAGATAAAACATTTTATGAGGTGATGTGCATCTCCTGGCTGTCCTGGGATTGTATTCCTCACGGTGCAGGCAGATCCTGTTGTGAGAGGCGGGTGGTGACACCGAGCCTGCAGTCCTGTTTGCTAGAATGCAGTCACTGAGCGGCAGCAGGTCTCTCCAAGGAATCTTAACTGTTGTCATTGCAGGGTGGCTCTGGTTCCCGATGTGGCCCGATGTGTGGCATATGGGACAACCTGTGCCCACATCCCTGGGACGACTTACCCTCATCCTGTGGATCTCCGCCTTCATGGCGCGGATCTCCGTCTGCCCAGTATCGGAGTCCACCGAGCTGCGCATCTCCTTGGCCAGTTGGATTTTTTTCTCCCAGAGCATGATCTGGTGTCTTCGGAGGTAGGAGAGGCAGTGTCAGAGGCACAGCAGTTTTAGGGGTGTGTGTGTGTGTGTGTGTGTGTGTGTGACAGAAACCCCACCTCTGCCCAGGGCTCAGCATGCCCTTGTGCACATACCAAAGCCAGGAGACACTGAGCTTCCTGCTGGATACATTCTCCATGTATTCTCTCTGAACCCAGAGCTAGACCAAGCTCTGTCATCTGGGGCTGGGGCACACCTGGCCGTGCCTAGCTTACATGGGTGTTGGGGACTTGAACTCAGGTCTTCCTGCTTATGTGGCAAGCTCCCTCATCCACTGAGCCAGTTCCCTGTTTTTTTCTTTTCTACCCTCAATGCTTGGTCTTAGGGTTGGGTTTGTGTATTACTGCTTTTTTTTTCCCCCATAAAAGTTAGATCGACTTTATAAAGTTTATCTCAAAGGAACCACTCAATACCCAGAGGCAATTGGCCTGGCTGGTGGTTGCTGCTGAGAGGTGTTCTACAGAACTCTATGGTGGATCCGTGGTTCCATGCCAATATTTGGTGGCCATTCCCAGACTCTTCACACACTGTGTGACCTTTAGCACACAGCTGAGCCTCTACTCACTCGGCCTCCACTAGGCTGTTGAGAAGAGTGGCCTTTTCCTCACAGAGTTCGGACAGCTTTTCCTGCATTTGGATGGTCTCTCTTTCCGCATCCTGTGGGGAACAAGGAGAGCTGCGAGGAAGGCTCAGGGCTGCGGCCGCTAGAGCCTCTCAGGACCTGCAAGGCCTCAGACCAACATCCTGATCCTTCCACGAGCCAATCTACGGAGGCTGCCCAGTGGAGGACGGGCATGCCCGTGAGAGCGCTGATCCTTCGCCACATCCTGCGGGTGCTGGTGCAGTGGACGGTACTGACCTTCAGAGTGCGCACGAACTCTGTCTCGGCCACAGCGTTGTTCTGCTCCAGCAGTTCCGAACTGCACCGGTTCTTGTCCAACAGCATATTGAGCTTGCTCAGGTCGTTGTCTAAGTCCCTCATGTGGCGGCTCACCATCTTTTGCTCCCTCTTCTCATGCTCAATCTTGTCTGCAAGGGACAGGCAAGTGGAGGGATGATAGAGGGTTAAGGGTCCTTGGCAGGTGGCAGCCATGCCGTCCAGTGGCTCCTTCCTGCCCGGTCTGACTCAACCAGGTGCCCCTCCACGGATGGGAGAGGTGGGGGCTGTCTTCCTGGGCTTTTCTTTTCCAAAGCGTGGTCCTTGGAGGGAACCTCGAGGATCATTTGCTGCAGAAGCGCAGGTGGTGAGTGGGTTGGGCGGGGCAGAGAGTGCGGGTGGGCGGGGCGGAGAGCGAGGGTGGGTGGGGCCCAGAGCAGGGGTGTAAGGGGCTCAGATGCCCTGGAGAAGACAGGATGGGAAGGAAAACGACAAAAGATGTTCTTGCCTTTTGTTGAAAAAAACAAAAAGGCAGCAGGGTACAGGACGCACACAATTCTGCTGTTCATTGCCATCCTCACACCAGTGTCCTTGGCTGGCTCAGTGTGGCTTTGCATGTGGTTATCTTTGTCCCAGCTGATTTCACCCACGGGGTGGGGGTAGGGGTGGGGGTGGGAGTGGCGGTGGGGATGGGGGGGTCTTTGCATCCAGCCAGCCCTGCCTTCCCACACTTCTCTTCCCCTCGGTGCCCAGGCAGCCTCACACCTGATCCTCCCCAGCAGGTACCTGTGAGGATCTGTGGGAAGTGGGCAGTAGCTCTAGACATTTTGGAGAAGACCTAACTGGACCACGTGGGACCCAGGAGGTCCCAGTCAGGTGCTGTATGTTGGTGGTGACCCTGACAGGCCCTGGGGTCTCAGGTACCCCTGGTGAAGCTGCTGCTGTAAGGTTGTTTCTCCTGAGCTCCAGGTCAACCCGGTGGGACCACCGCTCTGGGTGGCTAAGGGTTTTCAACTGTGCTTCCTGAGGTCTGTGGTGGGTGGGAACAAAAGGCTCTAACTCTAGTTAGGGGTGGGGTTTAGGAGATTGGCTGCATTTGACTGAGTTTCACAGACCTCAGAGTTCCCTTGAATGAGTGTTTTGTTCCCATTCCCCACAGACCTCGGGAGCACTGGTGAATGACGCTGACAGACTAGGCGGCTTCAGCATTTTTTCGTGGCTTGCTTTGATTTGTTTTGAAACAGGGTCTTTCTATGTAGCCCAGGCTGGTATGTGCTGCCGGGTCTGGGCTGAAGGAGCTTAGTGCTGTGTGGTCCCTTCCCCAGAGCGCCCCAGACTCACTCTCTATGCGAAGCTTCTTTTGCTCCATGACGTGCACCTCCTTCTTCAGTTGGTCCACAGACTCCAGCCGCTCCTCACGCTGGTGGGTGATCTGGACCAGTTCCTGCTGCAATCGCAACCAGGTCATCTGGGCCTGGGTCACTCCGGCGTTGTACTCTTCTGTCAGCTTCGACAGCCTTTTGATCTCCAGTTCCAGGGGTCCAGCTTCTTCCCCCTGAAGGAGATTTAATCACTGTGAAGCATGAGCCTTGGGATCCACAGGCGAGCATTTATTATTATGACTCATGTGTGGTATACATACGTGTGTGTGTGTGTGTGTGTGTACGCGCGCGTGCGCGCACGTGCGCGCACGTGTGAGTGCTCCTGTAGCCACTGAGGTGAGGTTTGCACACTGAGGGTTGGTTTGTTCAGACAGGGTCTCCTGCTGAACCTGTTCCTCACTGGCTGGTGGGACTGACTGGCCAGCAGGCCACAGCAATCCTCCAGCCTCTGCCTTCCCATCCCTGAGGTGCAGAGGTCCCATGCCTGGCTTTTACTGTGGGTATGGAGTGAACCCACATCTTTAGGACAACAAAGCAACTGCCTTGCCCATGGAGCCAGCTCCCTGCAGGCCTTCTTTTGGAGTGGGCTATGGAAGACCATGATTCAAGCAAGGCACTGACTCCAGGGGCTCAGAGAGTCCCCACCAGTCCCAACAGGTCTGGAGGTCCCAGATCTGAGTGGGCACAGCCTTCGGCCCACAAGGAGAATTTTGTATACTGTCCTCTGACCCCAGAACATTAAAGTTTAGGGCTTCTCCAGCACAGGGCCTCTCTGACAGCTTGATTTACTTGAGTTGAAGCCCACAGTGGGTCTTCAGGTTACAGGTGCCTGAGAGACAGGCAAGACCCGGGGCCTCAAGTTCATCAGGAGGCTGCGTTTCCTAGTGCAGCAGTGCAGTAGTTAGTAGGTCACGTCCCAGCCGCCAACTGTTTTTCTGTGTGGCCCACAAGCCGTTAAGAAAACCAAAAGAGGGCTGGAGAGGTGGCTCAGTGGTTAAGAGCACTGACTGCTCTTTCAGAGGTCCTGAGTTCAAATCCCAGCAACCACATGGTGGCTCACAACCATCTGTGATGGGATCTGATGCCCTTTTCTGGTGTGTCTGAAGACAGCTACATTAAATACATTTTATACATTAAATACATTATATACATTAAATAAATAAATAAATTTAAAAAAAAATAAAAGAAAGAAAACCAAAGAATCCAGCTGAGGTCGCAGGAAGACCTCAAGGTCTCTGTCCAGCAGGGACACATAGCAAGACCCTGTCCTGCAAAACAAACAAAATCAAAAGAAGGCCCACGCCAGATGTGAATGGTGTGGAATTCTGTTCCAGTTACAGAGGCGGGAACAGCTGTGTCACCCAGCCCAGCCTAGACCCTTTCCTTCCTGGTCTGTGACCAACAGTACGATGGCCATGGCGGCAGGGGTGACACTCAGAGCGCGCGCGCGCGCACACACACACACACACACACACACACACACACACGGACATTTCACTGCTGTGATGGGGGAGGGGAGAGAGGGAGGTGCCTGCTGTCTGTGAGCTCCCAGGCCATGGCTCAGAGCTCAGGGACGGTGCCTCACCCCCAGCACGGACACCATCTGCTCTAGCTGCTTGTTGAAGAAGTTGATGAGGCTCTGCTTCCTCTCGATGAGGATGGTGCGCCGGACGATCTCGCTCTCGCTGTTGGTGATGAGCTCGTTGAACCTCATTACCTCCTTGTCCAGATCTAACAGTGTCTTCTTATGCATCTCTACCTTGGCGTTGGTGTTGGTGATGTCTAGGGTGGCCTGGGCGATGTCACCATCAATTTTTGAAAGGTGTGTCACCTGAGGGCACAAAGGGCGATAGGTGTGAGCAGGTCTCCGCCATTTGGCCGGGCTAGACTGCTGTGTTCTTGACATTCTACGGGTATACTGGAGAGATCCCTGCGTGTGGTCAGGAGGGAAGCTAACTGGCCCTGCATCTCAAGGACCTACAAAGGACCACCGCAAAGCACAAGGGGCCCGCTTACCCAGTGGAGACAGCTTGCAAAAAAGAAAGTGGTGTTGTGGCATATGCCTGTGAAACCAGCTCATGGGAGGCTGAGGGGGATGGCAGTATGGGCTACAAAAGACTCTCTCTCTCTCTCTCTCAAAAAAGAAAGGGGGGCCTCTCTCCCTCACTTCCTCCCCCTCCATCTCTTTCAAAAAGGGATTGAGGGGTGGTAAACTGGCTTATTTGTTTTTTGAGACAGGGTTTCTCTGTGTAGCCCTGGCTGCCTTGGAACTTGCTTTGTAGACCAGGCTAGCCCCAAACTCAAGACATCCGCCTGCCTCTGTTCCTGGCTCCTTCACGTCTTTAATCCCAGCACTTGGGAGGCAGAGGCAGGGGGCTCACCGTGAGTCTGAGCCCACCCTGGTCTACGTACTGAGTTCCAGGCCAGCCAGGGTTATATAGTAAGACCTTGGAGGGAGGGAGGGAGGAAGGAGGAGAGGAGAGAGCAGGAGGAGAAAGCAAGCTGTCAGTGTCTGCTTTTCCTTGTAAACAAGCGCAGGGGGTCGATGGTGGTGTTGAACCCTGGATGACTCTGTCACAAAGCTACCAGGATCCTACCCTTCTCCCATTTTTATGTATTTCCTCCTGTGCTCCTCAGGAGAGCATGGTGGGACTGCACTCCACTGATCTCTTTAGTCTGACAGATCCTGTCTCATTTTCCTGTGTAATTTAAAAAAAATTTTTTTTTTTTTGAGAAAGCCTCTCGCCGTTTAGTGCTGGCTAGCCTCAGACTCACAGGGATCCCCCTGCCTCTGCCTCCCAGGTGCTGAGATTAAAGTTGTTTGTGTTTAACGGCTGTGCAGTATGTGCGTGCAGTGGCACTCCGCGTCCTGATTCCTTTTGGGATATGGCATCTTTCTTTCTCTTGCACGGAGTTTATAATGAGATTCTGCATCGACGCCCTTCCCCCCCCCTTCCTCCGGCACCAGCTCCAGACGGAACATGACAGCCACCACCTTCTGATCCTCTCCCCAGACAGGCTCCTTCCCGCCCGCACCTGTCACCAGTGCACAGGCTTTTGAGTCTCCTTTCAAGGGCTCCACTTCTGTTAGAAAACCATAGTAACGTTAGCCTAAGACTCTTTACTGCCCTCTGGTGGGAAGAGGTGGTGATAGTTCATGACTGATTTAGGACAATCTATGGCAGGATGAGGGACAAGACTGGTGGGTGCAGACATAGGGCCAGGCAGGCTACTTCACACGCACCATGCTCCCTAGAGTCTCCAAAGTACCTGGGACCACCTTCTCTTGCTGCCTGCCCTGTCCCAACGAAAGGACATTCCAAGGCGACCCAGCAATGGCTGCTGCTGGCTGTGTCCAGTCAGGGCAGCAATGAGCTCCCCTCCTGCCAGGGTGTGTGTAAATCGGGGATGCCAAGGCTGCCGGATAAGTGGCTGTCCTTTAAGAAGGACAGGTGACAACAGCCACATCTACTCCTGACAAGTAGCCACCGTGTCAGGAGCGGCGGCTGGCTACTAGGATCCTCTGGCGCCTTGGAGAGAACAGGAAAGACAGCTGAGCTCCCAGGGCATGACACTGTCTGTGCTCAAGGCCCTAGCCAGATGAAGTCCTGAGGCTCTGCTTCTCAAGGGAGCTGGACTCAAGGCTTAAATGAAGAGTCGCCCCTGTGTTCCCCATCTCTCGGTGTCCAGGATGGAATCAGAGAGCCTGGGCTGGGATGGCACGGCTGAGGTTGAAAACGAAGGGAGTGTATCTGCATGGGGTGGGGCAGGTGATGGCACGGACCTGTGCTGACTGTGCGCAGGGGCCGGGTTCTCTTCCTAAGACTACGTGGTATAAGAAGACAACGGAGCAGCCCTCCTGCGGGGATGTGTCCTCAGCCAGACACAGGCTGCAGTGCTCCCTTAAGGATTGGGACAATGTCCTCCTCAGGGTCACTCAAGACAGAGCTTCCAGCAGGGCCCTACCGTGTGGGGAAACAAAAAATGAGCTGGGCGTGTGGGCTCACCCCATAATCCGACCCTCGAGAGGCCGTGGGTCTGAGGCCAGCATGTGCTCTGTGGTAAATCCCAGGACAATCAGCTACAGAAAGAGACCAGTCTCAAAAATAAAATAAAATAAAATAGACCTGTGCGATGGTTTGTATAAGCTCGGCCCAGGGAGTGGCGCTATAAGAGGGTGTGCCTGTTGGAGTAGGTGTGTCACTGTGGGTGTGGCCTTAGAGACCCTCATCCTGGCCAGTCTTCCACTAGCAGCCTTCAGGTGAAGATGTAGGACTCTCAGTTCCTCCTGCACTATGCCTGCCCGGATGCTGCCATGCTTCCTGCCTTGATGATAATGGACTGAACCTCTGAACCTGTGAGCCAGCCCCAATTAAATGTTGTCCTTGCAAGAGTTGCCTTGGTCATGGTGTCTGTTCACAGGGTAAAACCCTAAGACACACTGCGTCACGGTTCAATGAAACTAATAAATAAATGTCCTGGAGCCCAGTATTTAACAAGAATGAAGTGTTAGTGTGTGTGCATGAGTGTGTGAGTGTGTAAGTGTGTGTGCGTGCGCGTCTAAATGTGTGCAGAAGGAAAGAAATGTAGAAGGGGTTCCCTGGACTACGGCCTCTTACTGTTTTCATTGTCTTTCTGTGTCCTCTCCCGGCTTCCTCCTCCCCTCTCCCGCCCGGTGCTAGAGGGCAGAGCCGGGACCTCACACGGGCTCCCCTGCAGTGAGATATCATTAGTTGGTGCTGCCGTCCCAGCTGCTCAAGAGACTAACTGAGCTGTGCTGATCTCAATTTTGAGCCTAGCCTGGGCTACAGCATCAGTTCAAGGTCAGCCTGGGCAACTTAGTGGGACCCTGTGTCAAAACGGAGACACGTTGTGGGGAGCTGGGGGTGTGTGCAGCCTCTCTTCCGGCCCAGTAAACTGGGTGTGGTGGCCCAGGCCTATAATCCCAACACTTTAAAGAGGTGGGAGGTCAGAAATTCAAGGTCTCATGTACACACACACACACACACACACACACACACACACACACACGCGCGAATTTGAGGCTAGCTGGAGCAACGTGAGAAGGGAACGTGTCTTAGGGAAGAAGAAAAAGGAGGGTGTGGGGGCTCTCAGTGGTACATCACTGAAAGTAAATTAAATCATTAATTAAAATAAATTATAGGGCTGGCTGTGATGGCCCACATCTCTTGTCCCTGTACTTGGGAGGCAGAGACAGGCAGATGTCTGAATTCCAGGTCAGCCTGGTCTACATTATCAACTTCCAGAGTGGGCCAGAGAGACACTATCTCAAAATAAATAAATAGGGCTGGAGAGATGGCTCAGTGGTTAAGAGCACCAACTGCTCTACGAGAGGTCCTGAGTTCAAGTCCCAGCAACCACATGGTGGCTCACAGCCATCTGTAATGGCATCTGATGCCCTTTTCTGGTGCGTCTGAAGACAGCTACAGTGTATGCATTTATATAATAAATGAATAAATCTTTAAAAAATATAGATATAGATAGATAGATACACACATACATACATATATACATACATACATACATACATACATACATACATACATACATACATACCGTATTGCCCTGACAGCTAGAAACAAGGTAATGAGCCCCCCTTTCTCCCGAAACCCTTTGCTCACGCCTCTGGCTCCAGCCCAGCCCCGCGCTCTGTCTGCTGGAGGCTACCTACCAGGTTCGTGTTTTCCTTTTGCAGCTTGCGAAGGAGCTGATGAAAGTACTTGGTCATCTTGCTGGAGGTCCCGTGCTCCTGCAGCTTGTCCATGATGGATAGGTCCATCTTTTGTCGTAGCTCCTGCTCCTGATGGACAGCCTGGCGGGTGCCCTGGAGTTCGCTCAAGACGGCCGAGTGTTCCTGCAAGGAGCCATGTGTAGGCCGTGCCCGTGGACATCCTCCTGGGGGCTGGTTGAGGGCTGAGGCTGGGGTTGGGGGCCGAGGCTCACCACATAGCCCTTGTTCAGCATCTCCTCGGTGTCCTGCAGGGCGAGCTGGTACGTGTTAAACTCAGTCTGCAGGGTCTCTTGCTTGCTTAAGCACTGGGTGGTCATCTTCTGCACCAGGGCGGCTTCTGTCTCTGCGCGGTTCAGGAGGCGGGCCAGCTTCTCGTTCTTCTCTTCCTCCTGCATGATGGACTTCTTATAGGCCTCGATCTCACTGTCTATGGACTTCACCTGATGCTCACACTCCCTGAAAAACCAGGGCAGTAAAGCTTGTTACAGGCGAGCTGGTCACAGCCGAGACACCAGAGGCTCGGGGTACACGGCTGGTTTCCTCTCAGAGGAGTCTCGCCGAGTGGATTCCATGCATGGAGAGATGATTTGGATGCCAACCCCTTTTTCTGTAAATGTGTATAAGTGCACTACAACTGTCTTCAGACGCACCAGAAGAGGGCATCAGATCCCATTACAGATGGTTGGGAGCCACCATGCGGTTGCTGGGAATTGAACTCAGGACCTCTGGAAGAGCAGGCGGTGCTCTTAACCGCCAAGCCCTCTCCAGCCCGGGTGCCAACTCTTGACTGCTGTTTATTTCTGTATGTGTGTCTTCTAGTTTGCTTCCGTTGCTGTGATTAAAACACTGGCCAAGAGCAACTTGGGGAGGAAGGGGTTTGTTTTCTCAGAGGTTATATACAGTTCATTATCAAGGGCAGACAATCGGGGACCTGGAGGCAGGGACTGAAGCAGAGGCCATGACGGAATGCTGCTTACTTACCGGCTTGCTCAGCCTGCTTCCCTACATGACCCACGAATGCCAGTGCACTGGTGGCATGGTCCACAGTATCCGTGGCCTGTATCAGTGACTAATCAAGAAACGACATGCCCAGGGGCCAATCTGACTGAAGCAGTAACTCCACAGAGGTTCCAAGGTGGCTCTAGTTTGTGTCAAATTGATAAAACCCAACTAGTACAGTGTGTGTGTGTGTGTGTGTATGCATGTATGTATGTATGTGTGTATGTGTATTGTATGTGTGTATGTGTCTGTATGTGTATGTGTGCATGTGTATATGTCTGTGTGTGTGAGTGTGTGGGTATATGTGTGTGTATGTGTGCATATGTGTGTGTGTCTGTGTGTATGTGTCTGTGTGTGTGTGTGGGTATATGTGTATGTATGTGTGTGTGTGTGGTGTGTCTGTGTGCATGTGTGTGTGTGTCTGTGTGTATGTGTCTGTGTGTGGGGGGGGGTATGTGTGTGTATGTGTGTATGTGTGGTGTGTCTGTGTGTATGTGTATGTGTGTGTATGTGTGTGTGAGTGTGTGGGTATATGTGCGTGTATGTGTGGTGTATGTATGTGTGTGTAATCTGTGTGTGTCTGTGTGTATGTGTATGTGTATGTGTATGTATGTGTGTGTGTGTGAGCGTGTGGATACATGTGTGTGTATATGTGGTGTATATGTGTGTGTGTACTCTGTGTGTGTCTGTATGTGTATGTGTATGTGTATGTGTGCATTGTGTGTATGTGTATGTGTGTGTATGTGTCTATGTGTATGTGTGTATCTGTGTGTATGTGTGTATGTGTATGTGTATGTGTGCATCTGTGTATGTGTGTGTGTGTACATGAATGTCTTATTTATTTATGTATGTACCATTTATTTGTTGAGTCATGGCACATGTGTGGAGCCAGAGGACAACTCGTCTCTTTTTCCACTGAGCCATATTTGCAGCCTAAATGTGTGGCCTAGGCCGGTCTCGACCTTATGATCCTCCTGCTTCTGACTCTTCAGCATGCCCAGCCAGCACTGGCCACTACAACTTACATTTTTAGTTAAAAATTTAAAATTAGGGGTCTGGAGAGATGGCTCAGTGGTTAAGGGCACTGTCTGCTCTTCCAGAGGTCCTGAGTTCAATTCCTAGGAACCACATGGTGGCTCACAACCGTCTGTGATGGGATCTGATGCCCTCTTCTGGGTGTCTTCAGACAATGACAGTGTGTACTCATATAAATAAATAAGTAAATCTTTAAAAAAAGAGTCACCTGTCTGAAAACACAGCTCATGGTGTGGCTGGGGTGGGCAGTGGGGTCCACAGTTCACAGTGTGGTTGGGATGGGTAGTGTGATCCACTTCAACTTCTCTGTCCTTCATGGCATGCTGCCATGGAAAAGCTTGTAATTCACCTCAGGTTTTAAAAACGCAGATGCTGAGCCTGCTGGGCAGGACAGGCCCACCACTCCAATTGCTCTCTGTCTCAAAAGTGACCTAGTAGGGCGGCACCCACTCATAACCCCATGCCTAGGAGGCAGAGGTAGGCTGGCTGTACTTTTAAGGCCAGCTGGGTCTACAGAGTAAGGCCTGCTTCAACAATAATGGCAGACATATGGGCAGACAGACAGACAGACAAGGTTATAACTCAGTGGTAGAGAACTTGCCTAGCATGCATGGAGCGCTGGGCTCCACACTCAGAGTCACCAGACAAGCCACTTCCCTAACACATGTATCCTGCAGACAGAAGCTGAAATTTTTTATTTGTGTGGGAAACTTCACCCCCTTTCATCCTGACGATTCCAGTGTCAGTACCTTACCTTTCTTATTTAAAACAGGAATTTTAAGAGCCCTACTATGTATCCCTGGCCGGTCTGGAGTTCACTATGTGTAGACCAGGCTAGCCCTGAACTCACCACCATGCCTGGCCAGACACTGAGAAGTCCCCATGGCCTGTCGGTGCCCGCCAAGCAGGCTGGCCTGATTTCATTTGTTTCAGTCATTTTGGGGGGAATAGCCTCACTATGATACCCAGGTTGGCCTTGAATTCCTAGGCCCACGTGATCCTATCAAAAGATGGCCTCCTAACTCTGGGGCCTTGGCATTCAGCTACAGTTAGAGGCAGAGGCCCGTATACTGGTTACCAGTATGTACACAGACTGCTCGAATCCCCACCTGACATTCTGGGAGTGCATACTTTAAGACGCAGAGTATTGGCAGTGGAGATGCACACCTCAAATCCCAGCATCAGCAGGCAGAGGCAGGTAGGTCTCTGAGTTTGAGGCCAGCCTGGGCTATAGAGCAAGTTCCAGGACAGCCAGGGATACAGAATGGGGCTATCTCAAAAACAAGCAAGCAAAACCACAAAATACAACATGTTTACTTTCCCCACAGTCTAACTGGTTTGATCTTAGCAGCTGATAGACAATATAAAAGCTGTCAGGGACTTTAAGCTGCCACTGGGCGTGTTGTGACCGTCACAGCCCTCTTTGGCACTGACTACAGATGCATGACCTTTGGGAGCCAGAAGCTCCTGACTTGATAATAATATGGAAAAACTGCATGGCACCTAGCAGTCGGAACAAGCCCAGACTTGGCCAGTTCAGGAGCCTAAAGTCATGAAGCCTGACAGCCCTGTACCCCCAGAACCTGAGTGGGAAGCACCCAGGAGCCTCTCAGCAAACACTGGGTGACTGGAGCGCTGCTCAGGTGATTTAGGGACTGCTCTGGGCAGAGAAGAAAGGCTCAAGGTAGCACACTGTGTTGAAACGCAGTATGGTTCACGGACAGCATGGTCTATGTAGTTGTTTGGAGACCAGGTAAAGCTACAAAGTGAAATCCTGTCTTAAATACACACACACACACACACACACACACACACACACATTGAACACACAAAGACACACATGCACACATATGCACACACACAGACACACTACCCACAGACACACACACAGATACACACATGTGCACACAGACACACAGAAACATACACACATGTGTGCATGCACACAAATACATACACATACACAGACACACGCATGTGCACACACAGAGAAACACATACATGTGTGCACACACAAACACATAAACACCCACATACACATACATACATGTGCACAGACACACAGAAACAGATGAGCACACTTGTGCACCTACACGAACATATGCACACATCACACACACATGCACAGATGCATACACATACACACATACACTCACACACACACTCACACATGCTAGCACAAAACAAACAACAACAACAAAAATAAGGGTGTGGGAAGGCATGGAGAACCAGGCCGCATGCACCCAGCTGCTCTTACTTCCTCTGCCTGAGTATTTAAAGTGAAAACCATCTTTGTGCATAATTTCCCTGGACAGCCCCACAAAGCCACCATTGGCTTAGTATTGCTGACTGAAAAACAAAAGCAAAAACAAAAATCCCAACAGAAATAGATATTTTAAATCCAATATCATCCACGTAAAAGCTGTCTTGTGATTTTGTTTGTTAAGTGAGCAATCATACACATACACCTTGGCCTTTGGCTCCCAGTGCAGGGACTGCAGCCTGGACCCTGTGCATGCTAGGCTGACCATCTCCACCCTTGGTCTCTACAAAATTATATCAGTGTGTGTGTGTGTGTGTGTGTGTGTGTGTGTGTCTGTCTGTCTGTATGTATGTATGTGTATCTGTCTGTCTCTCTGTATGTATGTGTGTCTGCCTGTCTCTCTGTGTGTATGTCCATCTGTCTCTGTATGTATGGCTGTCTCTCTGTGTATGTGTATGTGTGTGTGTCTGCCTGTGTATGTGTATGTGTGTGTCTGTCTCTCTGTGTGTATGTGTGTCTGTCTGTCTCTATGTGTGTTTGTCTGTGTATGTGTGTCTGTCTCTGGTGTATGTGGGTGTGTATGTGTGTCTGTCTGTCTCTGGTGTGTGTGTGTATGTGTATCTGTCTGTGTGTGTATGTGTGTCTGTCTCTCTATATGTGTGTGTCTGTCTGTCTGTGTGTATGTGTGCCTGTCTCTGTATGTGTGTCTGTCTCTCTATATGTGTGTTTGTCTGTCTCTGTATGTGTGTGTCTGTCTTTATATATGTGTATGTCTGTCTCTGTATGTGTGTGTGTGTGTCTGTCTGTCTGTTCTCTGTGTGTATGTGTGTCTGCCTGTCTCTGTATGTGTGTCTGACTCTGTATGTGCGTGTGTGTCTATCTCTGTGTATGTGTGTGTCTGTGTTATGTGTATCTGTCAATCTCTATATGTGTATCTGTCTGTCTGTCTCTATATATGTATCTGTCTGTCTCTGTGTGTGTGTGTGTATGTCTGGGTGTGCGGATGTTGAACCTCTGGGAGCCAGAGTTTCAGGTGGTTATGTGCTGCCTGATGTGGGAACTGAACTTGGATATTCTGGAAGCACTACATGTGCTCTTAACTTCTGAGCCTTCTTCCCAGCCCTCAACACCTAGTAGGCCGGCTGCAGCTACTCTTTCTCTCATGGCTCAAGCCTCTATGGGTGCCAAGATAGAGAGGACCAGCCCGAGCCACTAGCCACCTTTGGAAACCAATTCCCATCACTTGGGAGCTTCTGGTTAACCCTTCCTTTTGTGGGAATTGGAACAGGATTTTGGCAGGAACACGGCCCTGGGGCAGAACAATCCAGAACAATGAGGGCTGGGGTTTCCTGACATCCTGCCTGGGAGACTGACCCAGGGACTTGGCTTCTCCTGGTGCTGGGGACACTGAAGGATGGGGATGAGAGTGGGTCCTGATGCTGCTCCTGTGTGGTTTCTGCTGGTAATCCTTGGGCCCCAGCTCACCCAGTCCCTGGCAGCCCTTCCCGGAGTGGTACCTCAGCGCATCCATCACGGTCCTGTACGCCTCATTACGGTGCTTCATGCCCACTAGGCTGGTGGTCCACTGCTGCAGGATACGCTTTTTCTCCATGATAATAGTGTCAATCTCTGTGATGGCCTGAAGAAGGGGTGGGACACAGACACCGTCGCTGGCTGTGGCTTACAGAGAGACACACTGGTGCTGTCCGGTTGGACCTGCCAGGCCAGGGGCAGGCGAAGCGGGGTGGGGGAAGCTTCTACTCCCACTGGCTTCAGGGGGAGCTCTTACCTCAGTCACCGCCTTCCTGAGAACCCGGGTGTCCTCAGCCTGGGACAAGTATTGAGCCTCATACAGGGCGATGTTCTCTTCCAGCTGGTGCACTTTTTCTGTGAGCTGGTCCACGAACAGGTCCTGAGAGAGAGAGAGAAAGCACGGTGGCCATAAGGAGCTGTCCACGGCCGAGGTCAGTTCTCCAGTCATGGCAAGGCTGACCACCTCCTGCGGGGCCACGGTGTCTTGGCGATGAGCTATGCATTGGCCTAGAGGGATACCTGCTTTTGCTTCTCTATCTCTGCGTTCATCTTCTCTGTCTCGGTCTTTCTCACCACCTGCTTCATGACTTGGATGTCATCACGCACGTCCTGGTCTATGTTCTGCATGTAGAAGAGGTGCAGGGCCAGGCTCTCCATCTCGGTCTGCAGGGCCGCAACTGTGGAGAAGGGAAGCCGCTCAGCACCGCCCATCCCAGGGCCTGGGACCCTTGGGACAGCACTCTGCCCCGTGCCCTCCTTCACGGAGCAACTCTTGTAATCCAGATTGGCCTCAAACTACTGTTTCTCCTGCCTCTGCCTTCCGAGGGCTAGGATTATAGGCAGGTACCACTACATCTGGACTGGGACTACCACCTCTCTCTCTCTCTCTCTCTCTCTCTCTCTCTCTCTCTCTCTCTCTCTCTTTCTGTGTGTGTTGTGTGTGTGTGTGTGTGTGTGTGTGTGTGTGTGTGCATGAGTGTGTACCACACGCATGCCTGGTGCCTTCGTAGGCCCAAAGAGGACACAAGATTCCCTCGAACTGGATTCACGGATGGTTGTCAGCTGCTGTGGGTGCTGGAAATCGAATCCATGGTCTCTGCAGGAACGGCCGATGCTCTTAAGTGCTGAGCATTGGAAGAAGTAAGCATCTCTCAGTTCCTACCTTATTGTTTGATGAGATTTCTCAGGGAACCTGGAGCTAATCCATCTGGTAAGACTAGCTGGCCAGCCAGCCCTCAGGACCTTCCTGTCTCTCCCAATCCAGCAAGAAGTTACAAGTGGAGCCCACTGTGCCCAGCTTAGGTGGGTACCTGGCACCCACCTAAGACTCAGGGGCTTGGACAGACAGCGCCTCAGCTATGGAGCTGGATTCCAGCCCCTGCACGACCTACACACAGTACAGACTTACTCTCTGGGGCGGAAGAATTGTTAATGGAGTCGGAGGGCGGAAAGGAGCAAGAGCACGCTAAGCAGTCAGACCTGATGCTGTGGGTCGGCCATCTCAGCACTGGGGAAGCAGAGGCAGGAGGGCCACAAGTTCTATGCCGGCCAGGGCAGCACACCGAGGCCATGTCTCAAAAAAGTACATCTATGTGGGTACAGAAATCCCATATCCGCAAATTACCTCAAACCCACCTCCCAGCACACGGAGGAGACTTAGGCTTTCCCAGGATGGTGGTGGATAAGGCCTCACATCCATCTCACAGGTTTCTCACCACTTGAGAGCGGGAGGCAGCTTAGGCACAACTCGGAGACCCTTTGGAGGAGTCCCAAGCCCAGCAGGTAGGTTGACCTCCACTGAAGGCCCTGCCATTGCTGGTACAGCTGCAGGGGTTGGGGGAGCTGCTGCCCCTCAGGCTGGGGCAGCTATGGAGGATGGTGCTGCACCTCAGGCAGGGCCTCTCGGTCCCAATGGATTCCCCTTAACCAAACTCACAGGGACCGCTGGGAGCCTGGAGAGATGACGCTATTAACACTTGTTTGCTCTGGCTAGGGGTTAGCTCAGTGGTGAGCACTTGCCTTGCGTGTGTATGGCCCTGGCTCTACCCCAAACACTGCGAAAATAAGTAAACATCAGGGCTTATAAGTGACACATGGATTTCCACTGATAGACAGCATTTGACAGCAGTTAAGAGCAGAGGGCCTGGGTCCGGTTGTTCCCAGCACAAACATGGCTGGTCACAAACATCCTTTGTCCAGTCCCAAGGGGACCCATTCCTCGACTATGTGGACCTCAGGAGTGCACACGGTGCGCATACGTACATGCAGGAAAAAAACACTCACACACAAGGCAGGTGGGGTGCGTTTAGAGGGTGGAGGCAGGCAGATTTCACTAGTTTGTGGCTACCCAGGAGTGCACGGTGAGTTCCAGGCCAGCCAGGGCTACATAGTAAGAACCCCATCTCGGAACAACAGCGACAATGACACTGCACCCATACCCTTAAAATAGAAATAAATCTTCTAGAAGTAAGGAAATTGAAAAAAAAAAACAAAAACAAATAGGCAGATAGGAGCTGGACAGACAGACAGATGATAGATAGAAAGGAGGTTTGTGCACCAGCAGAGAACACCGCCTGTCCAAATGATGGGGCTACACAGAAAGCTGAACTGCGTGTTGGTCATTGGGAGAGGGCCGTGGTGGAGTCAGGTGTCCTTGAAAGGTGCACCTTAACCTTGAGGAGAAAGGACGCCTGAAACTGCACTGTGGGAAATTCCGTGGCACTGGAGCACACTCTGGCAGTAAGGTTCCCGGGGAAGGAGGCTGGAAGGAGGAAGCCAGGCTGGAGCTGGTTTGTGGTGTGTTGGGTCTCTCTCTGCACAATCCGATGCTTCCTCTGGCTGCTGGGGGGAGGGGAGGGGGGTCCCTTTGTTTTGGGTTTTAGCTGTTTGCCTGTGAAGAGCATGGCGCTGTCAGCACGGTGTGCCGGCTTCTCATCTGTGATGTCTTTAAGTATTTCTTCGGTTCCTCCTGTCCCACCTTCTGTCTGCCTAGCACACACACGTGTTGAGGCAGCTGACGTTGCCGAGAGTCCACTGGGCACCCCCTGCCCCATCTTTTCGGACCGCACTTATTTGGGACCGTTTCTATTTGGGGAACGTGTCTGTTTCAACCCTCTCGGATGAGTTCCTTTCTCCAGATAAAGAGTGGGAGGAAGCAGGTCATGCTTGCCCGGGGTGGGGGGGTGGAGGGGTGGGGGGGTGGGGTGGGCGGCGGCTGCTACCTGACTGCCCTCCTGATTTCATCTGAGCTCGAGGTCTTTAGAGAGGTTAACAAGATTTACTGTGGTCACCATGGTCGCCTTCCGATCCTCTGAAGAGGAGATCAGGACATAGAGGGGCAGCCACACAGAATCTCAGGGTCCTCGGAGGACCCAGTCCTGACTGCCCTGGAAGGAGATAAATGTTTATTGATGAAGCGGCCTTGCCTGGGACGTCGGTCTGTCAACCAAAGCAGGCTACCTTACCTCCCGCTCACACCTGATCGAGCAGAAGTGTGTATTGCACACTTACCTAAGTGTGCCAAACGAGGTCAACTTGTCTTTGCCAGGTGACTGCGTCAATATTTCAATTATTCTTCTGAATTCTCACTCCTTCAAGTATTAGTGAACATAAATTGATTTCAAACTTAACTGCCTGGAACCCATTTTCCTCCTCCGGAGTGCTTGCTTATCCTCTCCTCGATCCCCAGGTTTGTCTGTCGTTGGCTGGCTTTGAATAAGTACCCTTTGTCATAAAAACACGGTGGGCAGGGTTCTTGCTCAACTCCTCTGGCTGTGTCCCTCTGTGTATGTCAAAGGGAAGATTAAGGGGTGGCCCAGCCCTTCGGGGAGCCCTTCTGGGGACAGAGGCTCGTCTGCTCCAGGAGCTGTGGTAGGTGGAAGCCATGTAGCCTGATGCTCGAGAATTGGCAGGGCAGGGACAGCCATGTGTGCCTGCAGTATGCTTCAAGGTCTATAATGACGGGGCGTGGGGGCTTCCGTTCCAATGCCACACCCTTCCTTTGGTGTTTTCTCTTGACTCGGAGATAAGCAGGGAGAGGTACTTGATATGGGTTGAATGCTTCCCCCAAAATGTAATCGCTGGGAGCCCAGTCCCTAGTGCAGCAATGCAGTGATGGGGGAGGGGTGAGGCACAGCAGATGGGACGTGCACAGGTCACAGGCCTCCGCCCTGGGTGTGACCGACTAGTGCAGGGTGCGGGGGTCGGGGGGCTTGAGACCACGGTTGCCTGTCTCTGGTCCTCTCTCCCCTCTGTCCTTCAGTCATTACAATGGAGCATCATTAGATGTATGTTGGTCCCTCCACGTTGGGCACCTTCTTCTCCAGAATCGCGTGGCAGATGTTTGGTGGGCTGCTTACTTTGGTGTGCATGAAGGCCCCCGAATTTGACCCCCAGCACTGTGTACACCAGTTGTGGTACAGCACAGGACATACAATACCGGGAGATGGAAGCCGGAGGATCAGACGTTCGAGATCACCCCACGTAACAAGTTTGGAGCCAGCCTGGGCTACAGGGCACACTGCCTCCAAAAATTGAAAAAAATTAAAAATAAATAAAAACTAAAAACCCCATTCGTTACCAGTGTCCCGGGAAGACCTCTAATAGAATATAAAACCCAAAAAGAAAGGAAAGCCCGGAATTCTCACCTGCATTCGTCGGGGTTCAAAATACATCGTGCCACCATCTGTTTTGTTTCATTTTATTTTTGTTTTTTTTTCTTTTCTTTTTTTTGGGGGGGGGGGCTGGGGACCGAACTCAGGGCCTTGCGCTTGCTAAGCAAGCGCTCTACCACTGAGCTAAATCCCCAACCCCTTTGTTTTCTATTATATCAGTAATAGAGTTATAAAAGAAAGTCGGAAACATCAAAGCACACAAAGACTGAGTGACCACGGGCGCCGGGTGCGAGGTCGTCAGCTCTTGGCTCGGTGAGGGGGCGTGGCCTCAGTAGGGATACCGCGCACAGCGGGGGCCCATCTCACCTGATCCCAGGCTACCTGGGCTCCTCTCTGCCGTCCCGCAGCACCTTTGGCTGCTGCTGTCGGGTTTGGGGCACTGCCTGATCCAGCTCTTGTACCCAGCAGAATGGCCCCTCCCATCCCTGAGCCCCACCCACCTGCTCTGCTGCCTCCTGATTCCTCTTTTGGACCACCGTAGACCCTCTACACATCCAGTTTGGAGTCTCTACACCTGACCCTATTGGTCTCTGCCTTTGCTGCTCTACCCAGTGTGCCACACCGCAGGGCCTTCCTTTCCAAAAAACAAACAAACAAACAAACAAACAAACAAACAAAAAAAAAACAAAAGTGGTAACCCCTTCTGGACACGTCATTGTTTTGCCAGTATCTTCAACGACACGCAACACTCAGGGGATAGGCCCTGGGTCTTGGGGGTCACGGGGTGCCTTACACTTCTTTCGTTCCTCTTTGGCGGTTGCATAGGTCTTGTTGTAGAGGGCGCGGTTGCACTGCAGCTCCTCCTCCTTCCTCCTCCGCTCGCAGGCGACCAGAGAGTGTCGGTCATGGCTCTTCTCCAGCTGCATCTGCAGGCGGGCCAGGTGCTGCTGGACCCCGTAGAGGTTCACGCCCAGCTCCTGCCTCTGGATTCGGGTTTGCTTGGTGGCCACATCCTGTACGGGAGAGGGTGATAGGTTTGAGGCAGGTCCACAGGTGCCCACTGGGGGCTGGGAGGAAGACAGGAACCCGTACTCACCAGTTCCTGGATGTCCAACTTCAGCTTGTCGATCTGCCGGTTGAGGTAGCTCTTCAGAGCCTCCTGGAATCTGATCATCAGGGGCTAAGGAAACAGAAAGCCACAAGCAGTCAGTTCCTCTCATGGTCAAGGCAGTAGTGCTTGGCTGAGTGGTCCATTGCTTGCTCTCTCCCTCTCCCTCTCCCTCTCCCTTTCCCTCTCCCTCTTTCTCCCCATTTCCCCCTTCCCCCGTCCCCCTTGCTCTCTCACTCTCTCTCTGACCTCTGTCTCAGTCTGTCTGTTTCTGTGGGGATGGTATGGACAGACATAGGTGATTTCTCAAGCAAGACTCCTTTTCCCCCCATTAATTCATTATTTTACTTTACATCCCAATTGCAGCCCCTCTCTCCTAGTTCCCCTCTCCCATTCCCCTCACCTCTGAGAAAGGAGAGGTCCCCTCCTGGGTAGCAATCCACCCTGGCACTTCAAGTCACTGCAAGACTAGGTACATCCCCTCCCACTGAGGCCAGACGAGACAACCCAGTTAGGGGAACTAGATACACAGGCAGGCAACAGCCAGGGGTAAACCCCTGCTCCAACTGTTGGGGGACCCACACCCAACCAAGTGGAAGCCACAAATCCTGGGCCCACACCAAACACTGCAGAGATTTGCCTTGAGGGATGTGCTCGCTGGTGGGGGGGGGGGTCAGCCTAGATTCACCAGGGACAGTAAGGGGGATGATAAGTGAGGGCCCAGGGGATTTTCCCAGTATGCCCTGGGCTTCTTCTGAGCTCCCTGGAGCAGTACAGCTCTCCAAATGTGTCGCTAATGTCAAGTCAAGTCTGCTTTTCTCCTGTGCTGTGGGTCTGGACCGAGGACCCTCGGTGTGGATGACAGTCAGGAGGGAGCGACGCTATCCCTGCCTCCCTCCAGCATCCTGCACAGTTTGGGCACATTTTTAGTTGTCAGGAAAAAGAGGTCAGAGATTTGGCCCAGATCCCTCACAGAGGACAACCAGCCCCCAAACAAAACAAACAAAACAAAGCAAAACAAAGAGAAACAGCATTGCAAAGGGCGTTTGGAGCTTGTTTAGTCAGTTTGACACAACTGGAGTCATCTGGAGAGGGAACCTTAACTGAGAAAATGCCCCCATTAGACTGGGGGAAAATGCCCCCTATAGGTAAGACTGTGGGACATTTTCTTGATTGTTGTGGGTGGGTCCCGTGGGCCCCACCCACTGTGGGCGGTGCCAATCCTAGGCGGGTGGTCCTGGAGTGTTTATCACAAAGCACACTGAGCAAGTCGCAGGGAAGCAAACTGGTAAGCAGTGCTCCTTCCTCCGTGGCATCAGCTCTTGCCTCCTGGTTCCTACCCTGAACTGTGACTGTCAACAGAAATAAACGTTCCTCCCCCAGGTCATGGTGCTTTATCGCTGGGACAGAAAATAAACGACGGCAGTTTAGGAAACAAAGCAGGAGGTGTAGCCGATGAGAGCCAAGAGGCAGCTAGCATTGGGAGGTTGGTCAGAGGCAGAAAGAGCCCACACCGTTTCCCCCTTGCACGGGGTGAGAGCAAAACCCCAGGGCGTTTTCTTACGTGGTCTGGGTCTAGCACCATCAGTTGGGAGCCTTCCTCCTCTGCTTCGTCACTCCCTTCAGACATTGTTCTTTCGATCTGGGTCTCGTCCTCGAGGCTGAGGGTCTGGACCTGGTCTAGGAACTGTATTCGGGTTTCTTCATGGGCTCTGGGAGGCGGCTGCACTGCGGTCAGAGAGGGACAGCAAAAGTCACCAGGGCTTGGTTGTCATGTTCTGAGGGGTGTGGGCATCAAGGCTAGTCCGGCTCTCACAGGGCATATTGGAAATGAGGAAGGAGAGCCTTCCAGTGGCAGGTTCTCAGGCTTGCCCATGGTATCAGCCAGCACTGACCCAAGACATCCCACAGAACGAGCCCCATCCTAGCAGTGGATGGAGACTCAGGTGAAGGATGGGGGGAAAGGGGCCTCCTTACTGTGGGGCTTTTGGGTTTTAAAAAAATGAAGTTCGGGAGCTGGGATGATGGCTCACAGGTTTACCCATGCCAGGCAGTTTACACCGTTCTCGAACTCCAACTCAGAGGGATCTGACGCCCTCTTCTGGCCCCCTTGAGTACTGCGATCATGAGACCTAGCACACGTACAGGCAGCACACAGTTAGGTCACGGAGACCCTTGTCTTCTGCTGTATGTCATTACTTGTCTGTTTTGACCGGGAGTCTCTCCATGTAGCCCTGGTTGGCCCAGAACTCACTATGCAGACCAGGCTAGCTTTGAACTCACAGAGATCCCCTGTGTCCCAAGCACCGCTGGGGCTAAAGGTGTGCGTGCTACCACACTGGCTGCTGGGCAGACTGGCTGTTATCCATTGTACTCTGCTGCTTGGAGCAGTAATCAGAACACAGGCGCCCAACAGATCAGCATTGAACAGATAAGACAAACAAAACACGACATCAAGGGCTGGCATGATCCTGCAGACCCAGAATCCCAGAGCTTAGGAATTCAAGACCAGTCTTTAAGACACATAAGGGGTTCGAGGTCGTCCTGGGCTCTGGGAGACTGTTTTGACTTTTATTTATCGATTACTTTTTGGTTATGCGTGTGGGTCCACAAACATGAGTGCAGGTGCCCGCAGAGGCCAGAGGAGTTGGATACCCCTGGAGTTTGAATCACACAGGTGGTTGAGTGATTGGGAGTTGAACCCAGGTCTTCTGGAAGAGCAGCCATGCTCTTAGCTGCTGGGCCATCTCTCCAGCCCCCACCACTCTGTTTCAAACCAGACAGGCCATACAGGTGAGCGTCAGGAATAAAATGGGAAGGCAAAGTTATGGGGTGTGTGAGACGTGGAGCAGGAGTTGGTCCAGGGAACCGAATCTTGGGGGAACCGAACCCTGGAGGAAGAAGAGGGTTCTTCAGGGTTAGTCGGCAGACAGCTGCCTCACTTAGAAAACCAACCAACACGCCTGGTGGGCATTTGCCATCCCGTGAGCTCACCTGCAGCATCAGGAACTGCAGCCCTGGTGTGTGTGAGACAGACCTGGGGCGGGGGGACAGTCCCCTAGGGGCTGTCCCCTTCAAGTAGCCATCCCACAGGCAGGATGATGGTGACGGTGCTTTGGACCTGAATCGTTCACACCGTCTTGCTTCCTCTGTACCCCTGACCCACCTTGCTCTGAGGGCCTAGGTTTGTCTGGAGCTTAGTGGCTCAAGGGTCCTCCTGATTCAGGCTTCACATTGCTGGGACTCTGGTGTGAAGTACCGCATCCACTTCTGTGGACCAGGGCCTTGTGTGTGTGCAAAGCAAGTCCCAGCAGTGAGCTGCATCCAGAACCACGGTCTCATTTCTTACTGGACTAGATGGACATCTGTTCTCATATCAGCTTAAATAATGTGTGGCTCTGTGAAGCGGAAGGGTGCACGCATTTCCATCCTGGACAGCATGCATTCTCCCCATCTGTTCCCCACACACGTGGTCAGACGAGGACATGTGTGTGCCCTTCCACACTCGGCAGAGGCTCCACTTCCAGAGACCAGGGGTCGGGTGGAAATGGGTGGAGTCAGTCAGGGTTGTGGATGTGGGGGACCTCTTTGGGTCTGAAATAAGTTACTAGATGTATCAATGGGCAATGGGGAACAGTTGCGACTTCTCTGGGTCTGGGTGAGGGCTAACTGAGATACATTGTAAATGGAGTCTGGGTGAGGGCTAACTGAGATCCATTGTAAATGAAGTCTGGGTGAGGGTCAACTGAGATCCATTGTAAATGAAGTCTGGGTGAGGGTCAACTGAGATCCAGCTGCCTGCACCTGCTGAACATATGTTTATCATTAGCCTCTCGGCATCAGGGGAGTGAGGAGGAGACAGCTATGGCCGGAGCAGTCTCACCTACACAGAAAGGAAGGTGAGCTGGCTTAGTGGCTGTCATGACAACGCTGTCAGAAGCATCATTACCTGACTCTTGCTGAAGAGCTTCCTCTGTTTCCAGGGGAAGATCGTCAATGTCCGAGGGAGTCAAACTTCCCATAATGCTCAGTCTGAAGCGGTGCCGTGCCCCCATAGGAAAGGATCTTTGACGGGAGGGCTCTATGGGTCTCACCTACAGAAAGAATATCAGGAACAAATTAATGAGGACTGCTGTAGTTTGGAACAGGTTTAATTGTGTCCCTTCCTTACTAAGGTTCTGAATGGACCTGGAAGACCCTCTGCTCTGCTGTCCAGATGCCAGAGGCTGGAAAGAGTGGCCTGAACACGTTCCTCATAGGGGCTAGCCTTCACTCTGTGCACTTCCAGCAAGGGCCTCATGGTGGGGGAGGCACTTTCTCTTCTCCCATCTAAACACCTTCCCTTGATATCTGGCTGTTTTTCTCACTGGAGACAACGTCTTTTACGTAGCCCAGGGTGGCCTGGGTACTTAACAACTCTTATATCTCAGCCTCCTTAGTGATGAAGTTATGAGACTGTGCTTTTACCCTCCCCCTCCCCCAACTTTATTTTAAGCATTTGAAGGGGTAGTTCCTGTAGTTACTGAGCTGGGCCGTCAGTACTCAGCAGCCGCTGAGGTAAATGCTGGACCAGGAGCTGGCGAGACTAGGCTTCACCACCCTGTTTATGAAGAACAAAGTATGAATATCATATGCGCCCGTGAGCTCCATGGCCCATGATGTAGGGAAGGGGAAACAGATACAAGAAGCTAAAAAGTTCACCTAAGTGTGAGCATCACCTAAAGGTAGGCTGGCTCACAAGAACCTGCCCCAAAGGTGTATACATGGTAGAGATAGAGGAAGAGGAAGAGAAGGAGCGGCAGGAGGAGGAAGAAGAGGAGAAAGAGGAGGAGGAGCATGAGGAGGAGAAGGAAGAGGAAGAGGAGGAGGGAGAAGAGGAGCATGAAGCAGAAGAGAAGGAAGAAAAGCATGAAGAGAAAGAGGAAGAGGAGGAGGAAGAGGATAAGTAGCAGCAGGAGGAGGAGAAGTGGCAGCAGCATGAGGAGGAGGAGGAAGAGAAGAAGGAAGAGGAGGAGGAGGGAGAGAAGAAGGAAGAGGAGGAAGAGGAGGAGGAGGGAGAGAAGAAGGAGTAGTAGTAGTAGGAGTAATAGCTTGGAGAGCTGACTCTGGGAAGGGTGATCTGCCTACAGGTCCTGTAGGGAGCCCCGGGAATGCTGAACTGGACGTTACGGGGACATGGCTGCTATTGAATCACCCATGCTCCTGTGAGTGACCCCAGTAAGCTCACTGGTTCTCCGAACTGGGCTTCCGTGGAATCATTACTTCAGCCTGCTGTTGGCTCACTGTCTGGGGCCAGGAGACATTTGTTGGCATCTCCCCAGGAAAAGGTCACTCAGTGATTTGTACGAAACAAAAAGCATTTGTAGGTGACCAAGCAGATTTGGGATTTACCTCTGGCACCTAAGAAAATAAAATGTGCTTTCTACTGTGCTTCAGGTTTTTTTTTGCCCCCTGAAAGTTTCTGACCTGTTTTAAGTTTTGGTGCTGGGTTAGCAGGTTTAAGGCCTCTAGTTTCAAGCCCCCAAACAGATAAACCAACCAACAAAGATCAAAATGTCAGCCACTAACACGAAATGACACTTTGAACGCAAAGGCTGACTTAGAATGCGAGATACCCCTGCCCCAGCCTTCCTTCTGGGTGAGTGCAGGGATCGAAGCTGGATGCTACCATGGCCAGCTAATTTGAATTTTGAGAAATAAGAACTTCAGTCCCTCTCCCTTCCTTACATAAAGTGAACTTACGGGCGCACAAGCCCCCACCCCACCCCCCGAAACTTTCTGGGCCACGCTGCTCTGGAAGACTGGAGACCTGGGAGTGGTCACATGTATGGATGGTGGCTACAGAATGTCCCCAGCCTTGCATGTGGCAGCCTGGATCTGAGGTTTAAGCTCTCAGCGGTGACCTACATTGGCTAAGAGATTCCTAACATTGGCCAGCTTGGGAGAATGCACCCATCAGGTTGGCCTGCGGCCAAGTACATGGGAGTTCATGATCGACGTGGGAGGGCTTAGCAGACAATTTACTGCCCTAGCCCTGGGCAGGTAGCCTTAGGTTCTCCAAGAAAGCAATGTAAGCCAAGAGCAGGCTAGAAGCAGGGCTCCTCCATAGCCTCTGCTTCCCATTCCTGCCTCCAGGTTCCCCACCTCCCCTTCCCTTCACAGCAGACAAGGGTCAGGTTGTGCAAGCCAAATAAACCCTCTCCTCTCCAAGTTTTTGGAGATGGCGGTGTTTATCACAGATACTAAACACATGTCTGCAAACTCCTCTCACTGGGTGACGAACCACATGGGCAGGCAAACACTGAAAGGCACTCACCACGCTGTCCTCTGGAGGCTCTGTGGGCTCTGTGGGCTGTATGAGCTCTACGGGCTCGTAGATGCTTTCCTGGGATGCGTCCTGTGTTGTTAAGGCTTTTGTCTCCTCTTCCCCCATGTCCCAGGGGCTGACATCAGAGTAGGAGAACGCAGGAGAGCTGATTATATCAGAGAGCTCGTCCACCTCGGAGGGATGGCCTGCTTTCTCTTGTTCAGAAACGTCAAAATCTCCTTCTGGGGCAGGTTCTCCAGTGGGTTCCGCTTCATCTCGGGGTCTGGCCTTTGCAGTGTATTTAACTTTTTTTTGTGGTATGGTGGCTCCAATGGATTCTAAGTCCACTCCTTGGATGGCTTTTACAATGGAGTCCACATCAGTTTCCGAGATGGCTTCTCTGACTTCAACTTCTTGTTCCGCCTTTCTGATGGTTTCCACATCCACTCCTGGGGTAGCCTCTCCAGTGGGTTCCGCCTGTGTTTCTGGTGTGGTCTCTCCAATGAATTCCACTTCTGTTCCTGGGGGAGCCTCTCCAATGAATTCTACTACTGTGTCTGGGGGAGCCTCTCCAATGGATTCCACTTCTGTTTCTGGGAAAGCCTCTCCAATGGACCCCGCTTCTCCTTCAGAGATGGCTTCTCCTTCAGTGATGACTCTCTCAGCATCCACCATTTCCCCTTCTAATCTGCCTTCGCTATCAGTTGTAATGCCCCTTTCAGGATCTTGGGTGGGCTCTCTACCCTCAGCAGTTTTTTGGCCATTGTTTTCCAACTGTGGTGATACCTGTTACGGTGCATCGAGAAATCCCAGGGAAGAAAATACAATCTTGAGAGATGTTAAGGTGACAGGAAGACCATCTGCCTACATCTCCCCCACCCCCAAGAGGTCATGTTTTGTGTATAATGTGACTGCCGCCTGGTTCCTAAAGTCATGTGTTACAAGCATGACTTCTGGAAAATGCAAGGCAGTCTAAGGGTCGGGTGTGCTATTACCGAAAGCTAACACTTCGGAATGAGGTATGCAGCTTGACACAGTCTATCATCGGAGAAGGGGAGTCTCAAGTGAGGGATTAACCAGAGGAGACTGGCCAGTCTGTGAGGGGTTGTCTTAATTACTAACTGGCCAGGCACACTGCGGGCGACACCATTCCCTATATGAGTGGTCGTGTGTTGTATGAGAAAGCTGGCTGAGCAGAAGCTAGAAATGAACAGTGCTCCCCATGGTTCCTGCTGAACCTCCTTGGCCGTGAGTGAGTTCTCTGGTTAGAGGCACCATGTGTGGACTGGCAAGCCTTCAGGCTCCTGCCTTGATGTCCCTCAGTAATGAACCATGACCTGGAAGTGTAGGCCACATAAATCCTTTCCTCCTCTAAGGTGCTTTTGGTCAAACTATTTTGTCAATGGCAGTAGAACACAGTGGGAAGGAACCAGGTCTCTCCGTGCCTGAACCGAGACCGTCACGGAGCATATGAGCATGGCACCACGGTTCCTGGCCGTCCTGTCTATTTGTTTCCTAGCAAAGCAGTCTGGACGGAAGTTACCTCATGGCCTTCAGTATACTGCTGCTCTGTCTCCTCTTCCGCAGATGTCTGTTCGCCTTCCAGGTTTGACCTGCTTTTAGAGACAGGGAACACTGGCTCACAGCCTATCGTGCAAACTGCATACCAGCTGCTCAACGGTAAGGCTTCCGCCTCTCCTCCATCCTGCTGCCAGTCAAGACTCTTCCATCACTAGGTGATGCTTGTCATGGGCCACAAATTTGGCATGGAGATGACCGTAAAGCGCAATTATAGCACGAAAGGAGCGGCATGTGAGAACACCCCAGAAAAATCACCTTAGCTATTCTGTTTCTGGGGCAAAGCAGAGAAGGTCTCAGAGAGAGGACAGCATGTCTGACTCGGTCTCTGCTTCTCAGCATGGCGAAGGTTTGCATATAAAATATTTTGGCTTTTCAAAAACTTAATTAGGAGTTGGAGTCTGGACCCCCAGCACTTACGTAAAAGTCAGGCACAGTTGCTCATGCCTGTAACTCTGGCATTGTGAGGATCTGAGCCAGTGCAGATCGATAAAGCAGGACACTTGACGTCCTCCTCTGGCTTCTGCATGTGCACTTGCATGCACATGCACACACACACACAGATGCACACTCACACATGTCACACACGTGCACACACACTCGAGCATACACACATACACAGGCACACGCACACACACACCCACACACACACACCACACTCCTACAAATATGCCACACGTACTATTTAAGACATAAACTAAGCTAGCTTTTTAAAAAATCAAACTACTGCAGATGTCTGCTTCACAGACAATGAAAGCACAGGCCATTTCCCCCTCTGCTCCCCACAGCACCACTGGGACAGGCACTAGTGTGCACCTGCCTTTGTTCAGAATCTTTGCATTTCAAGTCTTCCCCAAGTTGGAGCTCATCCTACAACTGTTGCTTCACAGTTAGCCTTCTCCTGTGATATAATCTGGATGTGTTGCCATGGGCGTCCAGAGAGACTTAACCTTTAAATATATGAAACAACCCAGAAGTGTCTGAGAGAATAGAGTTGTTTAAACTTGCTTTTGTTTTGCACAAAAACTAAAACAGAGCCAGCAGCAGTGTTTTGGAGTTCACTCAGTGCTGGGGATCTATCTGTCTACCCCTCAAATCCATGACAGGGGAGTTCATTCTTTTAGGGTGAGGCACGGGCCTAGCAATGGAACCAGTGCTTCCCCCCTTCTTCCTACTCTTGCAATACTGGACAGCGTCCTTTCTACGTCCTGCTTTGCAGTCCGGTTTGCCAAGCCTAGTGGTTGCCATGGTTACCGCAGGGCATGCAATTCTGTAGTCCGGGAGAAGCAGGAGCTAGGAGTAGAGAGTGAGGCGGGGGAGGAGGTATGCGGGGGGGGGGAAGGAAAGGCCAAAGGATAGGAGGTGGAAGAGATAAGGGATATAGGGGACAGTGGACTGGGTAGGGTAGGAAAGGCCCAAAAAGTGGGGAAGAGAGTGGGAACAGGCACAGAAGTGAAGGAGAAGGCGCACCGGGTGGGGGTACCTGCGTACAGAAAGCTGCGGATAACATCTGGTGGGTTTATTATCCCTCCAGCGGGGCTTACCCGTCAGCCTGGTCCTCCGGCTCCGCCATCTCTCGTTGCTAGGAGACGCCATCAACATCCGGCGAAGTCGGGACCGCGCGCTCAGAGACCGCAGGAGGCGGGGCCTGGCTGCGTCCGCTAGTTCTCACGGAAACACTGAGCAAACACATTTAAAGCACAAATGTGTGTTTTGTCTGTCCGTCGCCATGTGTCCGAGCCTTTCCCGCCCAGACTTAGGTCCGGTAGAGGGACAATAGTGCTAATGTACACCTCCTTCGACCTAAAGATGTTCAGGGACTCGGAAAGCGGCAGGCTGGGTGGGGATGCTGGGTCCGGGAAAGGCGCCTAGCTCTGGTTCTCCCATATTCAGCTTTGGGTTCCACAAGGACCCTCACCATGGGGTCTTTCTAAGGGGTCGTTGTCAGAGGAAAGGGTCCCAGTACCTTTTGGTGGGCATCATTCCTTCGTACCCCCAAATTTGAAAAATAGGAACGCAGGGGGTGAGCGCATTTGTGGGCACAGGGAGGCCCTGCCTCCAGGACTGAGGGCGTAGGGCTCCCATCCAGAGCAGGGTCTCGGGTACCCGGCGCGCGGTAGGACTTGCAGAGAGCCCCGAGCAGGGATCGACGGATGCGCGGGACCCCGATGTTAGAGGCTGGGCGCGGCGTTCCGGGCTGCGCGGGGGCCCCGGGGCGGAGCGAGGCGGAGCGGGGGCGGAGTGGGGGCGGAGCGGGGCCGGCCTCTCCACATCCCCTCCCCGCCGCGCCTCGCTAGCGGCGGCGGTGGCAGTGGCGGCGGCGGCGGCGGCTGTGGCTCCTGGAGCCGGCGCGTGTCCAGCCCTCGCGGCGGGACCCGGGTGGGTATCAGTGTTAGTTTAGGTCCGCGAGCCGGGGGTTTTGGGGTCCACTCGGGACAACGTGGCGGTTCCTGGGCACGCTGGAATCTGCACGCACGGGACGCGGGCCTGCTGTGCGGGGGCCCGGGAGGGGCTCGGGGAACCGGCACTGGGCGCAGGGCGGGGGCGATGCGGAGGGACCCGGATCTCGCTGGGGACGCCCTGGGGACTCCATCCTCAAGTGAGACTCTCTGCCCTGGGAGTGGGCTCACTCGAGGAGACCCGGTCCCTGCCTGTCTGGAGCTGTGGGCCGGGGCACTTGCGGTCTTTGTCTTGCTGGCTGGTCTGAGCATGCGAAGAACTTGTGGGGTTTCCGCACTAGCTGACAGAGCCCCCAAGGTGTGTTATGCCCTCCTGGGGCGTGCGTGGTCTTAGCGTTGGGTACAAAGGGGAATGGTCAGAGATATTTAAGATCCCCATGTCAGGGTCCTCGCTTCTTTTTAGCCTGCGCCGGCTCGTGTCTCTCTCTCTCTCTCTCTCTCTCTCTCTCTCTCTCTCTCTCTCTCTCTCTCTCTCTCTCTCTCTCTCTCACCTCCCTTCCTTCAAAAGAACGGGAAAAAAATGGAATAGCATAAAAAAGAAAAAAGGGCAATTTAAGATTGCTAAAAATAACCCATGGAACCCTGCCAGAACGCGCGGTGCGAAAAGCCTCTTCCTCCAAAGTCGCGTGTTGGCCACAATCTAGTCCCAGGTTCCGTTCAGAAATAGGGGAATATAGGAAAGTGGCTCTTGCCTCCGGTAAAGTTTGTTCCATGGCCCCTGTCAACTTCCTCTATCAGGAAAGAGAGGGGAAATGTCCCGTCGCCAAGCATCTTGGTCAGAGCATGGATGCAAACACCCGGACTCTAGGGGCTCCATTCTAAATCTTAATAACTGATTAAAGAATTTAAAAGATACTCTATGCAAGCCTTAGCTCTCGGTAGAAAGGTTGATATTAACCTTGATGGCGAATATTGTACTTAATGGTGCAAGAACTTTGGGCACAGGGGTGGCCCGTTGGGAATTTACCCGAGTTGGTTCTCAGCTGGTTGTTGGGGAGGGATCTCTTGGCTGAGCAGTACTTACGGTTTTGTTTGTTTTTCCTGGTGGGTGGAGTGTTTAGAGTGTTGCTGGGAAATTCTTTCTTGAGAACTGTTGACTCTCCTGGCAATCATGGTGTCGGTTAACAGCCCCTGGTCATCTCCTGTGGGTTTTCGAAAGGGCTGTGGTTGCGATTTGAACTCAGGACCTTTGGAAGAGTAGTCAGTTCTCTTAACCACTGAGCCATCTCTCCAATCCCAAGGCTGTGGTTTATAAGTTTCCAAAACCACAGTTTTTATTATAGCTATTTATTGTGTGAGTGTATGTGTGTCCATGTGTGCCTCGCGGTGGTGCCTATGTGGGGCTCAGAGGACAGCTTGGGGTCAGTTCTGTCTTTCTACCACCTGAGTCTTGAGCGGAATCAAACCCAGGCCCTCAGGCTGGATGGCAGTCACTTTATCCACAGAACTATTTCGATGACATTTGCTCCAAGATGATATCACATGATGACATGTGACCCAGCACAGACCTTGCTGGCCTGCTCCTCACGGGGATTTGTTAAAGGAGGGGAGCTGGGAGCACCGTGCTCCCTGAGGAGCACTCTTTTCTTTGGAGCCTTCCCCTTTGAGAGGATGGCCTTTGGGCTGACAGAACTCCTCCACTACTGCCCTGGCCTCTCTATGCCCCAATTTTGAGTGACAAGCTGCAGTGACAAAATCATCTACCCTGGGTATGGTGGCTCAGGACCGCAATTCTAGTGCTCGAGAAGGTGAGGCAGGCAGATTTCTGTGAGTTTAAGGCCTGCCTGGGCTCTATAGTGGGCTTCAGGCCATCCTGGGTTACATAGACTTTTTTTTTTCTCAAATCAAGCCAAACCAGAAACCCCAAAAATCTGAAGAAAAAACAAAAAAAAAGCAAAACCCCCCAAAAACCAAAACCAACCAAACAAAAGCCTGTATGGTCTCCAAAAATAGACAGTATATACTGGTTCTTGTTTGCTTCCTTGATTCTTCAAAATCTCACCACCCAAGTGCCTGGCATACAGCAAATAACTTTTTATTGAGACTTAGTCAGTCAGTCTGTCAGTCTGTCTGCCTGTCTGCCTGTCTGTCTGTCTCTCTCTCTCTCTCTCTCTTGCTTTCTCTCTCTCTCTCGCTCTCTCGCTCTCTCCCCCACCTCTCTCTTCTGCAGCCTAGGTTGGTCTAGAACTCATGATAATCCCCCTGCCTCTGCATCTTAAGTGCGGGGATCACAGGTGTGTGCTTCCATTCTTGCTTGTTGACTTTTAAACTGTCACCCTCACGATGATCGAATCTGTCACTCGGACTTCTCATGTTTAACCTCGCAAGTTAAAAATCCTGCTTTAAAAAAACAAACAAACAACAAACAAACAAAAACAAACCCTGCTTTCCTTCTTACAATGTTTTTATTATTTGAGAATTCCATGCAGGCATAACCACCCCCCCTCTTCCCTCTGACACACCCTGTACCCCACCTCTCCTTCTAGTTTCTTTGTTCTCTTTTTTGATGATCCCTGACTCTAGTGCTGCCCACACACGTGCATGTGTGGGACCACCCACTGCATCATGGGAAACCTGCAAGTGTTCTCCAGCTGCTGACAACTGCCAGAGGCCTCAGTAAGGGGTGTGGCCTGGGATCAGTAAGGGGTGTGGCCTGGGCTCTCCCACGCTGGAATGCTGACTGGTTTGCTCTTGTGCAGGTCTTACACGGCTGGACACGGCTGTGGCTCTGAGTTTGTAGGTAGGTCACCCGTGTCCTGTCTGGATGTCATCGGTTCATGGCAATCCTTCCCATCCCCGGGATGATGTCATTGGTGTGTTTCTGCCATCTCCTCTGCGGTGCTCCCTGAGCTTGGTGTAGAGTGGGGGCTTGTAAAGATTTAGGGCTGAGCACTCGGTTTCTTTATTACACTTTCCTTGTGAGACCGCTGCCCACCAGAGCCTCTGTGAGTGGGTCAGGGCTCTGCCAACCACACAGATGTTTTCATTTTTGATTCTTTGTGTGGATGGTTTATTGGTCTGAATCAGTCTTCTGGACCAGTTTTTGTTTTTGTTTTTCTTTTTGTTTGTTTGTTTTTTGTTTTTTGTTTTTTTGGTTTTTTTTCTGTGATAGACTGAATGCGGGCATGGCCTCACTCTTGCTAGGCGAGCGCTCTGCCTCTGAGCCCGTGGGTTTGTGAAGTCTATCCTTAGGCTCACTGTGAAGCTATGGCAAGCCTGAAAGTTTCGATCTTCCTGCCTCAGCCCTCTGGGTAGCTGAGATTACAGGCCAATACCACAACTCTGCTACCCTCCAATCTTTGTAACTCGGTGGGGACTGAACTCCCTCAGGCTGTTCTGGGGAGCAGGGTTGGTCAGATTACCTGGCAACACAAGTCTCCTCTAAGGTTTTGGCTTTCTATGACTGAGGGTTTTGGTCTTTTGTTTCTGGGTTTTTTTTGTTTGTTTGTTTGTTTGGTTTTTTTGTGGGGGGCGGGTTTGGCTGGATTCTGCTCTTGTAAAATCAGCTATGTAGATGGATACAGGTACAGGGAAAGGGAGCTGCTAACAGTGAGGGTTTGCAGCAGGAGAAGCTGGTCTTATTGAGGTCTGTCATGTTCTGCACCATTTGATTGCAGTTGTGGGATGTTGGTGGAGCTGAGACATCTCGGGTAGGGAAGAAGCCCAAGCCTGCGAGTGCCAACCTTAGTGGACGCATCCAGAGCTATCAAGGAAGGACGCTAAGCATCTTCCTTTCACTTCAGATCACCGCCCACGGACCTAATGGTTAATCTTTCGAAATTATGTTTTGGCTACACAAGAACATTTTGATCAGAGTTTTAGAGGAAAACCCCAGGGCATTCAAGCTGTAAAATCTCAACTGCTACCCAGAGGAGAACAGAGGAGAGGCAGGAAAAGGCCACGCCATTGGAGATCCACCGGGCAGTGAGAGCCACAGGGCGGGGAGGAAGGCTTTAGATAAAAACCAAACCAAACAACCCCCTCCCCAATAACACTAAGGACACCCGAAAATGTTGATAGATGTTTCCGAATTGCTAAGGAGAGTGTACTTAGAGGAGGGATAGAAAGCAAGCATAACAGGTTTTCTGACAGTCCAGGAACTGCGCAAAGTTATCACACTCCCGTGGCTGCAGCCTGCGAGCTATTACTACCTAAAACATTTTCTTAGCTTACATTTAATTTCTGTCTCTCTGTGTGTGAATATATACACACATACACATACACACACACACATAGAATGCACCCATGTGCGTGTGTGTGAGGGAGAGAATGTGTGTGGGAGTTATGTGGGGGGTGGATATATATGTAGGGGTATGCTCAAATGTGTGTATATGATCACATGTGTGCCTGTGTGTATGTGTGTGTGTGTGTGAGTGTGTGGGGGGGATGTGAGTGCGCAGGTGGGTGTGGGTGGGTACGTGTATGAATTCAAATGTGTATATGTTCATGTGTGTGTGTGTGTGTGTGTGTGGTTGTGTGTGTGTGTGTGTGTGTTTGTGTGTGTGTGTGTTTGTGTGTGTGTGTGTGTGTGTGTGTGTGTGTGTGTGTGTGTGTGTGTGTGTGTGTGTGTGTGTGTGTGTGTGTGTGTGTGTGTATGTGTATGTGTGTGAGAGAGGAAGAGAATGTGGGGAGTATGTGGGGGAGGGGCATGTATGGGGTGGGTATGTGCGTGTACACAAATGTATATATGTTCGCATGTGTGCCTGTGTGTGTTCTCATGTACATGCAGGAATGTGGGGGCCAGATGTCCTTCCTCGGGAGCCATTCGTCCTGTGTTTTTCAGAAACCCTGGGGATTTGCCTGTCTCCACCTCCTTAGCACTGGATCACAGGCATATGCCAGCTTTTACATGGGCGTTGGGGGTAGAACTCGGGGTCCTCAGGTGCCTGGGGCAGACAGGACACGGATGGACAAGATACTGAACTCACGTGTTGTCACTAAGTAACTTTCTCTACACTGGGTCAATCTGGCTGCTCTTTGGAGTGTCATCAATATGGTTTTCTCCCTGATCTGAATCTTGTTTTGTGGTTCCTTTGCACAAGGAGAGCACCATCTACAAGTAAAGTCAGAAGGAGCTAGCCTGGTCTCTGTACCCCTGGGTAGCCTGGTTTGGGCCACTCATGGAGTCCCTGCCTAGCTCGTGGTCTCCCCGGCTACCTTTGCATTTCTCCTGTCTCAACACCTGGCTTATCACCAAGTTTCCCTGCTCTTCCTGGCCCAATTTCCCTTGTTCCGTGGGAGAAATAGGATGTTTATATTTGCGGTCCAGGGACGTGAAAGCAGGCGGCTTCTGGAGGGAGGCCCTGGCTTTGGGGTTTTGCAGGGAGAGGCTGTGTCGGAGTGATGGCTGACCAGTTGGAAGAGGTAGATGGCAGCTCCAGGGCCTCCGAGGCCTCCCAGCCCTGCTGAGGCCTCAACCTCAGCTCTTCCACCCAGACACAAGTCAGCCATCTTGTTTTCAGATCAGGGAGCCCTGTGGGATCCTACAGGGGGCGCGTGGGCTGGGAGTGAACTTCTCCTCTGCTTTGGTGCACCTACCCAGAGTTACATGCACTAGAAGACAAGTCATGCGGGTCCTCCAAGGGCTCTGTTGTTGAGTAATGGGACCAAAGGCCTTCCCAGAGGGACAGGTTGGTTGATCTCACTCTTTGATCTGCAAAGCTGGCTCTCCCAGGGTTGGTGAGGACAGGAGGGACTTGGGAAAGTCAACAGGAAGGTAAGGGGAGCTGAGGTGAGCAGTGACAGATGCAGAGGGAGGAACAGATCCCTGTTCATCCCTGTTTGCGTGCGCCTGACTTGTGTTTAATAAGTCATCTTTTATCCCAGGCTTTGGAGCCTTGAGGGAAAAGTCGATGAACCGGTTTTTGTTGGCTGCAAGGCAGGTGACCTGAGCTCAAGGCATTCTGCTCCTGAGCAGTCTGATAGTGCCAGGGGAGTAACCGGGTTTAGGCTACATCTATTCGCACAGTACCCTAGACATCCTTGGCCTCTTCTCTCTCTCTCTCTCTCTCTCTCTCTCTCTCTCTCTCTCTCTCTCTCTCTCTCTCAAACATTAATTTACTTTACGTATGAGCACGCTGTAGCTGTCTTCAGACACACCAGACGAGGGCATCGGATCTCATGACAGATGGTTGTGAGTCACCATGTGGTTGCTGGGATCTGAACTCAGAATCTCAGGAAGAGAGCAAGAGGCCAGTATTTTCTTAACCGCCGAGCCATCTCTCCAGCCCTTGGCCTCTTCTCTTAACTGTCCCTACTTCAAGGCAGTGGGCAGAGGTCATGCATGGGCAATTGTGCGGTGCCTGAGTATGTGTTGCAGACTGATGTGAGCCAGCGCCAGACCCAGGTTGGCCTGAGCACAGCACTCTGTGTACGGGGTGGGGAGCTGTGGTTGCCCTCCTCTCTTGGTGGGCACAGACCGGCCTAGGAAGTTTCCAGAAGAGACTTCTGCCCCTTTGCTCTTGTCTCCCCAGAGAAACGATGAAGCCCCATTATACCCAGATAGGAAACCAAGGTTTTGGACGGAGGAAGTTCCGACTTACTCAGTTCCCCTACTCTCAGGGGACATTGGATCCTGGCTCTAGGCTTCAGTCCTCCGTGCTGTGTCCAGGACAGTTGGATGCCTGGGAGCCAGTGACTGTTGAAGATCCCCACCTCCCTAGAGCTGCCAGTCAGAATTCTGTGGGGTTCTTGTCCTAGAGTCTGGCAGACGAAAGGACTCAAACATATCCTGTCCTGACATGGGGACCGTGCGATATTATGCTGTTTCCAGCAGGATTCAGGTTGCATGTGGAGTCAAGTTCACACGGTAGCTGACCTGGACAGGAGAGCCTGGGTCACCCGAGTGTGATCCTTACAGGATGGAAGGTCAGTGTCAGATCTGTGCAGTGTGGCAAAGGCTCCATTGGTCATCAGTAGCCAAGGATGCAAGGTTTCTGGAAGGTTCTCCGGGATCTCCAGAAAGACTTGCTTGCACTGCCTGTTTGCTCGTGCAGTCCAGGGGTCCCGTTTGGACCTCTGACTCCGAGAGCACAGGACTCACAGCTGGACTGGGTAAACTCCAAACATGGCTGGCTCCTGCTGCAGCAGCCATAGGTCGATGCTCAGGCACAGAGGCAGGCTGTCGTGTTTTTACTGGTTTTCTGATGGCCTTCGCCCTCCCCACATCTTGGGCGAATCTTGGGCGTAAGTTACTCAACCTCTGGCCATACATTCTGGGCAATATGAGTCTTAACTTCACTCCTTGCAAACTTCAGCTAAAGGAAATGCCAGCCGCGCCACCACAAGGGCTCCGGCAAACTCCAGCTGCTCTGGCCGGCAGACTCAAAGCCTCCAAGAGGAAGTTTCAGTGGCTCCTGTGGGGCAGTCCGTAACAGCAGGCTCCACTTGACGTAGAGCCTGGCTCATCAGGGCCTGTGTAAGAAGTCGCCTGTTTTTCTCCCAGACCTGTTACGGGTCCCCTCCTGTCTCCCATTTCTCTCCTCTTGGGACTTCTCTTCTACCTCATTAAAAAAATGATGTCTATTTTAATTTTTTGTGTATGCGTGTCCTGTCCACACACATACATATATGCAGCACTCTCATTTAGACCCTGCAGAGGCCTGGAGATTGTGTTAGATCCCTGGAAATGGAGTTTACGGACGGCTGTGAGCCATCATGTAGGTGCCAGGAACTGAACTGGGGTCCTCTGCAAGAGCTCTTCCCGCCGTACCATTTCTCCAGCCATGTTTTATTTTAGATTTTTTTCCATTTTCATAAGTGTATGTAGCACGTATTGGGTGTAGGCACATGTGGGGGGAATGTGCGCTTACATTGCGTATGTGCACGTGGATTCCCCCCCACATTCTCTCACACACATGCACATACACACACATGTGAACATATGCACACATGTGAACACATACACACACATGTGAACATATACACACATTAGTGTATTTAGAATTGGACTTGCTTGCTCTTTCATCTTTTTCACTGAGGCAGGGACTCTCAATCGAACCCAGAGCTCACTGATAGGGCCAATCTCCCTGGATAGCTTGCTTTGGGAATTCCTTGTCTATACCTTCCCTGGCTGGGATTGGACCACCATACCCACCTGGCACTTATGTGGGTTCTGGGGATCCAGGTTCTCATTCTCATACTTGTAAAGCAAGCATTAACCACAGAGCCATCTCCCCATCTCCTCCGAATATTTGCGTGTGTGTGTGTGTGTGTGTGTGTGTGTGATGTGTGTTCGTGAGTGTGTGTGCATGCATGTGTGTGTATGTGTGTGTGACGTGTGTATATGCGTGTGTGAGAGAGTGTATGTGTGTATGTGTGTGTGAGAGAGTGTATGTCTGTATGTGTGCATGTGTGTGTGCACACGAGTGTGTGCGTGCGTGTGTGTGCATATGCACTCGTGCGCGTGTATATGTTCGGGTGTTCGGCATGTCAAGACCAGAGACAAACATCCAGTCTCTTCCTCGATTGCGCCCCACTTTTAAGGGAGGGTCTCTCTGTTTGAACCCAGAGCTCACACATTAGACTACTGTAGCTAGACGACCTGCTGTTTAGATCAGAATCCTATCCCAGCTTCCAGTGTGATTGGATGACCTGCAGGCCACCACGGTCACCTGCTTTAACCTGAGTGCCAGGATCTGAGTTCTAACCTTCAGCAAGCCTATCTACCAAGCCACCTTCACGCCCTTACAGTTTGCATCTGTCCCTAGCGGGTGCCCCACCCCCACCCCAGTCACCTTTTATCTCTGAAGAGGCCCTCAGCAGCTTCTTTATCCCCACTGACATCCCCTGTGAGCTGTCAGAGCAGGGAGCCCACGTTTCTCCGTGGGGTTCTTAGGGAGGGTTTTGTGAGCTGTCTGAGGCGAGGAGGAGGTCATGCTGTTCTTTTCCTTCTGATAGCACAGTAGTTTCATTTTACAAACAGCTCCGCCTAGCTGGCACTGGTGGCCTGGAGCAGCCTAAGGTGCGGCTGAGGGCATACCCAGTCACGCGTGGAAAACAGTCTTGTTCTTTTATACCGTGCCCTTTAAAGCCATCAGCCCTGGGTGGCTGGTTACTTGTGTGCCCGAGCTGGCTGGAGTCTGTCTCTGGCTTCCCTCCATCTCTGGTTCTTTGTGCCAACTGTCAGGCTGACTGCTGCCCCCTTCATCAGCAGAAGGAGGTGTTAGAACACCGGTGGGGGTGGTTCAGCTCAGAGGGAGCCGTCTGGCACACCCAGTGTGGTCTAAGATCCGTGGTGCTGACTGACATGGGTGTAAGCATTTTAAAGGACATGTATCACAGGGATGTAATCAGGAGACAAGGCTCTCCCGGTTGTCAAGGATCTCCCTTGAATCTGTGAGATTGAGGCCGACCTGGTCTATATAAAAAGTTCCAGGCTATCTAGGACATGCCTAATAGGACCTGTCTATATCAACCCAACAACTAACCAATCAGTCAGTATCAGGGGCTGGGGAGATAGCTCAGTGTTGAAGTGCTTGTGATGCAAGTGTTTGGATTCCAGAATCCCCAGGAAAGCTGAGTGTGACAGCCGCCCTCTGTAATCTCAGGGTCTACAGAGAGAAGGGGGACTGTGACAAGAGACCCTGTCTCAAGCAAGGAAGGAGAAGACACCTGAGGTTGTTCTCTGAGCTCCACACTTGTATAGTGATGTGTGCTTGCCCACCCACATACATACATGCATGTGTACACACACACCACACACACACCACACATACACCAAGATATATATATATACACACACATATATATACATATATATATACACACACACATATATATATATATATATATATATATATATATATATATATATATATATATATATATATTAAAGCTTTTTGCCTTGAGTTTCTCCAGCCACTTCTGCGCCCCCCTCGCTGACGACCAGTTCTCTCGGAGTTGCGTCCTCTTTGATGCTGCTGCCCCTGACTCTGTGATAGGTTGAGAAGTCAGTGTGTGCTAATCCCTCAGTCTTTCAGGGAGCCTCATGGTGATGGTGTTGAAAGTCTGCTCTGTCTGTGTCTTCCCTCACTGCCCCGTGTGTAATTGGTTGAAGCTGCTGGACTGTGGAAAGAGCTCAGATGTGGAAGGGGACCTGCCTGGCAGCCTTTCTGATGTCTGATGGTCACTGTTCCTTCTGCCCTCTGAGGACACCGGCGTCCTTAAGGTCATGGGCACAAACGTCTCCATATTACTGTGCTCCAGGGTCATGTGTGTTTAATGCAAAGACATCAGCAGGGTCTCCGAGCAGTCAGTAGACTCAGTGATGCCCTCTCTGAGGCAACGATGGCTTTGTCCCACCTCTAGTAACTAACTTCCTGGGGACTTAATCTACACCGGGGGTGGTGGTGGGGCAGTGTTGCCTTGGATGGAGTCTCTACTCTGTTCGTTAAGAAACAAACAAGACTAGTATCTTAGTTTGATTTCTGTTGTCTCGATAAAGACCAGGACTAAAAGCAAGTGCGGGAGGGGAGGTTTGATTGGCTTGTGCTTCCATATCAGAAAGTCACTGAAGGAAGTTGGAGAAGGGGCTAAGCAGAAGCCATGGAGGAATGCTGCTCACTGGTTTGCTCCCCATGGCTTATCCTGCTTGTGCGCTCTCTCTCTCTCTCTCTCTCTCTCTCTCTCTCTCTCTCTCTCTCTCTCTCTTCCTTCCTCCCTTCTCTTTTTAAGATTTATTTATTATTTGATGTAAGTACACTGTAGCTGTCTTCAGACACACCAGAAGAGGGCATCAGATCCCATTACAGATGGTCGTGAGCCACCATGTGGTTGCTGGGAATTGAACTCAGGACCTCTGGAAGAGCAGTCAGTGCTCTTAACCGCTGAGTCATCTCTCCAGCCTCTGTGTGTGTGTGTGTGTGTGTGTGTGTGTGTATGTGTGTGTGTGTGTGTGTGTGTGTTTGTGTGTGTGTGTGTGTGTGTGTGTGTGTGTGTGTGTGTGTGTTGTGTGTGTGTGTGTGTGTTGTGTGTGTGTGTGTGTGTGTGTGTGTGTGTGTGTGTGTGTGTGTGTGTGTGTGTGTTGTGTGTGTTGTGTGTGTGTATGTATGTGTGTGTGTGGTGTGTGTGTGTACATGTGTATGTGTGTGTATGTGTGGTGTGTGTGTGTGCATGTGTGTGTGTGGTGTGTGTGTTGTGTGTGTGTATGTGTTGTGTGTGTGTGTATGTGTGTGTTTTTGGGGTGTGTGTGTGTGTGTGTGTGGGTTGTGTGTGTGTGTGTGTTTGTGTGTGTTGAGTGTGTGTTTTTGTGTGTTTGTGTGTGTGTTGTGTGTGTGTTGTGTGTGGTGTGTGTGTGTGTGTTGTGTGTGTATGTTGTGTGTTGTTGTGTGTGTGTGGTGTGTGTGTGTGTGGTGTGTGTGTGTGTATGTATTCTCACACATGCAGTCTTGCTAGGCATCAGTGTTGGGTATCTTCATGTGTTCTGCTCCACCTTATGTAATAGTATTGTATGTGTAACATGCTGTATGCACACTTCAAATACACAGGATGGCTTTACAGTTCCTCAAATGCTCTTCTCTTCTGCTTGTCACTCACTGCAAGTGCTTGGCTATGGGAATCTCCACATGTCTTGTCCTGTCACATGGAGAGAACTTTGGGTCTTTGATTTTGGAATGAGAGGTGCTGAGCCTGGTGCTGGAACTGTGTAGCCTCTTTGGACTGGCTTTTCCCACAGAGATACACCCAGAAGGCTTCTTTCATGCATTTTGAGTTCCTTTGCTGAGTGGCGTTGCCTTATCTGGAGCGATCTGAGTCTGTCCACTCAGCTGTCCATAATTCTGGAATGAATAAGCTGCTGTAAGCCTCCGTGTTCAGGCTTCTGCGTGGCAGAATGCATAAAGTGTGTATGTATGCATGATACATGTGTGTCACATTCCTGTATGAGGGCACATGCGTGTGGTACATGAGTGTCGGTCAGAGGACACCTCCACTGTTGGTCTTGCCTTCCACCTCTGAAGCAGAACATCTCCTTTTTCTGCTGCATTGCACACCCAGGGCTGTCTGGTTCGAGAATTCTGGGAGATTCTGTTTCTTGTTCTCTTAAATGAGTTCTGGGGATCTGAGCTCATGGTGTCAGGCTTGGGCAACAAATGCCTTAACCCATTGATCCATTTCCCAGGCCTAAGCTATGTTTTTTTTTCTTCTTCTTCTTCTTCTTCTTCTTCTTCTTCTTCTTCTTCTTCTTCTTCTTCTTCTTCTTCTTCTTCTTCTTCTTCTTTTTTTAGAACAGTTTCAGTTTTTTTTTCTTTTTAAATCAGAACATCCAGAAAGAACTATTTATAGTTGTATAAAACCCCAACAATGCTCATAAGTTTTTTTTTTTTTTTTTGAAAATAGTACATTAGATAACAGACTTTACAACCTTAAATTTCTAAATTTAGGTCTCAGGAGTTAGGCTTGCTCTCAGTGTTCAGTGACCACTGGCCCCCGGTTGAAGCCTGAGTCCCACCTGCTCCCCGCCTGCTCCCCACCTGCTCCCCACCTGCTCCCCACCTGTTTCTCATCTGCTCTTCCCTCCTTGCACCTGTTTCTTACTGGGATCCTGTACATCCTGTCTGCCCCCCTCCCCTCTTGCTCTCTCTTCCCATACTCCTCTCTGTTTTTATGCCCTTCGGCCATTAGGGCTCTGTGGAGACCCTGGCACTGCCCTCTTGCAACATCAGACTCCAACCTTAACTTCACATCTCCCTTGGGGACTTGGTGCTCCTGTTGGGGACACCCTCTGGGATCTTCCAGCACCCCTGTACTTGTGGAAGCAAGGACACATGATACATGGAGGAGCTCAGTGTCCGACCAGGATCCTGGAAGTACAGTGTGAGGCCGCGTGATAACCTACCCTGAATCCTGCTGGCCTGCTGCCATGTTCCTGCCCTGCTGCCACCTGGCAGACTTCCCTGTGGCAAATGTGTAAGAGGCCAGGGCACAGGATGCTGGTGGATCCTGTAGGCTGTTTTAGGCTGGTGGACTGGGTGAGGAGGGACTGTGTGGCAGACAGAACCTTAGGCCTTAGGCTGCAGTGGGCCTGCTCTACAATGACAGGAAAGGCATGTGGGAAGAAGAGTGCATGCACTTGACCCCCCCAGTTCCTGTCGGCCACTCTCCCCTGCAGTAGTAGAAGCTCAGACCTATGAGTGCCCCTTCACCAGGGTGGGGACCCAGGGTGACTTGACCTTGGCGTCCAAGGGAACGATTCCGTTATTGGTGGGGTCTTGGTTCTCCCAGAGGGTCTCCAGATCACCCGAGACCTGAGGCTGTTTTCTGTCTCTGTTCCTTGTTTGTGTAGAGGAGCCTGTGACATCACAGACTGGCCTCTGTCTGGTCCCTGGCTTGGGGACACACCAAGGGACAATAGAGGATAGATTCCCAGCCAAGTCCTGGTTATGGGACAGGCAGGGTTTACCACGATCGGGGCAATAGGGGCTGAGACCCAAAGCCAGAGCTTTGGTAAGGAGGTCTGTACGTGAGACATGGCTGTCTAGCTCCCCCAGCACCCTACCGAGTCCACAGTGTGCTGGGAGCCGCCCGGAAACACCAGCTCTGATCACTCAGTGCAGCCTGACAGATGAACCCTGGGCTGCCAGGCGGGGAGGCTCCTGGAGCGTCCCAACCCCCAGTCTTCGTGCTGACAGTGTCCAGGAGCAGGCGTTTGGAGATGGGGCTTGGAAACCTGAGCACGGTAATGACGTGTCATTATTTGTGCAGCTGGAGAGGGCTCAGGACTGATAACAGCTCTGTAGTTGTGGTGCGTGTGGCACGCAGCATGTGTGTGCCTCTGGTATACTTGACCTGTGTGCCGCAGAGCTAGGCCTCGACGCTCCCTGCACATGCAGAGAGGTTGGAGATGCCCCACCCTCAGTGTTGACCGTGGACTGCCATTCTCGCCGGCCTGGCCCCTGCGTGGGGCTGGCCACCCAGGCTGCTGAGTGTTGCCTGCCCTGCTCAGCCGTCAATCCTTGGGTTCCTGCCAGCAGTTTTCCCCCAGCTGGGGATAGGGATGACTTATGGGTTCTGAGCAGAAAATCACTGTCAGAGCCAGGACCCCGAAGACAGGACCCAGACAGGGCTCTGCGGGCTGGTGTGCCTCCCATTAGCTCTCCTCACCCACAGGGTAGCGGGGTGTGGCAGCCGACACAGCAGGAAGCTGTGGGGTGAGCTGGGAGTTGGGAAGAGACACTCATGAGAGGGCAAGGGAGCGATCCCCACCGTCCCCTCCTCACAGCCCAGCTCACCCCTTCCCTGGGTCCTGTCTTTGGGGCTCTGGCCCTAACTGGATAGGGAAGAGCCCTGGAATGGACCTGGAGTTCTAAATAGCTTCCCCTCACCTCCATAGCAGCAGAAGCAGGGTGTGCCTGGGCTTTCTGGTGAAGTCACAGAGACTGTGCCTATGGGAGGAGGCTGCGTGCAGGGGACTTACTCCTACAGCCTCAGGAACAAGCTGTGTTCTGTTTCAGAACTGATAGGTACCAGAAGGCCGGAAGGCCCAGATGTCATGTCAGTCAGCACCTGGGGCCTGGGTAGCAGCCCCCCTCCAGTCCTGCTGTTTCTGATTGGAGATGGGCTGTGTGTTGCTATGTATCTCATTTATGATATTATTATTCATACGATGATGGTGACAGCCGGGAGAGGAGGCTGGTGCCCCCCTCCCCCAACCCCCTCAGGGATCCCCACCACCCTGCCTCTGGAGGGCACCAATGGGAACGTGGAATATGTAGGTCCCTGGGGCCACAACTAAGGGCCCCAAATATCCCAGCATTATGATTTTATCGTTGATTTTCCTGTTTTTATCGTTCACTCCTAAAAAAACATTTGCAGTAATAAAAACGCTGTAAATGCCACTCTAAACCGGCTGACAGTGAGCTCCCAGGCTCTCCTAGGTAGAGACGCTCAGGCCAGGCCCTCTGATTTATCGACAGTGCTTCTTTGAAAATTAAAGATACAAGAAAAAGCAAGGTAAACGATGAACTGCGTGGTGGTTTGTGGCTTGAGGAGAATTCCGGGAACAAGGAAAGAAGTCAGAAATCACAGAGACGGGCTCCCATTCATTTAGAAGGAAACGGGAGACTTCCGTCCTCCAGAGTAGGCGATACAAGGTAAACACGGGGTAAGGTGGTGCCCAGTACGGGGTCAAGGGTCTTAGTCCGCTCTCTCTTGCTGGGACGAAGAGCAAGACCAAAAACAGTGAGGTGAGGTAAGTGTTAATTTCCGCTTCCACACGCCTGTCCAAGTCAGGGCAGCAAAAGGTGGTGCTGCTTCTTAGCCAGCTCCATGACTTGCTCAGTTTGCTTTCTTATACCTGGCGATAGCACCGCCCACAGTGACCTTCCCATACCAATCAATCAAGAAGGCACGCCCACAGGCACGCCCACAGGCCAAGCGGACTGAGGCGGATTTCCCAGATGACTCTAGGTTGGATGAAGGTGACCAAAACTATGCAGCAACCCAGTCAGGAGGATCTCGGACTCAAGAGCTGGTGATACAGCTAAACCGTAGAGCTTGTGCGAGGTCCTGCGTGAGGTCGCCATTGTGGGATCGCCAGCAGCACACATGTAGGAGCAAGAGGCAGAGCTTAGCACTTCCGGATTTTGGCTTCTTTGGCTGCCCTAAGACGTTCACATACAAGGAGCCCGTGGACAGTAGGCGTTTATTCCTTCGTAGCTTTGGAAGCTAGAAACCCAAGGCCAAGGTGCTGGCCAGTTTGTACCTTCTGAGGCTGTGAGGGAAATGACCCTTGACTCATCTCCCGGGCCTGGAGGTGGCAGTCTGCCAAGCCAATAGCTATGAAGGAAGATGTATCTGCCTCCAAATCCTTTCTTCTTCTGAGAACCTCTGCCATCCTGGATTGAACACCAGTGACCCCCGATAGCTTGAATTCTGAGCTGGGGGTTAGGATCACAACATATGGAACTCGGAACGAGTCCAATCCACGAGGCCAGGGAGTGTGCTTGTGATGTAACCAAAAGGAAGATATAATTCCAGTGGGTGGGATTTTACACTTTAAATTTCTGTATTTTTAGACCGGACATTGAAGATGCAAACGTAGTTTGCATCATGCTGTTCAAGGGGACATGTTCATACATCTTCCTTTGTTCCTCTTCGCCACCCCCCCTCTTTTCTTCTCTTCCTCATTCTCTTCTTCTTTTGCAGACAGGGTCTTACATACCCCAGGCTAGCCTTAACTCATAATGTAGACCTTAGGTCTTTCTGCCTCCACCTTCCAGCGATCTCTGGGATTGCACGCATGCGCAGACATGCAGGGCTTACGTCACGCTGGGGGTGGAGCCCAGGGCAGATGCTCTACCCACTGAGCCACACCTCAGCCTATCGTAACATTCATTCATTCATTTATATGAGTACACTGTCGCTGTCTAGAGGGCATCGGATCCCATTACAGATGGTTGTGAGCCACCATGTGGTTACTGGGAATTGAACTCAGGACCTCTGGAAGAGCAGGCAGTGCTCCTAACCATTGAGCCATCTCTCCAGCCCCTATCATAACTTTCTTGAATCTATTTTTCCCTAGTGCTAGAGATCAAACTAAAAAATTTACGTTCTAGGCAATGTTTTATCACCCAGACATTGTTAGGAAAAGTTTTATTACATTGTGTGTGTGTGTGTGTGTGTGTGTGTGTGTGTGTGTGTGTGCACATACACAATGGTGGGCATATGGAAATCAGATGTCAACTTTTGGGATCAGTCCTCTCTTTCTGCCCTGTGGGTCCCAGGGACCAAGCTTAGGTCAGCAAATGCCTTCACCTGCTGAGCCTTGGAGTTGCCCCACCCCCACCACTAACCAGGTCTTACACAGCCCAGGCTGTCCTTGAACTCACAGCTCTCCTACCTTGGTCTTCCAGATGCAGAAACTTCAGGCAGGTGTCACGTCACCTAGTGCAACGAAAAAAGGGTTTCAGAGTTGAAAACAGACCAAGGGTTGCCTCTGCCCAGTGTGATGGAAACCAGACACCAGGCGGCAGGTTTAATTTAGATGAAAGAGGCAAAAAGCAAATCCATTTTGAAAATAGGAATTGTCTTACCAGAGTAAATGACCCTGGTTAATATGGAACAGATTTGCCATGGCTTGTCCAGAAGCAGGCAGGGCTCTCCAGAACATTGCGGGAGGGAGGCTGTCTGCACCCCCAGCCATCCTAGGGTGGAGAAGCGGGAGTTGCCTACATAGAGGATGAGGGCCTCCCACGTCCCACTCTTCCTCCCACGTGGTACGGGATGCCTGTGTTATTAAATGGAACGGCAGCAGGATGCCTCTCACAGCCGCCGCCCGGCTTTTGGAATCTCCCTCCGAACTTCCAGCACGTTCTTTTGATTATCCTCAGTGTGGCTAAACAGTGCCACGGAGGATGCTCTTGGTTTTCGGAAGCAGATGAGGGCTGTTGGCAGCCAAGCCTGGCGCTGATGCAGCTCCCTAAGTGATGTGGGGGAGGAGGGGCTCAGAGGAGGCCGTGCATGCCTCTGCAGCCACTGTGGAGGCCACGCAGCCCTGGGCACCCCAGGGGGCAGGCAGGGACTGCTACAACACACCAGACTGAAGAGTATAAAATGTCTCACTGCTCTTTTTTTTTTTCTTTTCATTTTTAATGATACGTTGTAAGAGCACTAGCTCGAGTTCAGTTCCCAGCAACCGCGTGGTGGCTCACGACCTAATGGGATCCGACGCCCTCTTCCCGTGTGTCTGAAAACAGCTACCGTGTACTCATATGCATTAAATAAATAAATAAATAATTTAAAAAAAATTTAATTTCAGGCTGGAGAGATGGCTCAGCGGTTAAGAGCACTGACTGCTCTCTCAGAGGCCCTGAGTTCTAATTCCAGGAACCACACGGTGGCTCACAACCATCTGTAATGGGGTCCGATGCCCTCTTCTGGTGTGTCTGTAGACAACTACATTGTACTTATATATAATAAACAAATAAATCTTTTTTTTAAAAAAATAATTTCAACAGTTTCTTTCTCTCTTTTTAAATATGGCTACTAGACAGTATTGCCTTGTTTACGTGGCTTGTGTAATTTCTGGGCCAGAGAAAGGTCACTCTCCCCTTTCTCTTTTCCCTTTTCTCCTTTTTCTAACTCCCTCCTCCCCTTCCTCTCCCTTCTCCTCTTTCTCCTTCTCCTCTTCCCACCCCCTTGGTTTTTGAAGCAGCTGAGTGCTTGTTGGCAGCCAAGCCTGGTGCTGGCTCCGCTCCCTAAGTGATGTGGGGATGAGTGACTCAAAACCGTGGAGAGACGCCAGAGGCCTGTGGTAGGTTGGGCTTGGGGAGGCTGTACCGCACGGCCCCACAGCTCTGCGAGCGCCCCGTGCCAGCAGCATCCAAAAGCCACTGTAATACTGCTGGTGCGGTCCCGGGCAGGACGCAGACCAATATCCATGCCTCTGACCGTGGTCTCCTCTCCTGCCCCTGCAGGTCCTGACAAGCCCTGCCTGGGCCCAAGTGCGCGGAGGATGGAAACGTGCGTTCGGCCATGTCTCTGGGCCGCCTCCTTCGTCGGGCCTCCTCCAAGGCCTCGGACCTCCTGACCCTCACCACGGGGGGCAGTGGCGGGTCCCTCTCCGTCCTGGATGGAGAGGTCATCTACTCCAAGAACAATGTCTGCGTGCACGCACCCGAGGGGCTGCAGGGCCCTGGGGAGCACCATCCAGGTGAGGCAGGGGCTAGGGATGCCAAGCCAGGCCGGGGAGGCTCAAGGCCTGAGGGACCGGGTGGTTCTTCCTTTTTGTTTGCCCTTCCCTGGACTCCAGCTTTTGAGCATCGATCGGCAGGGAGACCCAAAAGGGAAACCTAGATCTCTGTGTTGGACGTTTGTGTCACCTGTGACCATTCTTGGTCCACTTGTGGTCTCTCTCTGGGAATGGAGCTTCCCTCGGCTGCCAGCGTTCTGGAGGCTCAGCCTCGCACATTCCCTTCAGCTGGCTGAAGGATTTCCTTAGACTTTCAGAGGCTCAACTTAGGGAGCTCTGGGATCGGTGGCTTTGATACAGAAAGGAGTCTCAGAAGTAGCTTGTTTGGGAGGCCCAGTAAAGACATTTAAAAAGGGCTTAAGCACAGGGAGGATGAGACCTCAGCAAAGAGGCTCGCTCGCTCGCTCGGGAGTGTGCATGTGGGTTTCTCCATGGTGAGGTCCCAGCTGACTCAGCAGGCTGGAGTTCGGAGTCGCCTGTGCAGGGTTCTAGGCTGTGAGTTCTGAGCTTGGAGCGTCTGCTCACGCACGGATCTAAAACGTCAGCTGTAAGCGCAGCGGCTCCCGCGCCCTACTTGTGGTGCTGGGAACGAGGGTCAAGGATGGATCTTAGGTCCTCATCTGCGTCCCAAGACCATGTGACCGCAGGGTGTGGGAACAGCCTCCCCCTCACGTTATGAACAGCTGGCCGAGTCTCCCAACCTCTGCCAGACACAGAAGTGAGCCAAGGGGATTTTGGCTGGAGTTCAAGTCCCCAGGGATATATGTGGTTAATGTTGCTGGCTCTTGCTTAAAGGGTTTTGAATCACAAAATCGGGGAAGCCTGGGGATGGTGTGCCATAGCCCAGGAATCGGGGTACCCCTCAACAGCCTGGGGCTGTGTTGGGAGATGCCAACCGCATCCCCCCTCACCAGAGCTTGATGCTGACAGCCTTAAAAGAGGTTCCTTCCTCAAACCCTATGTTTAAAACGACAAGCCAAGAAAGCCCTTGCTGACTGGAGGAGGCCCAAGTGCTATCCATCTGTCCGTCTTGGATCTGGTTCTTGACATGATTGGGTCTCCCATCTGCCTCTCTCCCCCTGGTGCTGTGCATGTAGCTGGGATGCCACCTGCCCAGCCAGCCCCTGACCACCTGCCCCACAACTCCCCACAGGGTACCTGTGTCTGTACATGGAGAAAGATGAGCTGCTGGGGGCTACCCTCATCCTGGCATGGGTCCCCAACTCTCGAATCCAGAGGCAGGATGAGGAGGCCCTACGCTATATCACCCCCGAGGGCTCCCCTGTGCGCAAGGCACCGCGTCCTCGAAGGCGTCGCACCACAAGCCTGGGGGCCCCCTACCAACCCTCTCCCACAGAGCCAAGGCCTCCCCTGATTCCCAAAGACGAGGACATCCTGGTGGTGGTCCAGAACACGCAGGATTCTGTGCACATCAGCCCTACAGACGAAGATGGGGTAAAGCTGGCCCAGGGCCCAGAGGTGGATGGACCCCTGCCCACCTCACAGCCTGTGCATAGTGACTCTGGGATCCTGTCTACAGTCAGCTCCCAGGATGGGACGGAGAATGGCCGGGAGCTACGGCCCGAGGCTGTGGAGGAAGAGGGCTCCTTGGAGTTGTCAGCTGATGGCGTGAGCCGGGATAGCTCCTTTGACTCGGACTCTGACGCCTTCTCCTCGCCCTTCTGCCTCTCCCCCATCAGTGCGGCCCTGGCGGAGGGGAACAGCTCTGCATTCCTGGAGAGTGAGGGCAGGTGAGTTCATGATGCTGACCCCCAAGACCCGAGCTGGGTTTTGGGGAGTGGTTCTAATATCACCTGCTTAGTCCATAAGGAGCAGTCTTAGGGCCACCACATGGTGACTGAGAAAGACACCCGATTGGTCCCTGCATTCATCTCCTCCAATTCCTCTCCTTCTCCATCCATTCCTCTTCCACAGTCTCGATACCCAGGACTACTGCCTGGTGGGGTGACCTCTGACCAGGGTCCCACTCGCAGGATCTTTCGACTTTTCTGTTCCTATTTGAGAAGCATGTCAGCCCCCCAGGCAAACTCCTGCCTGTGACCCTGGGTGGCACTGTGAGTTCATGCGGTGTTGCATGATCCACTTCTGGGCTCTGCTGACGACCTGACACATGGCCTGGTCTACTGGAATTCCTCCCTGTTGCCAGGTGCAGAGATAGAAACACAGCCCTGGGTGTTGGACAGTGGAATATGTGCAGCGTTTGCTCTGCTGAGTCAATGTGCTTGTGCCCCGTGGGGAGCACGTGCCTGGACTAATTAGCCAATGAGTGGGCTAGATGGCATATGCTGTAGTTTCAGGAGTTGGGAGGCAGGATGGCTTGCCTTGCAGAGGGTCCTCTGGCTTGGGGGCCCAGGTGCTATGTTTGACCAATGTCACCCAGTGTCCTCAGGGTTCTTAGGTCATGTTGTGTAACGAAACTTTCTCTGGGGAGATACAACACATGCATCTGCTCACCTCAGATAGGGAGCCCACAAGTCACAAAAGTGTGGACACCATCAGAGTCCAACTTGGTGAGCCGTGAGTTTTATTGAGTTTACTTACAGGAGTAGAAATGACTCAAAAACAGCTGCATCACCAATGCCCACCCAAGCATGAGTGACAGCTCGCAAAGCTGGGAACCTGGAGCTCCTTTCTAGGTGCCTCAATAGGTCTACACCTCCTCCAGGCAGCTCTACTGGTTTCTGTTGCTTGCAGCTGGTCTGGTCTCTCGAGGGGTCTTTGCAGCATTTATCAGTCTCAGAGGGACTCAGTTTTTATTGTTTACTCTGGCAGGGAGGAGCCTGGTGAATCTAGTTGGTTTCAGGGACTTCCTGAAGCCTTTTGAGTTGTTTACCTCCCTGCTTAAGGAGCTTCCCTGGGAGATGGAATGTTTCAATCTATAACTGTAAAACTCAGGTCCTCAGAGGTTGGTGCATGTATGTGTAACTGGGCATGTGTAACTGGGCAAACCGTAGACACCCAAGGATGAGCTCATGTGACTCCAATGTCTTCTGTATCCCAGACTTCGTGGTACTCAGCTTGTTAGATTTCAGTAGAATGACAATAATAAAGACGGTGGTGAGAGCGGGTGCTAGCCAGACAGTATGTGATTAATTTTTGAGCTCACAGGGAGTGGATATTGTGGTGAACATAGGTGCTGTAGCACACGGGCACCGAGGTCAATTAGATCTGGATTATGTGTGTTCATGCTATGAGCTAGATACTGGTGTTGCCCTTCCCCCACATTCAGGGAAGGGAGTGAGGGAGGCTCAGGGGTCCTGTGGCTTGCTGGAGGTTACTATCATGCCAGTGCTGTAGTGAGCCAGTCAGCAGAGGGCTCAGCAGAGGCAGCACCTTGCTGGCTACAGCAGTTAGGAATTCAAGATGGAGTCTGTCCTGATAATACCTCGTTGATAAGACACGGTCCTCTAAAGCCCCAGGGGGTGATAATATTGGTCTTGGTGTTTGAGAATGCAGACAGAATGATGCAGTCAACCATAATGGGCATTCGAGGCCTGGTTCATTGAACCGGATTTGACTAAGAAACCTTCAGTAACCCTTGGCTGGGCAGACTTGGGAGCTCCCCCTGGTGGTGCTACAGCAGCAGTGCAGGGTGCTTTCCAGTGTTGCTACACCCAGTGCCAGGCTGAGATAGAGGTGGCCTTGCTTGGCTTTCTCTGTAGCTTAGAGTCTGCAGCTGAGGGTGGGCAGACCTGAGCCTGCTCCCTGCCGGGTGTCCCATCAAGGTAGGAGCTGGGATCTAAGAATCGGGGCACAGGGTGTTGCTTAGTCCTGGCTCCCTGCTTAACATGGGCCTGGGGCAAGCTTATTTTCCAGGATCCCCTGCCCTCCCCACTGTAAAATGCAGACCATAATATGCACTTTATGCCTGAACTGGAGCCCTCGGGTGCAATGACTCTTGGTCTCTGGGTTTTGCGTCCCTAAGCTCCCTCCCTATTCCCTGCTCCTGATGGCTGTGAGCCTCAGCTCTGGGGGGCCCCGTGCATCTGGGTTTTGAGGAGCCATCTCCAGTTCCCCACAGGCAGAAGGGGGCACCTCTCACCTTCCTCTGCTCTTTCCCCTCTCTCTGGTTCCTGGATCACACCCTCAGGCCGCATGCCTGGTGTGCAGCCAGTGGCAGTAACTTCGGACCCCAAAGGAAGTGTCAGACCCTGGCCTTACTCTTGGCTGTGAGGTCTTGCACATCCGCAATGCAGCTGTCTTAGGGGGATGAGGTGTAACTCGGAATCCCTCCTCAGGGCTGGTGGATGAGGGCAAGGCTGGGGTATGAGATCGGGGAACCTGGCAGCAGGGCTGTCCCTCTGCAGGAGATGGCTCCTGGGAGTGTACAGCTTCTCCCCTCCCCTCCCTAGGATGCACCCTGTGACTTAGCCTAGTGTCTGCTTAGCTGCCACATGGGGCCCCTGTAAGTCGACCACACTTGCCCTTCCTCCGGATCAGTGTATCTTGCCTGATGGCGTTGGAAAAGGGTTGTTGTAACAAAATGCCTGAGACTGAGTATTTACAAAGAGAGAAAGGAGGACTGATCCTCTGTGATGGCACAGCAGCCATCCCAGGTTTTCACGGCCAAGGCTGAGTTCAATCTCTAGGACCTAAACGGTAGAAAGAGAAACCTCTCTCAAAAGTCGTTCTCTGACCTCCCCACAGATACAGCCCCTCTCTCCTCTCCTTCTTCCTTTCCCCTTCCCCTCCCCCTCTTCCCCAATACATTTAAAACAGGCTGGAAAGGTGGATCAGTGGTTAGAGCAGTTGTTACTCTTGTAGAGGGCCAGCTTCAGTCCCCAGCACCCACACGGTGGCTCACGACCATCCTTAACTCCAGTTCCAGGCAATTCGGTGACCTTAAACCTCTGCAAGTGCTACACACGCATGCAGGCAGGCAAAACACAAAACAAAACAACTGTGAACAAAAGGCTACGTGATACGTAAGCTACTGTTTAGAGGTTGAAACCCTAGCCTGGTGGAGGATCATCTCTGGCCTCTAGTGAGGCGGCCCTGCTGGCTATATCGGGGGACACTAAAGTTGTCCTTAAAGACAGGAGATCAGATCACAGGATGGGGCTGGCTAGCTTCGTCCTGTCATTAATTTATTGATTTGCTTGCTTTATATCCTGACCGTAGCCCCTCCCTCCCTCCCTCCCTCCCTCCCTCCCTCCTTCCTCCTCTCAGTCCCACCCTTCCAACTCACTCTCCCCTTCTCCTCAGAGGCTTGAATTCTGATCCTCTTGCCTTGCGAATGCTGGGACTATGACTGTGTGAAAACCACACTGGGTTTGTTCTGTTCTAGGGATCCAATCCAGGCCTTGCACACTGGACAAGTGCTCTCCCGTCTGAGCTGAGTCCCCAGCCCCAAGCCTGCTTTTGCAGCACTGAGGAGTGAGCCCAGGGTCCCTTACCACTGAGATACATTCTCCGACCTTCTCTGCGTTTTCAGACAGTGGTCCGGCCTGAGTTTGAACTCACGTGGTAGCTCAGGCAGGCCTTTAACTTTCTGTCCTCCTGCCTCAGCTTCTGAGTAGCTGGGATGACAGGCCTGGGCCTCCAGGTCTAATTCATCAGTATGTTTTGAACTCCCCAAGGAGTTTCTCTTTGGAGTGGCCTTGAGGACCATGGCTGTGGAGAGGCCCAAGGGAGAGTGGGTCCTGCGTGCTGGGCAGAGAGTGTCGGGGCTGAGGACCGGAGCACTGATACTGGGCAGGGGCTTAGCTCCGAAGACCTGAATGCATCTACCTGGCCTGCTCCTTCAATTCAGAGAATTGAGTCCCAGGGAGGCCAGGCCAGGGCAGGACAGATAATCTGGCTCGTGGTTGCCCTCTAGTGGCCGAACTGAAGAACAGCATGTGCAGGCATAGTAGCGGCTGATGATGGACAGACAGACGTGGCAATGTCAAGTCCCTCTCCATTTCGTTATTTGGCAGGATGTTCACAGAAGGCCCGAGGAGTTAAAAGCATGTCAGGGTCCCCTGGGCTGTCTGTCTTTGTCCACTGCCTCCGGGATATAGCCCGGCAGGGCCTGCTTCTCAGTAAACCCAGCCACGTACCAAGTTCCGAGCTCTCTCTCTTGATTCCCCTCCCGTGTCACAGCGATAGCTTGCAACCCATGGTCTGTTGATTCAAGGCCTTGCTGGGAGTGGATGCCTGGGACTTGGCTCACAGGGATTGGGTTCTGGTGGTCTTGGTCTCCCTCTATCCCCCTGTTCCTTCTTTTTTTTTTTTTTTTTTTTTGGTTTTTTTTTTTTTTTGAGCTGGGGACCGAACCCAGGGCCTTGCACTTCCTAGGTAAGCACTCTACCACTGAGCTAAATCCCCAGCCCCTCCCCCTGTTCCTTCTAACGTGTCAGGAAACACAGTTCTGCTCTGGTAGTGTCAAAGATGACACCATAGTCAGGGCCATCTGGTCACCTCTTCACCTCCAAGAGAAGTGTGTCCCTTATGAAGAACCACCTTGGGTGTGAGCGTGTGTCTAGCTCGTGTGAGCATGTGGATTGTTTGTGTGAGCGTGTGTCTAGCTCATTGTGAGCTGGCCTTGAACTGGAGATAGAAATTAACATCATGCATTCTTCTTGTCCTGTCCTGCTTCAAATGCCCTGTATGGAAAGGAAGAGACCGCTCAAGTTTCAGAAAGAGGAAAGTGCACACAGATGTCTGTGGGAGCAAGGAAAGGGCCCACAGACATACCCACCAGAGGGAAGGGATGCTAGCCAACCCCACTAGTGAGTGCTCCTGAGTGTCTGCCTCCCCTCAGCCTGTGACCCAAGCCCACCTCTCCTAGCCCTGCAGCACAAGGCAAAAGAATCCTGTTCTGCTGAGAGCAAATTTCCAGAGACTCAAAACCAGGGTGGGGCTGGAGAGATGGATCAGTCAGTCACAAGCATGGGGGTCTGAGCTCAGCCCCAACATCACATAAGCCCCTGATCCCAGCACTCATGAGGCAGAGAGAGGAGGATCCCAGGGGGCCCATGGGCCAGCCAAAGAGACCCTGTCTAAAACGAACAAAAAGGTGGACTGGGGCGGGAGCAGAGGCTCAGTGGGTTAAAACACTCGCTGGGTGCTTTTCAGAGGACTGGGGAGGCTCGGCACCCACATGGCGACTCACACCATCTGCAGCTCCAGTTTCAGGGATCCAGTGAGCTCTTCTGGCCTCCAGAGGTGCACAGACAGACACGCAGACAGAACAGCCATACGCACACATACACGCATGCACACCAGGAGGCACACGGGGTGACTGATGCCGTGTCTGAGCTTTGGGAAGAGCTGAGACCTAATGTGGCTGTTCGGCGAGGCTGCAGGACTCTGGCTATGGAAGAGAAGAGTCCGGATCTGAGCTGTCCAATGTTGTAGTCCCTCATGCCACAACCCTTGTGAACCCCTGAGGTAGGGCACGTGCAACCAAGGAATCTTTTTAGGGTTTATTTCTTTATTTCAGAAGAGGGCACCAGATCCTATCACAGATGGTCGTGAGCTACCATGCGGCTGCTGGGAACTGAACTCAGGACCTTGGGGAAAGCACTCAGTGCTCTTAACCACTGAACCGTCTCTCCTCAAGAATTCTTATCTTTTATGTTTAGGATCAGGGTCTCATGTAGCCTAGGCTAGCCTTGAACTCATTAATCAGGGGTGACCTCGAATGTCCAGCTGCAGCCTCCTGGTGTTCCAGGTGTATGGTGCTGCTATTCCTAATGTATTTGGTGTTGGGGATGGACTCTGCATGCCAGACACACCCTGCACCATCTGCGCCCCAGCCCTAGCTGCAGCTAAGCACTTTCATTGTGTGTTTTGAGTATTACTGGTTTAAATGGTATCTGTGGCCAGTGTTGGCTAGCTGGGTCAGGATAAAGACATGAGAGTGCTTAAAACACAGGCCAGTTATGAGGCAGATTTTAGCTTTACACATCTTATTTTGTGGTTATATTAATCTTAGAAAGAAAGCCCTAAGGTGGACGGGATGGCACACACACTTGGAGACAGAAGCACACCGACCTCTGTGAGTTCAGAGGCCAGCCTGGTCTACACAGGGTTCCAGGACAGCCAGGGCTACATAGGGAGACCTGTCTCAGAACAGATAACCCAGAGATGGGCGTGGCTTGGCATTTAAAGGCGCAGACTGCCTTTGTAGATGGACAAGGTTCAGTTTCCATCACCCACATAGTGGCTCATATCAGCCTGTAACTCAGACTCCAGGGGATCTGACCTCCCAAAGCACCAGACATGCTCGTGATGCACACACACACACACACATGCACGCACGCACGCACGCACGCACGCACGCATGCACAAAGACAAAACACATAAAAAAGCAAATTAAATCTAAAAAAAATTTTTTTTTCATGACAAAAAAACTAGCCCAGGCTTCTAACAGTGAGGGCAGACACGGATGGCTTTAATTCCTAGGATCTCATCTGAGCCTTCTCCCTGGAGACAGCGAGGGCCAAGCTCTCTCTCGACGCGTCCTTTCTGTCATTCCTGGTATATATTCCCAGGGTGCCTGACCCCGTGAAGGATTGGTGTTTAGGTGAGGGACAGATGTGGTGGCTTTGAGTCCCCAGCAGGGTTGTGGCTTCCTCCGCAGGTTCTGTGTTCCTGCAGGGCCTGCTTGGGGCCCAGAGGAGCCTGGCGCAGCCTCAGAAGTAAACAAGCACCTTGGGCAGGGATCCTGGACAAGGTCCGCTGGCCACCCCCAACCCTTCCGACCCCCCATGCCCCCACCCAGGTACTTCTGGGAATTTCTGCCCCAAGCAACCTTCCTGTTTCCTGGCCTTGTTGCTGGAGCTGGGATACTCCTTCCCTCCTGCTGAAGCCCCAGCCACCGTAGGTGGAGGCAACTTTGTCCTTGAATGGGCCATATAGGAGGGTTTATTTACCTATGTATGTATGTGTGTATGTGTGTATGTATGTATGTATGTATGTATGTATGTATATGTGTGTGTATGTATGTACATACGTGGATTTCAGAAATTGCTTCCTGTCAGGCAGTTCATTGTGCCCACACACCTGTGTGGGGTGCACATGTGTGTGTGTGTGTGTGTGTGTGTGTGTGTGTGTTCATTTGGAAGGGAGGGCACACCCGTGTGGCCTTCACATGTATGGGTGTGCATGTGGAAGGGAGGGTTAACATAGGATGTCTTCTTTAATTGCTTGCTGGCCACCTCAGGTTTTCCAGACAGGGCCTCTCATTCAGCCCGGCTAGCTAACAAGACAGGATCTTCCTGTCTTAGCCTTCTCAGAGCCGAGATTAAGGTTCCCAGCTTTTCAAATGGTGCCAAGCTTCAAACTCAGGTCCTCGGCCCCTCGTGCCTCACTGTTCTGTTTCTTCTCGTCTCATTTGTCCAGGCTGGGTTTGAACTCCAGGCATAGAGGGTGTGACGTCGAAATTCTGATGCTTCCATGTCTAAGTGTCGTGAGCTGGGGTTATAGGGGTTCATCAGCACAGTTGGCTTGTCTATAGGATCTTGATTTATTCTCTCCTCTCTCCTCTCTCCCTCCCCTCCCTCTCTCTGCACCAGTGTGTGTGTGTGTGTGTGTGTGTGTGTGTGTGTGTGTGTGTGTGTGTGTGTGTGTTTGCTATGGGCAGGAAGGTACCCTTGGAGGCCAGAAGAGGGCATACGAGTTACAGATGGCAGTGAACCACCAGATGTGGGTACAAGAAACTAAAGTCAGATCCTTTGGAAGAGCAGTAAGTGCTTCTAACGGTTGAGCCACCTCTCTAGCCCCTGTCAGTGGGGTCTTGAAAGCCCCATGGGTCTCCATGTGCTGCTTCAGAGGGCTGAGGATCGGTCCCCAGGGTCCCCAGGGTGTCTGCCCTAGCATCACATAACCCGGTGGAACTCTTCCTTTTACTAATGTTTATCCGATGTAAATTCTAATGAGGTGGCTTCATTTCTAATGAGGTGGCTGAGGAGCGGGGGACAGGTTTCCTGGAAGCCACATGCAGAGCCTGGAACAGCTACTGCGGTGGATGCCACGCAGGTGTCAACGCCTGACTCTGTCGGCACTCGGGAGGGGGTCAGCCTTCCTTGATGGGTGAACATGGTGGAGTAAATGGTCTAAGTGATTTTGCCTTTGGGAGGAAGCAGGTCCGTAACAAGGCATCAGCTCAATGGCTGAATTATTAATGGCGTTATCACGCATGGTTGGCGTGGCGGCCTCTCACAGAGGGGAATCCGAGGATCTATGAAGGTTCTAGAATCAGTAAACTTGCTGGAATCATGAGCTTAGAAGTGAGGGTGCCTTGGTGCTGCCACAAAGGTTCCTGGCACCCACCCATCGCCCCAGCCCTGCTCCAGGTGGCAGGCGTATGCCAGGTCCCTGGGTTGCTCCCTGAACGACCAAATGATCTCTTTCTGTACGACTGTCATGCACAGGGAGGCATGCCCAAGGAGGAGTGGGTACCCTCCCAGGGTGAGCAAGCCAGGAGGAACACTCAGGAACAGCCTCTCCTTCCCTCCCCAGAGCTGCCCAGTGCTCTGAGAAGAGGAGAAACCAGAGGGGAGAGAAGGGCAGAAGGGTCCAGAGGCAGGAAGGGACAGGTGAGCAGGTAAGGTAGGGAACGGGGCAGGCCCTGGTGGCCTTTGGGTGGCTCAGTCACACTGAGGACCGGGAAGTCTGGGATAGGGGTCAGGTGCTAGAGGCTGGTCTATGGGTGCTACCCCCTGCTGGTGTCAGGGAGGCGAGTCCTGTAGAGATCAAGGGAAGGTAGCAGCCAGGAATCCCGAGGGTGCCCAGGAGGGGTGGATCGTCCTGAGCCCTGCTGTGGGCTGCCGCAGGTGTTTGTTTAAGCCGCCTACCACCCCTGCCTTTCAGGAAACACTGGGGAGACCCGAACATCCCTCCATCCAGGCGCAGGAGGCTGCTGCTTCCGGGAGCCGTTGTTTGGGCTTGTTTGCGCTTCTGCAGCCTGGAGCTGCGATTTATTTCTTTAAAACATCCCCTCGCTCGACACCCTGCAATCTGTTCCGCGCTGCGGAAGACTCGTCTCGCCTTATGTTTCTGTAGCACTTGGCAGGCTCCTTGCGGAGGCTGGCCTTCCCCAGCCCACCCCCAGTCGAGGTGGCTGTCCCCACCTGCACCTCCATCGTGAAGGGTAGCCCTTCAGGGGTTTCCCGGGAGCTTCCGGGAGGGTAACCCTTCAGGGGTTTCCCGGGAGCTTCAGGGAGGGACCACAGCAGCAAGTCTGAGACCATGGGACCTGGCTCACGTACCCCCCAGAGATGACTAGAAACAGTCATGGGTGGATGTCTCACTGTCAGGCCCTGAAGTCGAGGGTGCCCAGGCAGCAAACCGGGCCCTCAGTTGCTGGCTGCCCTTCAGCTTCCTGCTCATTAGCAGGCGTTGGCTGCCACCCACTTCAGGAACTCCGAGGCACTGCCAAAGAATTTGGACTGGGTCTCGACAGCGCCCGGCTCTTCCATGTGCTACTCGATGTACACATGTGTTTGGCTCATGCATGACAATGGGAGGAGCTGTGGGCTGGGGCCCAGGGACCCGGCTCGGTCTGCAGCCTGGTACATATCATAGCCAGATACCTAGGTGTGAAGTGTGCTAGATCTGCCATCCCCAGTGTGACCTCAGCAAGGTTTTCACTTCCTAGCCTCGGTCTTCCCACCTGTGAAATGGGGCCTTGGTGAGGGTGTGCGGTGCATGCAGAGCCCTGGCAGTGAGCCCCACACAGTGGGCGCCACTCACTGTTGCCATGGTGACCAGACTGACAGGTGGCACCTTTAGATGCTCAACATTCTTCAGCTCTCTGCTCAGTTTGGTATGGGCGTCCCAGGGTCAGCATGACAAAGAGCTGTAGCCAACCACTGAAGAGGAGAGAAATACATCCTTTCACACTCGAGGCTCTAGTTCCTGCAATCTTCAGCCTCTGACTTCGCTGTAGCCACATGACCTTGCCCTGCCTGTGTGCACACTCCCCTCTTGATGAGCATGCTAGATTAGGGTCCCCCAACTCCAGCACATCCTGACCTGAACCTGACAACACCTACTGGACACTGGCATCTGGGGAGGTTCTGCAGGACAGGGATTTGAACCTGTTTCCACCTTTCCCAAGTTCTGTGGACATCAATGTCAATGGCTAGGACACTGTTCGTTTCCAGTTTTAGAGAGGGTCACTCAACAGGTTAATGGGTTACTGTCCATGACACTAACTCAGAACTTAAAAACTAGAAGGGGCTATGGAAGTCGGACAGCGGTGGTGCACACCTTTAATCCCAGCACTTGGCAGGCAGAGGCAGGCGGATCTGTGTGAGTTTGAGGCTAGCCTGGTCTATAGATTGAGTTCGAGTTCTATGACAGCCAGGGCTACACAGAGAAACCCTGTCTCAAACAAACAAACAAACAAACAAACTAACAAACAAACAAACAAAAACAGGGGACTGGGAGATGGATTACAAGAGAGTACTGGCTGACCTCTGACCTCCCATATGCATGCTATGGTAGGGGTTTGTGTGGGTGCATGTGTGTGTGTGAGTGTGTAAGTGCATGTATGTGTGTGAGTGCATGTGTGTGATACACGCTATGGAGCATGTATGTGTGTGCATGTATGAAAATGTCCGTGTGCATGTGTGTGTGAATGAATATGTATGTGTGCATGTGGGTGTATGAGTGTGTAAGTGCATGTATGTGTGTGAGTGCATGTGTGCGATACATGCTATGGAGTGTGTATGTGTGTGTGTGTGAGAGTGTGCATGTGTGTGTGGGAATGTGTGTGCATGGGTGCATGTATGTGAGTGCATGTGTGTGTGTGCATCATGCACGTGTGTGTGAGTGTGTGTGTGATGCATGTGTGTGTATATGTGTGTGTGTGTGTGTTTAAAAAAATTAAACTGGGCCTTCATGGAGTCCCTTGATCACCTGTCTTTTGCACAATCCCCATTTGGCCTCAGAAGCAGGTCAAGTGGGTCTTGTTCTAAGTGACAGGTGAGCGGGGCCTGAGGAAAGACATTAATTTGCCTTAAAAATGACAAATTGGAGCCGAACCCGTGGCTTAGTGGTTAATCTCAGCACCCACAACCATCTGAAACTCCAGGTCTGGGAGATCCGATGTTCTCTCCTGGCCTCTGTGGACACCAGGCACACTCAAGTGACACAGACATACATTCAGGCAAAAATGAAACTCATGAACACAAAAGACAAATAGATCTTTTTAAAAGCTGCCAAAAGTGTTAGGGTGGTGGTTCACACCTGTAATCCTAGCAGGGAGGCGGAGGCAAGAGACCTGCCACAAGTGGGAGGCCAGTGTGGACTACATAGCAGGTCCTTGTTTCAGAGAAAGAAAAAGGACGTGAGTCTGTTTCAGGAACTCGGGGAGAATTTTTGATGCTGCTGGGCCAAGGTGGTCATTGTTTTCGTGTGGCTATATTTTCCTCCTGGCCTCTCTGGATTCTGACTGAAACTACACTCTCTCTCAGGGACTGGAGGATGGGACAGAAAGCTGGCATTTTGTGCTTTGTGGATCAGATGGGCACTGCTGCTGTGCCTGAATGCCACCTTGTGTGCCAAAAGCCTCCACCCAAAATATGCAAATGTCCCCCCACCCCCGGTGAGCCTCACCACAGACACAGGGATGTGAGCTTTGAATGGCATTTGTAAAGCGTGAAAAAAATATATAAATATATATATTTCTTTCAACATTTAAGATATTCAGACTTAAAGCAGGTGTGGCACATGGCTTTAATCCTAGTACTCAAAAGGCAGAAGCAGGTAGCTCTCGGTGAGTTCAAGGCTAACCTGGTCTAGTTCCGGGACAGCCGCGACGGCAGTGAGAACCCTCTCAAAACAAACAAATAAACAAAATGAAACCGAAAAAAATATATGGACCGGAGACGTATTATGGAACCCGGGGGTAGTCTCCAGCACTTTATAAACCAGCTGGGGTAGACATGCCTATCGTCCCAGCGTTCAGAGCAGGAAGGTCAGAAGTTCAAGGTCATCCTTGGATACATGGTTAGAGGCCAGCCTGGGAGACAGGAGACCTTGTCCTAAACAAGTAAGCAAGAAAGCCGAAAGTATGTGTAGGAGTGGAGAGAAGGAAGTCTGTTGATGGAATATTTGAGAATCAGGCATGGCGGCACTCAACCTGCACTTCCAGAACTCCAGAGGCCAAAGGTTGTAGAGGCCAGATGGGCTGCATGATGAGCCTTGTCTCAGACAAAAGAAACATCAGGCCCAGAGAGATGGCTCGGCATGTCAAGGCTCCCGGTGTCATACCTGATGGCCCACATTGGGTCCCAGGCCCTTCATATGGAAGGAGAGAACTGAGTGCTGCAAGTCTGACTTTCGCATGTGCGTGCGAGCACACAAATAAGTGAATGAATGAAATAAAAGAACAAAGACTGATTGCCTGGCTCCTGGGCTGAGTAGACAGAGAGCAGCCTGGAGACAGACAGCGGCCTGGACTTTGCCTGGCCCTGGTCTAGGCCAAGCACTACCCAGTAGAAACACAGTGGATAACCTTTGCCCCATCCCTCAGGGTGGCATCCTGGATATGCCCTCACTTGGCCTCTATTCAGTAAAGGAGACTGAGGAGGCCTGTGGGTGTCCTATCTACAGGCACAGTCTCTGTAAATCCTCTCTCTCTCTCTCTCTCTCTCTCTCTCTCACACACACACACACACACACACACACACACACACACACACAGAGAGAGAGAGAGAGAGAGAGAGAGAGAGAGAGAGACATGTGAGTGCAGTGCCCACAGGGGCCAGAGGCTTCAGATACCCCGTAGGTGGAGTTATAGATGGCTGGAGACTGCCAGGAAAGCATACTAGGAACAGAACCCAGGAACCTTTGGAAGAGCAGCATGTTCTTCTCAGCCAAGTCACTGCTCCGGCTCCTGTGTGATGCATCTGAACATACCCTGTTGCTGTCTTTTGTCTTTTAGCCTCTTCCCTCTGACTCCCTTTGTCCTCTGCCTCTTCCCTCTGACTCCCTTTGTCCTCCCAAATAGTTCCCCATCCTACTTCCACGGCTGCTTGTGACCCACTGAGTTTAACTAGAGCTGCTCGCATGAGCATGGCTGGGAGGTTCCTTACTGGATCTGACTCTATGGCTACACCACTCAAGATCTCCCCCCTTTCATCCCCAACAACCATTTACTACCCAGAGCTCCTGGGAAGGGGGATGTTGGGTCCTCACAAGCCCCCTGCCCTTGTTCCTGATGGGATGTTGACTGGCCTTGTGCGGGTCTCACGTCGGGGAAACACCACCATTGTGGATTACAAGATGGCCTTTCTCTACTCTCCTCCCCAGCTCCTTCCTCCTCCCTAACCTCTCTGAGGCTTGGAGGAAGTGATACAGGGGTCCTATTCAGGGCCCAGCATTCAAGATGCAGTTTTCTGCATCCCCACCAAGGCTGGTTTTGAACTCGGGGACTCCAGCAATCCCATTCCCTGAGCCTCTTGAGTAGCCATTGGAACTACCTGGCTTCGCGTGTTTGAAACCATCTGGACATGTGTGCGGCTGTGCCCTAGGATGCCCACAGTCTCTTTCCACTGATGGCCGGGGGGTTTGCTTCTATCATCTGCCATCTCCATCCCCTTGGTCAGAGTGTCCCTCCGCACCAGAGTGCTGATGTTTGCTTCTCTCTCTCTCGAATTTCAATAGTTTTTGAAATTTATTTTAGAGACTAGGCTTTTGTTGAACATGTGTGTCTTATCAGTGTTCCCTTCTGCGGCTCACACCGCTGATGCCAAGTCTCGGAACCCCTGGTCTGGCTGGGGACTGGAAGCCGTTCAGGCGTTTCCCTGCTCTGTGGCTTTGTGGCTGTGGCCCATGTGAGTTAACTTGGGTGTAAGGTGTGAGGTTTGTGTTCGGGCTGTGCGTGGGCCCCAGCAGCACGTGTTGGAAAGACGTCTTTGCTTGCAGAGTCCTGTCTCTCTGATGTCATGGGGGGATGCTTGTGTGGGTCATTGTCTTTATTTATTTATTTTTTTAAGATTTATTCATTTATTATATATAAGTACACTGTAGCTGTCTTCAGATACACTAGAAGAGGGCATCGGATCTCTTTACAGATGGTTGTGAGCCACCATGTGGTTGCTGGGAATTGAACTCATGACCTCTGGAAGAGCAGTCGGGTGCTCTTAACTGCTGAGCCATCTCTCCAGCCCCATTGTCTTTATTTTTAAAGATCACAATCATTCCTCCCTTCCCTCTTATCTCTCCAAACCTTCCCATGCTGTCCCATTCAAATTTATAACCTTTCCTTTAATTGTTGATACATACGTGTGTGTTTGCACACGTCTGTGCATGTGTGCATGCGTGCGTGCTCCTGAGGATGTAAATACAATCTGCTCAGGCTGTTTAATGTTACTCATATGTATGTTTTCATGGCTGACCACTGTATAATCAGCTGGCGTGCCCTTCCCTCTCCAGCTCTCAGCATTCCTTAGTCGCCTGTTGTAGTTCTTCCTGTGTGGGGTTGAGGCCTCATGGGTGTTCCTGATCCACATCAGCCCATCCTCGTTCCTGTCATGTTTAAGTAAAGTTAGGGAGACTTTATGGGTGCGGCTTCTGACGTTTCTAAGAGATACAATGTTGCAGCACATGGCTATGTTGTTAAAAGCAAAAGGGAAACATCAAATGAACCATTGAAGCTACCCAGGTGTTCAAATCAGTATCCAGTTCAGTATGGGGTCTGTACAGTCACCCACCGAAGCTTTGCGTCCTGTCTTCTCACTGCCCTGTGCCCTGTGTACTCAGAACAGAGCCCAGTATAGCATTGCTGCCCTCTGGGCATCAAGAATGGCTCATGACCCGTAATGGCCTTGGTTCAGTGCACTGTGTTGTCCATGACTCGGTTTAGGGCTCTTTGTGGTCCATTGTTTAGGGACCGACTTTGTCCATGGTTAGGTCCCCTCGCTGTCTGTGTCTCAGGACCCTGAATCATTGGGGGCTCACTCTACTCAGGGGACTGGGCTGTGGCTGGGAGCCCTACATTATCCACGGCTTTGAGCCCTCTGTGGTTCAGTGTGGGTCTGTACTGTTGAGGTCTCCCCCTACCTGTTCTCTGCCAGACTTTTCCTTTGTAGGAGTCATACGGCTTCTAGCAAGAGGGCCTTGCTGGCTCACCGCCCCTGTTACGAAATTCTACGGCCTCGACTCCTCCCCTCTCTGAGCTGAGATTCCAGAAGTCACCTGCGAGGGAACTGGACTCCAGAGAAATGGGGGGGGGGTGTCGGATGGTCAGGTTCATCTTGAACTCAACTCTGCTATCAGCAGAAGCTGGCAGGTCTTAAACAGCTGAATGCTTTCTGCTAAAGGTACTGGGTCACCAAGGAAGGAAGTAAACCAGTGTTCCTAAGCTTAAGATGCAGTGTCCCAAGAGACAAGTTGTTCCCCTCCTGCCCCCAACCCCTGCCCTCCCCCTTGCCCAAGGCACCTGAGCCCGGGCTGGGATCTTCTCCACAGCCTACTGGGGTCCCTGATGTAACCTAGCCGACTGGTTGCACAGGCTCCTGCAGCTCACTGGGGCCTGTGCTCAGCGTTCAGGAGCTGCCCTGGGGAGCCGGCAGCTGTTGGCCTGTCTCTTGCATCAGCAGCTCTGTATGTCAAGGCCAGCCCGAGGTCACAGCCACCCTTAGGGGATGACGAGGCAGCTCATCGGGCATCCGGGAGATCATACAGGACCTCTAGGGGCCCAACCTGGCTGTCGTAATGTAACCAACACATGACGAAACCCTAAGAAACCTGGGGGCTTTTGTCCTGAGGTGCAGAGATCTTTATCTGCCTCTGGCTTGCGTGCCTACACTTTGCAGCTGAGCAAATGGCACCTTCTGTTTCCACTCACATATCCTGTCCCTAGGCATACAGGGCATGGGGCTCCTGCTGACCCCTCACTCCCATTCAGAATGTGCCCCCCCTCCTGTTTCAGGGAACCACAAGGACAGTCGCCCAGCCTTACTCAGCCACACTTTGCTTTGAACAGTCATCCCGTAGCTTTGATCTTCCTTAGCTACCAAGGGTAAAACAGATGGCCCCTAATGGTGGACAAAACCCTGGGCCATGTCTCAGTTCTGCCTGTCCACTGCACGATGGGGCTAACACCTGACCCTCCTACAAGACAGCGCTTGGGAGAGACTTGGGACCACAGGTCCTGAGATGCGTGTCTAGCTCCAGTCTTTGATGGAGCTCCAGCTGGGCTTATGTTTGTTCTAGTACCTTCCTTACCCTTGAGTCCCAGGAGAAGAGAAATTGAGACCGTTCTGGGGAGTTTAACACCTAACTCTGTTCCGTTTTATTCCGTGGTTCTTAGACATAAGTTTCCAACCCTTGAGAAAGCTGGTTTATCCCGGACTGCTCAGGAACCAGTAACCCATGCTGGCGGAAGGCTAGGGTGTAGGACTGTAGACGTGGGAAGACTCTGGAGGAAGAGTGAGGTTGAAAGCTTTGTAGGTCACTGGAGGAAGCAGCTGTACAAATCCTGGATGAAGGAAGCCAGGGCGTACAGAAGTAGGAGCTAAAATATGAAGAGGGCAGCACAGGGAGATGGAGAAAGCACCAGGATCCGCCGCATGGCAAATATTTAGACACAGCAAGGTTCATGTTTAGTCGTTCAGTCTTTCTCTCTCCGAGTCTGGCAG